>NC_137040.1:27420226-27555226 GCF_032717465.1 Coenobita brevimanus | reverse complement strand
GTGTGTGTGTGTGTGTGTGAATCGATTTAACGAATCTTGGTGGAAAGGTTGACAAATACGGTAGGCCTCATGGACACCAACTGTTTTTTTAGGGCATTAAGTCAAAGAAGAGTATCACGGGCTAGCAAGATCAACTTGTATAATTTTTTTCTAAACATTGGGAAATAACTGACAGTAAGGTAAGAATGAAGTGATTAAATCTGAACACTCAGTGTAAGGGGCAGATCACAGGACAAGGTGTGACCCGTGTGAGAGTTTTGTATATTTCAAACAGTTTTTATCCAATTTTAGGCAACTTGGTGGATGGATTGAACGCCGGCTAAGGAGCAGACTGCTGTTGAGAACAACAGGTCTAAGGTCAAGGACGAACAAAAAGAAGAACAAAGGGATACAGTTTTGAAAAGAATCAAAGGTCAAGGTCAAAGGAAAAGGTCAAAGCTCGAGGCACGTATCTGTATGTGAATAAAATAAGTGATACAGTTTTGATCTGATTTGGATCCAGCTTGGTGGATGGGTTGAGGATCACCCTGGAGTGTGATCTAGTGTTCTTGAGTGAGACAGGTGTCGATGACCCACGACAAGATCAGCTTAAACAGATTTTTTTTTTTTTTTTATGTGAGGAAGAAGGAACCAAAGGCAACGAGCCCGCAAAACTGTTCCTTCCAAGAGAAAAACAAAATACAAGAGAGAGCCAAATTCAAGATCCATTCATTTCGAGATGCCTGGACACGCTGCATTTGAAAGACTGGAGATCATACAAAGCAGGAAATACAGACAGAGGGAGACAGTTCCAGAGTTGACCTGTTGCATAAATGAAGGACTGGGAGTAACGGTTAACTCTTGCATTAGAGAGTTGGACAGAAAAGGGATGAGAGTTTGTTGCTGTACCAGTGCTACACACCCGACGAAGAGGTGGAGGGATGCTAGCAGACAGTTCAGAGGAGCACTGACCATTGAAGTAGCGATAAAAAAAGAGATAAAGATGCAACAATGCGGCAAAGAGACAGAGGTTGAAGGGAATCAGTAAGAGGAGGAGAGTTAATGAGGCGAAAAACGTTTGACTCCACCCTATTGAGAAGAGCTGTATGTGGGGAGCCTCCCCACACATGAGAGTTGTACTCCACGCAGGGGCGGATAAAACCCTTGTATAGAGTCAACAATTGTGCAGGGGTAAAGAAAGAGCAGAGTCGGCCTATCACACCCACTCTCTTGGAAGCAGATTTTACAAGAGATGTAATATGATCTTTCCAAGATAAGTCCTGAGTAAATGAAACCCAAGCATGTTCAAGGATGATGCAAGATTAAGCTGAATATTATTAAACATCAGTGGGTACACCTGTGGAAGATTTTGTTGGGTTGATAGGAGCAAAAACTGAGTCTTTGATGCATTAAAAACAACCAGATTATTTTTACCACAGTCAGAGATATGAGCCAAGTCAGACATTAGGTGTGCCATAGCCTCATCCCTTGTTTGTTGAAGCAACTGCTGAGATGGACGTTGCGGGAATCGAATGGAAAAGTGAAGGGTGGAGTCATCAGCGCATGAGTGGATAGGGTTAGATGTACAGCTTAGAAGGTCATTGATGAATAAAAGGAAGAGGGTTGGTGATAGGACAGAGCCCTGAGGAACACCACTGTTAATAGATCTAGAAGAACGATGGCCGTCTACAACAGCGGCTATAGAACGACCAGAAAGGAAGCTAGAGATGAAGGCAGAGATAGAAGGATAGAAACCGTAAGAGGGCAGTTTGGAAATTAAAGATTTATGCCAGACTCGGTCGAAAGCCTTTGAGATGTCAAGTGCAATGGCAAAGCTTTCGCCAAAGTCCCGAAAGGAGGATGACCAGGAGTCTGAAAGGTAGGTGAGAAGATCGCCAGCGGAGCGTCCCTGACGGAACCCATATTGACGATCAGAAAGAAGGCTGTGATAGGAAAGATGCTTTAAAATTTTTCTACTAAGAACAGACTCGAAAACTTTTGAGATACAAGATGTTAAAGCAATTGGACGATAGTTGGAGGGTTGGGAGTGGTCACCCTTCTTTGGGACTGGCTGAATGAGAGCAAACTTCCAGCAAGAAGGAAAGGTACAAGTTGATAGACAAAGGCAATAGAGTTTGCCTAAGCTGGGTGTAAGCACAGAAGCACAGTTCTTGAGAACAACAGAAGGGACTCCATCAGGCCCATATGCCTTATTAGTATTGAGACCTGTGATGGCAGAAAATACGTCAGCTGAAGAAATTTTAATGTCAGCAATGAGGAAGTCAGAGGGGGGAAGTGATGGAGGAACAGCACCGGAATCGTCTAGGGTGGAATTGGAGGAGAAAGTCTAAGCAAAGAGATCTGCTTTATCAGTAGAAGAAATAGCTACAGAGCCATCAGAGTAGAAAAGAGGAGGGAAGGATGATGAGGTAAAGTTGTTAGAAAGGTTTTTGGCAAGGTGCCAGAAGGAGCGGGAAGAATAAAGTCCCACGACAAGATCAGCTTAAACAGATTCTGTCTGATATCAGCTAAACTTTATGGAAGTCTTCAGGTAAAAACAAAAAGAGTAAAAGAGAAATTTATTTTTGTGAGTAATGAAAAGTCAAGATAGCAGGGAAAGATTAAATTTCAAGATCACTGGCAAAAGTCAGTTCAAACATTACTGATCTTATCTGAACGAACGTTAGTGGAATGATTAAAAAGTTAGGAGAGAATGAAGTAAACTGATATTGAGAGTTATCTGTCGACGGTCAGGGTCACGGGGCAAAGTCAAATATTCCCTCAAATCAGTTGCTGGACGCGAATGCTGAACTCTATGACTGCTCTTAGCATTATTGTTATTGTTATTATTATTATTATTATTATTATTATTATTATTATCACCATCATCATCATTATCTAATCCTGTGTTGCCCCATGAAAAAATTAAGAGCCCGGGGCTAGGCAAGTTGGTCCTCACATTTAAGATGAGGGTGACCAGCCTCACTCATCCCTGAGTGGCATTACGTGAGCAATAAACCCCAACCACTCCGTCGATACAAACCTGCGGCGACTCAATTCAACTGGAGGGCCTTAATTACCCACTATCCACCAGGCGCCATAATTTGGTTATATGGTTACCATCCAGCGTAGTAAATGGTTTTCTGGTGTACAGGAAACCATATGGCTTGACACTCAGTATAGAGTCACCTGTAGACAGAAGGAAGAGGAAACAAAGGAGGAAAGAAAGACAGAGGAAGGAAGGAAAGAAAGAAGAGAGGAAAGGGCAGTCACCCGAGAGCAGCACTACACTGAATGAGTGGATGGTGAGAGTCCCCACCTGTTGTTGTTGTTGTTATCATTATTATTATTATTGTTAATATTATTATTATTACCCCCTCCTCCTCCTCCTCGTAGTAGTAGTAGTAGTAGTAGTAGTAGTAATAGTAGTAGTAGTAGCAGGAGTAGTAGTAGTAGTAGCTAGTAGTTGTGTTATTATTATCATACCTAACCTCATTAACGCAACCTAACCTAACCTCACCTAACCTAACCTAATTTAACCTCACCTAGCTTGACCTAACCTCACTAACACAATCTAACCTAACCTGACCTAACCTAACCTAATCTAACATCACCTAACTCACTAAAGCAACATAATCTGACCTAACCTCACTAACGCAACCTAACCTAACCTGACCTAACCTCACTAACAACCTAAGCTAACCTCATCTAACCTTTCTGTTCATTTTGCAGCCTGTGCGAAAACAAGACCAATAAGGATGAACAAGCCACGCCTTCTATCTGGCCATGAGACCGAACTGCTGACCAGTGAAGAGTTACGGAAGATCAGCGAAGACCTGCTGAAGTACAAAAGTGGTATGGTCCGAATCCTGCCCGACGGCTGGTTGTACCCGGCCATTACCACACGATATCTGGACCGGCTTTACAACATGGAGGTACCCTAACACATTTTCCTTAGTCATTTATTTCCCACGTCACAGCTCACTGTTATAGTGTTTGTCATATCCCAAGATGCAAGGTGGACATATGTGCTGCCTTGGAGATTCCGTAACGTATCTTCTTTAGCGATTTGTTTTCCATGATCCAGCTGCCCTTACACAACGATAATACTGATACGAATATTGATGAGGAGGATTATTGAGGCTGAGAATAATGTGAAGGACGATGAATAACTAATGACGATGATGGCAGTGCTAACAGTAATAATGAACTGAAGATAATGAAAAATTTGCTGATGATAATGATGATAATGGTGATGATGATGATAATGATGAGGATGATGGTAATGATGATGATGATGATAGTGAAGGTTATATTATTAGTTATGACGATGGCTATGATGACAGAGATGATGATGGTGGCGACGGTAATAAAGTTCATATTATTAACGATGATGATGATGATGATGATGACAGTAATGTTTATATTATTAATAATAATGATGATGATGATGATGATGATGATGATGATAGTAAAGTTTATATTATGAATGATGATGATGATGATGATGATGATGACAGTTAAGTTTATATTATTAATAATGTTGATGATGATGATGATGATGATGATGATGACAGTAAAGTTTATATTATAATAATGATTATGATGATGATGATGGGAGAGTAAAATTTATATTATTAATGATGAAGATAATGATGATGATGTTGATGATGATGATGACGGTAAAGTTTATATTATTATTGATGATGATGATAATGATGATGATGATGATGATGATGTTGATGTTGATGATGATGTTGACAGTAAGGCTTATATTATTAATGATGCTGATGCTGATGATGATGCTTTTCCAGCTCCGGCCAGACGACGTGCTTATCATTACGTTCCCCAAAAGCGGCACAACGTGGATGCAGGAAATTCTTTGGGTCATGATAAGGAACCCGGATCTGGACCCCAATAACGAGGTGATGAAGGAGAAGCTGTGGGTCCGCTCAGTGGATGTTAGGTAATTATCTAGCGATGTGTGTGTGTGTGTGTGTGTGTGTGTGTGTGTGTGTGTGTGTGAATATTCAGGCAATATCTTTCTCTGTATCGGACTGATAGAGCTGCCTCTGTGTGTGTGTGTGTGTGTGTGTGTGTGTGTGTGTGTGTGTGTGTGTGTGTGTGTGTGTGTGTGAATATTCCGGTTATATCTTTCTCTTTATCGGTCTGATTGTGTGTGTGTGTGTGTGTGTGTGTGTGTGTGTGTGTGTGTGTGTGTGAATATTCCGGTTATATCTTTCTCTTTATCGGTCTGATTGTGTGTGTGTGTGTGTGTGTGTGTGTGTGTGTGTGTGTGTGTGTGTGTGTGTGTGTGTGTCTGTGTGTGTGAGTATTCCGGTTATATCTTTCTCTTTATCGGTCTGATTGTGTGTGTGTGTGAGAGAGAGAGAGAGAGAGAGAGAGAGAGAGAGAGAGAGAGAGAGAGAGAACAATCTTATGGGCTTTTGACCTTTGTTTCCTTCTTCCTCGCATTAAAAAAGAAAAAAAGTACATCATTCAGCAAGCACTTGATATTGTGTTAAAAGTATTTTCTCAAGGAAGTGAGTCATACGAACCCGAGCGCTAACATGTCCATCGCACTATCTATAGTCAGATGCTTTAACCCCAGCACTTCACCATCAGGCTGTCCTCCCTCTAACCTACACCTTTGCAATTCCAGTTTTGATATGCACTTCGATAACGACAAACTAGCCAAAACGGACATGAAGTCGATCGCAGAGAAATTCAGCAGAGTCTGTCCCGGGAAGAAAGAGGAGGACGGTATGGCCATTCAGACAGCGGAGAGTCAGCCTTCGCCAAGAGTGATGAAATCGCACTTCCCTCTGGAGCTGCACAACAAGGATCTGCTCAAGAAATGCAAGGTTGGGAAGAGAGAGAGAGAGAGAGAGAGAGAGAGAGAGAGATGCAAATAAGTGAAAGGTTTTCAATGTTAACCATTTATATACTTCACATTACACCTCACTGTCATCTACACTAATGACGCAAGTTGTGTGGAACTATGAACAATACAAATAACCTTCAAGAGAACGTGAAGGTGTAATATGCAAAATAAGTCGCCAAGGGAGAGGTGTTACGAAGAGCATACACACAATAAACTCACCTGCACCCTTCAGTCCAAAATTCTGACCGTGCCTTATGACCCTGACCGATGCCTGATTATTCTTGAAAATCGAACAAGTCTTTTTATCCCTAACCCTCAACCTTCTCGCCAAGTCTTATCTAACCTGTCTGTGTTGACCTTCCCCTCTGTCCTTTCCCTATGGCCTGTTGTTCTCAAAATCGAATCATTTCATTCTTGGCTGACCCTTAATCATTCCACCAAGTTCGGCAGAAATTGAATATAATATCTGAGTAATAAAGCCGGGTTAAATTAACCCGTCACGTCCCGAGGTTTTCCGCACCTCCGACATCCCCCAGTCCCGAGCCTTTTTGGATTTTTTTTTTTTTTTTTTGCTAAAACTTCCGCTTTGGTTGAGAAACGAAGGAAAATCACCAAGAAAAGGCTTACCATGGTCTATAAGTGGTCGGAACAGGTGAGGTCCCCCGCGCCAGGTATCGTATTCTATCATTGACGTGTCAGGCGCTCACGTTTTCTATGGTAGGGAATACTAGGAGAAACAACACACAACACCTCTATATTTATTGAATTTGAACTAATAAACAATAACAGTAGCAATATAATGGATTTCAGACACACACACACACACACACACACACACACACACACACACACACACACACACATATATATATATATATATATATATATATAAAATAAGCATTGTACCATCGCGCGAGCATAGCGAGTTTGGTCCGAGTCGTAACATGCTATATGCTAAGTTTCTTGTATCAGTCAACATATCATTTTTTCTACTTGTATACTTCTGTTTCAATGACATTTTACCAATTACAACTGTTTGTAAGTGTTTTCAGATGTTTTCATTCAGTATGATGACAAGCATCATAAGTATAGCGCACATCGCCTTACTAAGTGCACTCGCTATGACTCGTATTTCAACATACCCAATTGTTTTATCACTTTCCTATTATTTTTCCCTTTACATAGAACCTTTCCTCCACCACTGTAAATGTTTTCAATTATTTACATTCATTACGAGGGCATTTAGCGCTATCCTAGCACATATTCACGTAGCAAGCACAATCTCAAACACTCGTGTTTCATCTTCTACTTTATTTATTCACTCCAATTATACTTTCCCACTTACATTACACACGTTTACACCCCTATACTGCACTGTACATACTTAATGGCATTATTTATTCAAGTGAGCGTCAGAATATCGCATGAAAATACCCTCGCAATGAATGTTCAACCAACATAATACTCAAACACTTACATACTAATTCTTCACATATATTACACACTATCCCACTTGTTGACTTCTATTTTCATAATTACGGGCCTTATTCATTCAACTGAGCGTCAGGATATCACATCTCAATACACACGCTATAAATATTTTGACTTAGAATATATTTCAGCACTTACAATAATTTGAACTTATACCCATTAGCATTTCCAATAATAATAATAATTACATATATACGGGCCTTATTTATTGCACTGAGCGACAGAATATCGCATCATAAAACCCTCGCTATGTATGTTTCCACTTACAGCATATTTATACACTTACATACAATTTTTGCACTTATGTTATACCCGTATGCACTTTATACTAATATTTGCAGATCAACAGGACTGATAATTTCACTGAGCGTCTGTTTGTCGCATTTACTTCATAGTTTCAGCGTCCTATCGCATTCACACCATATTAGAATTGCATCAAGGTCTGATATTCGCTGAAACATGGGTGAATACAGAGACCCACGTCACACTCGACGCACTCATAGCGAGTGTCCTTCCTCTGTGTGGTGAGTCTCACCCGGGAATTGCTACACACGTGACACCTGCGTTGGGGCCTAGGTCTATTTGGCTGGGGAGGGATAGGAGTGGGGAAATGGAGGCCGGATATTCTCAGGGGAGTTTGGGCAATAGGGGCAGTGCGGGTGCGATGTTGGGGTTTTTCAACAGCATACCGTGCAAACATCTCTCTTGTGAGCTCCCTCACAAACCCTTCAAATGTTTCCTGAACTCCTGTTGTCATGGCGTGAAGGTGGTGGCAATTCAGAGCAGTGATGTCTAACAAGAGAAAGAACAGTTTCTTATACCACTTCATCGTGGTCCTGGCACACTCTACCGTCGATATCATGGAGTCTGACTGGTCCACCAGGCGCATGTTTATGTTATATTCCATGACACACTCAGGTTTCCAAATGTGACCCCTGTTCTCGCTCCGGTAATCAACGGAATCAGTACGATGCATCAAGGGGCGGTGAACCGTTGACAAGAGGCTTACTTCTCTATTATGGTTCCACACAGTAGCAAGGATGTTGTTGGCTTTGAAGAAGACAACCTCATTCCTGGCAAGTTTCCTCCCTACCTTGGCCATGTGACGCTGGTTCACCTTCACGGTTCCACAGATTCCCGTTTCATGCGTGTGAAGATAATGAGCGAGAAGAGGGCTAGTGTACCAATTGTCCAGGTAGAGGGCGTGACCACGATGAAGGTAGTCTTCTATCATTGTCTTTACCACTGCTCCCGACAGTCCAATACTCCGATCTTCTATTATGTCTGTCTGTGCACCGGTGTACAAGACTATGTCTTGCACGTATCCAGTCCTACAGTCGCACATAACAAAGATCTTGAACCCAAAACGGTGCCTTTTGCTGGGTAAATACTGCCTAAATGAAATATTACCTCTCCACAACACGAGACTATCGTCTATGACGAGGTCTCTATAGGGATAAAATGACGAACGAAAGGTTTGCCTCAGGTGATCAAAGACCAACCTAATTCGCCTCATCTTATCTGTGTCGTTCGCATTTGCAGGATCATGAGCATCATAGAAATGGAGGCGACTTAGAATTTGTTGAAACCGATTATGGCTCATCACTTGCCCAAATATTGAGGTAAACATAACAGGGTCCCTTGTCCAGTAAGCCGGAATTCTGTTCTTTCATACAATACCCATCAAAAGGACCAGGGCAAAAAATAGGAACATTTCTGAAAGGGAGACAGCGTAATCATATATGATAGAATGCCTACTCCTTGTTCCCAATCTTTCACTCTCAAGGCGCTGGGTGCTTGCAAAAAGGTTGGTTTGGTCAACAATCTGCTCCACGAATGCCTCACTAAAAAACAGGTGGAAAAAATCCAACCTGGTGGAATTACGGTGAATTCCGGGAGCAATGCAGCCAGAGTGCCCCTGCTCAGTGAAGGGGTGAATGAGGGGAGAAAAATCACTCCCATCCTCCCAATTCCATCCCACAAATCCCTTGTCCCCATCATCCCCATCACCGCCTTCGTCTGGGTGGGGAGGAGATCCTGGTGGGGGAGGTTGGGGAGAAGGAGTGCGGAGGGCTTCCCCACACTCACTCCTCTTCCCTCTGCCTTTACCCTTTCCCTTTCCCTTACCCTTATGGCCTTGAGGAACATTAGGGGGCTGTGGGGATGAAGTAGGGGAATATTGGGGAGCATAAGACGTGCTGGGGAGTGGTTCCTCCCCATCTTCCCCCTCCATGACAGCACCACGTGATTTTTCACACACCCTAGCTCGATCACGTGTTAGGGGATATTGGGGAGCATAAGACGTGCTTAGGAGTGGTTCCTCCCCACCTTCCCCTTCCATCACAACCCCACGTGATACAGAACGCACCCGCACTCGCCCACGTGATACACTCCGCTGCCTCACACTACATAGGGAGAGCAATGACTCACTCACGTCACTCTCACTTTCCATACTCCTCCCTGCACTTTCCCTTTCACTCCCCACTCCCTCCACGGCACTTCCTAACTCCCCAAACAAAATACTAAGCCCATACCTGCTCGTCCGACTTGGTGTGCACTCTAGGCCACGATTAGTTATTACCTCACGTCCATACCACGTGGCAGCACGTCCCACGACTCCGTCCTCGTCCTCGTCCTCGTCATCAAAATGTGGTTCCACATCACGTTGGGGCTGGGCATAGGATGTTGCACATGGTTTCTTGGCTGGCTGCCCCTCTCTAGCAGCACAGTAAGTCATGTACTGCTGCTTCCTGGGGGACGGGACTTCTTCATCACTGCTGGTGGTTTCCTCCTCCTCTGGCTGCACATAATCTTTATCCACAACCTCGTCGTCCAGTGGGGAATCACTGTCGCCTGTAAAGAAGTCCAGGGCGGCTTGAATTTCGCCCTCTGAGAGACCTCTCTTAGCCATGTCTGAGCAGGACCGTTGCTACCAGGTGAGTGGACGAGCGGCAGGTTAGCGTGGGTCGCGCAGGGTCGCCGAGTGTCCCCGCCTGGTGGCAGGTAGGGGAAGGTCATGCGAGGATACGTACCGCAAATCAAGGGCGAAATTTAAAAATTGTCGAAATTATGCACTTTGCAATTGCACGACGTACCGGTACGTCGCCAGGACTGGCAAATACAAAACGTTGCAACGTACCCATACGTCGACGGGATGGGGCAGATTAAGTCAGGTTAGGTTAGGGTATATGACTTTACTCTGTGACTAACTTTATTGTTCTTAAAACAACCTCTTAGTCCTTCCAACAACATTAGCTTCACTGGACTGAAACTTATAACCTGACCTTGCTCTTTGTCCTTGGCCTTTGTACTACTGTTCTACAAAGCAGCAGGTCAACACCACTGCTTATCCTCAACCATTGCACTAAATTATGTTCAGATAAAATAAAAACTGATAGAGTTATTCTGTTCACACACACACACACACACACACACACACACACACACACACACACACACACACACACACCGAGCAATAAAATATGCTCAATCGTAGGGGTGTAATGAAAACAGTGATGATGAAAGTGATGATGATGAAACCAAGATGAATAACAGCAGCAGCAACAACAACAACAACAACAACAACTAGAACACCGTAAAGTTGTCCAAAGACAATTTTCATAAAAGAAAAACTTCCCTCAGACATTGTCTACAAGAAGCCGTGCTTTAAAGGGATCTTGAGGTCAAGGTCACTGATGAAGTGCATATCACCTTAGGTCAACCAGATCTATAAGTCCACCAAGTTTGGTGGTTGTAGCTTCATTTTCATGTAAAATCAGGTAAATTCTCTGTCTCCCATGGTAGTCAACATTTTGGACTATAGGTGATCTCACAGAATAATGATCCAATCTGGAGAATATTAAGCACTGCGTTCTGGACGTGTCCCATGTATATGCCATTAAAAATTTCAGCCCCTTAACTTAAGTGGTTCTTGAGTTTTAGGTTCACTTTTTTTTCTGATCTTATACAGATTCCTCTGGAAGGATCAGGATGATATATGATAAGACGAAGAGGCCAGACAGTACTATAATATGGGGAAAAAATGAAGGCTGTAACTCAAAGGGTACGTGAATGGCAGTGACTTAGATCTTCCCTAGAATAATAATAATATTGTTACGTCCCCACCCCACACTGCCACAGGCTCCAACAGCAGTAGTACAGTATAGGAAGGACGTTGCCCAGTGAGTTGTTCTTCCTACAGTCAGCCTTCAGGTGTACAACACCCAAGATCAGCTGAGGCGAAAATAAACACTGGCTTCTTAAGTTCACTGTCTTTGTTTTCCAAATGGTTACACTTAATATTTTCCAACTTCACTTCACTATTCTCACAAGCACTGGAGCTGTACACACTTTACCAATTGCGGTTACACTTAATGCTTGATAACACTAGTTTTTCACAAGTACCAATGATGAACAAACTTCAGTAACACGTCACTGTTTGCCACTGTTTATACAAGTGCCAACAATATGCAGTCTTCATTGACACTGCACTGACACTGCACTACGCTCAAACTGAACCAAAACCAACTGAACTAGAAATAGTCTCTACCCCATCTTTATATAAGCTTGCATTATTCGAGAAACTTCTACATGCTACGAGAACAACAGTTGCCAGCTCGGAGATATCAAAACGTGCCAGAGTTTTCTTACATTACATAACACTCTAAATCATTTACCTTACGAACTTAAAGTACATAATTTAACGAGCAATCACTTAAATGAAACATTAGAGAAAAAGAGCACAAAAATTAATGTACAACTTAGGAAATAACTACACTCACAAACAGCAGGCAAACTGACGACTGACTCGTAAAGGAACTAACTGCCGTAAGTATGAGGAAACGTCGATAAAAATCTCGGCTACCTAACTGGCAAATCTCTCTTCTTAACCAGTGGATTGCGCAATTACCCTTTTTTATCCCACCCCGTGGTGCTCAAAAAACGAAGGAAAAAAAGTTTTTATTGTTTTTGTTTATTATAAACTTGAAAATAAACATCCAGGGCATTATCTGGTGAAAAGGAAAAATCTCTCTCTCTCTCTCTCTCTCTCTCTCTCTCTCTCCGTCTTTGCGTAGGGCCATGCGCAAGTTTACGTACGGGAGTAGTGAAAAAATGGAAAAAATCGATTTTTTTTTTGTTTTGTTTATTATAAACTTGAAGATAAACATCCAGGGGATCATCTGGTGAAAATAAAAAAAATCTCTCTCTCTCTCCATCTTTGAGCTGCGCCATGCATAAGTTTGAGTAGTGGTTGAGTGTTTATGGTGATGCACAGCTACCACAGCCTGAGCTGTGGCTCGCAATGCAATGCTACCCAGCCTGAGCTGTGGCTCACAACCCAGAAGTTAACACTATAAATACTACCCCCTTCCTAGGTCTTTGTTGTCCCGACAAAACTACACAGTACACACAAACACAAACCTTAATCTTAATGGAACATATAACTAGACAGAAAGTAATCCTTCAACTTATCAGGTCTTCTTCTATGCCGCGTCTGACGGTGTCCTTGCTGCTCCACACAGTCCACTCCTCCAGGAAGGTCTTGATCCTCTCCTTGATTCACTTCTTCTCTTGGGGAACTGTCACCATCCTCTTGCACTTCAGCTCCTTGGTCCTCCTCAACATCTTCGGCTGTGAGTGAGCACAGTTCCTCGGAGATGTCCCAGATATACTGTCCTGGCCCACGATACTGCCACAGACGGTTCACATGTATCATCTTTGGGCGAGATTTCCTGCCTCCCTAAATCCGATACATTACCTCTGATAGGCGATCCAACACAGTGTAAGGCCTGTCCCATGGGCTCTGAAGCTTCGATGACTGTCCTTTCTTTCACTGAGGATTGTATAACCAAACTAAACCATCCTACAAGCTCACCTCACTTGCCTTGGCATCATATTTGCACATCATCAACTCCCCTGAAAACTTGAGGACTGCTCGCACTTGATGATGTATCTCAGACAGCCTGTACTGAAAATGCTTCGCATAGCTGGTGGTGTCTGTAGGCAGCTCTTCACCAGGTGATCTTTCAGTTAACAAGTCAACTGGTAAATGAAACTCTGGCCCAACACCAGTTTTGCAGGAGTGTAGCCAGTAGACTCATGGGATACAGACCAACATGCCATCAGCCAAAGCATGTAATTTCTGGTCCCATTCTGTTTGTTCATCTATGCAGTTCTTGTCCCAGGATCCAATTGAATTTCTCCACCATCCCATCCGACTGTGACCTTAGCGGGATCGTCCTGGTCTTTTTGATCCCCAGTAACTTTCAGCACTCACGGAACACAGCAGACTCGAAGTTTCTATCCTGGTCTGAATGTAGCTCTGCTGGCATCCCAAAATGATGGAAGAACTGGTCAACCAACAGCTGAGCAAGTCACAGCCTCTTTATCATGGATAGCATAGTCTTCTGGCCACTTTGTGAAGTAGTCCATGGAGACATATATATATACCGATTTCCTCTCTCAGTGAGTGGCAAAGGTCCAGCAATGTCCACCGTGACTCTTTCCATTGGTGCACCCACCTGGTACAACTGGAGAGGGGCAAACCACGTGTCTTGGGTCCCTTTTTGGCACAGTATACACCACAGGCCCGATACCACTCTTTAACATCCTGATGCATGCCAATCCAGTAGAACCTCTGTTGCAGCTGGCTTAGAGTTTTCTTCACTCCCAGGTGCCCACTAGCGATCTGGTTATGGGACAAATCCAAGATCTTAGACTTCATCTTCTTCGGAACCACCAGTTGCCAATTCTTGCTGGGGCCATCAAGTGTCTCCCACTGACGCTCCAGTAGTCCATTGTTCAAACGAAGAAGATCCCACTGACTCCAGTAGCTCTTGGTTGCAGGACTTAACCTGGAAACTTCTTCCCAAGATGGTCGCACTGTACTCTGCTGCAGCCACTTTAGCACTGGTTGTAAATTTGCATCCTCCATCTGCATCTTCTTCAGGTCTTCTTCATGTGATGCTTGCCCTGTCACAACAGTATGGTGGCATTTCTTCCTATGATTCCCATTCCTACTACACTCCTTGCCATCTGTTCCGTCTTCTCGCACACTATTCATCAAGGTTCTCCTGCATTTCTTCAGTGGTGGGTCTTCTGCAGCCTTCTTCTTATCATCCTAACCATTCTGATCCGCAAGTAACTCATACTGTGCACGGAAAGCTTCCCGAGATACTCTACCATCAAATTACCCCCATTATAGCCATGTACTTCACTGGTCTGGGTCCTAAGAACTGGGGCATCATCATTAAGGCCAGGACTTAAAACGTCTGTATTCTGATTAATCAACCTTGTAATGCTACCTTTAGATGCCTGGGATCCATCAAGATTCACCATACACTGTCCTTTCCTTTCATGTGCCCCCTGTGCACTAACCTGAGGCTCAGCAGTGCAATATTTCTCAACAGCCTCAATTTTCTCACTAATTATATTCACATGGCCAACTACTGTACATGCTTCAACTGGTTATCTACATGCTGTCTGCACTCCATCACTATTCCCTCGCAAATCTTCAGCTGGTTGTCCACATGCTGTTTGCACTTCGTCACTATTTCCTCACTAAATATCTTCAACTGTTCGTCTACATGCTGTTTACACTATCACGTTATTGCTTACCGTACCTCAGACTTCTGCTGCTCTAGCTTGGCATATACTTTCTCAAGCTGTTGCTGTTCTTCCTTCATTTCCTCCATGAAAGAATACAGCTGTTTTTGCATCCTCAGTTGTAATTCCCTCTATTGCTCCTCTGATGCCTCTTGAAGTTGCTTGTATCTTTCTTTTTGTTCTTCACGTTGTGCCTCAAGTAGTTCCCTATTTGCCTTCAACAGTACACCTCGTGCCTGTAATAGTTCTTTGAGTTCTTCTATATTAGCTTCACAGTTGTCGTCAGGGAAATTTCCTCCTCCTGCCCAGCTCGAGACCTTGTTCGCACACCTCCTGCTTCCATGTCGAAAGTTAGACTCACTGCAGCTCTGAATAATCCCACTCCTGACACCAGAGTTACGTCCCCACCCCACACTGCCACAGGCTCCAACAGCAGTAGTACAGTATACTGTAGGAAGGACGTTGCCCAGTGAGTTGTTCTTCCTATGGTCAGCCTTCAGGTGTACAGCACAAAAGATCAGCTGAGGCGAAAATAAACACTGGCTTCTTAAGTTCACTGTATTTTCCAAATGGTTATACTTAATGCTTTCCAACCTCACTTTTCTCACAAACACTGGAGCTATACACACTTTACTAATTGCAATTACACTTAATGCTTGACAACACTTCACATTTTTTTCACAAGTACCGATGATGTACAGCTGGCCGCACTCCCGCGAGGGCCACAGCGTTGTCAACGCTGGCCAAGATATTTACTCTGAAACACTAGTAGAGAGATGCGTTCGAAGCATCCACAGCCAGTAAGAGAGAGTCGTACAGAGAGAGTTTGGGGGGAAGGAAGGGGGTTTGAGGAGAGTGGGGGGATACCTATGCACGAGAGGTGAGGGATGACGTCTGAAACAGATGAGTGGAAGGCTGGAAGCTATATATAATATAAATCTACCCACCTCAAACCCGCTCCCTCCCTCAGTCCTGTGAATGCTTCGATCAGAGCTCACTACTAATGATTCGCGGTTACTATCTCGGCCAGCGTTGACAACACTAAGGTGGCCCTCGCGGGAGTGCGGCCAACTGTACAAACTTCAATAACACTTTACTATTTGCCACTGTTTTCACAAGTACCAAAAATATACAATCTTCACTGAAACTGCACTGACACTGCACTACACTCCTTGAACCAAAACCGACTGATCTCGAGATAGTCTCTACCCCATCTTCATATAAGCTTGCATTATTCGAGAAACTTCTACATTATAAAAGAACAACAGTTGCCGACTCAGAGATATCAAAACATACCAGAGTTTTCTTACATTACATAACACTCTAAATCATTTACCATACGAACTTAAAGCACATAATTTAACAAGCAATCACTTAAATAAAATATTACCGAGAAAAAGAGCACAAAAATTAATGTACAACTTACGAAATAACTACACTCACAAACAGCAGGCAAACTGGCAACTGACTCGTACCGCAACTACTGTAAATATGAGTAAACGTCGATAAAAATCTCGGCTACCTAACTCGCAGATCTCTCTTTTTAACAATATTGACAAAAGTAAGAAAATTTAACACAGGGATGTGGAAAGTTTTTTTTAATAACAATGACGTGGAGAACAAGAAAGGGAATAGAAGGACGAAGATGATGATGATAATGATGGACTGATGATGATGATAATTGTGATTATTGATGAAGATGATAAGTGATGATGATGATGATGATGATGAAGATGATGATAATTGATGATGATGATGATGGTGATGATCTTACAGGTAGTGTACGTTGCCAGGAACCCCAAGGACATGATGGTATCCTTCTGCCACTACATACGTGTGACCAGGGGTGCAAACTATCAAGGATCACTCGAGAAGTTTGCCAGGGATATAATGAAAGGCAACTGTAAGTAGAGAATAATATAGTACAGTTACCTCTCAACTAACACGCGTTTAAAAACGCGTTTTCGTTTTAACACGAGCAAATATTTAAGGAGATACGTTTAACTAACAAGGGTTTATCGATTTAACGCGACTTTACATGTACGTGATGATTTCAAATTAGCCGCGCGCGCCTTGGACAGTCCCGAGCTGATAGACCGTGTGTGGCAGTTTATGCATAAATACAGTTTTTTATTTGTCTGGTTTTATTAGAACTATAATATTCGAAAATGAAGTTTGGCCCCATTCTGAGCAATTTGGCTCATTCTCGGACAAAATTTGGCCAGGAAAGTGATGGTAGATCTAAATTGTTACAACGATGTGCAGAACAGAAAGAAGAAAACCACTCAGACCAAGATAGAGCAGTTCTTTATGAAGAAGACAGAAAACTTAAGTGATTTATCTTCATCACCAGTAGCACGGGAGTAGAGGAAGAGGAAGGACAGCAGAGCGAGGAGGGACAACAAATTCAGGGTGAGGAGCGGCGGGAGGTAGGTAGAGGGGTAAGGAGGGACAGCAGCAGACGACGAGTGATGCATAGATGAAGTGAGGCAGTGTGTGTTGTTATTGTTTGTGACCTACTGACTGTAATGAAAATGTTGCTTTTACTGTAGTGTTTTTAAGACCTACTAATGCATTAATAATGTTGAGGAACTTTCACAATGCCATGAATGATGCAGAATTGAAAGAGAATCCACGTAAAAAATGAAAACAGTATGTATTCGGGAGAAGTAAACAACACTTCGGCCCAACTAGGGCTCAAATGTTGTTTATTTCTCCTGAAATATACTGTTTTTGTTTTTTACGTGGATTTTCCTTCAAATTAATATTGCTGCTTTTAAGTTTAGAGTAGCATAACTCCCCAAAAGGGTAGACTTTCCCAGAGTCCAGGAACGTAACCCCAAATATTACCATTGTTTCTTATGGGAAAATTATGTTTAAAAAAAGCGTTTTTAACTAACGTGACCTCTCCAGGAACCTAACCCTCGCGTTATTTGAGAGGTTACTGTACAAAGAATATAGTACAGAGAATTTAGTACAGAGATTATAGTATAAATTACATCAGTGATTATTGTACAGAGATTATAGTACACAGATTACAGTACAGAGATAAAGTACACATTATAGTACAGAGATTATAGTACTCCTTAACTCCAAGTGACATGTCCTCTAATTTACCTTTTCTTCTATCAAGGTGACATGCTCTCTAATTTACCTTTGCTTCTATCAGGGTGACGTGCTCTCTAATTTGTGTGTGTTTCTATCAGGGTGACGTGTTCTCTAATTTATCCATGCTTGTATCACAGTGATGTGCTCTAATGAAGTGAGGGAGTGTGTGTTGTTATTGTTTGTGACCTACTGACTGTAATGAAAATGAGGAGTAGACTGTAGCACCAATCAAGCAGGGCAGTACTCCCGAGGTGGATGGAAAGCTGATGACAGGGAGTGCTGGAGCTCCCGTTTCATCAGCCCTCAGGACTAGTTCCTGACCATCCCCCTTTGCTGAACTTTTTCAGTGTCTCAGTTACACAGAGAGTAGGCCAGCATGCTCTCCAGTACAAATTTCTCTAACTATCTACACCAAACTACATGCACAGTACACACTACTCTTCCTTTTCCAAAAATCTAAAATCATGGCGTCACAACACACAGCCTCGGAGTCCCCAGGGGGGGGGGACCATAAATGCCCCCACCATCCGCCCCTCTCCCGATGACGACTCGAGGTGCCTGGAACCATTATCTGACTCTCTTCTTCTTCATTTCTGCAACATTCACGGCCTTTCCTCTAACTTTTGCTCTGTTGAGCACCACCTCTCCTCCTTTAAACCTCACCTTCTTTTTCTAACGGAGACTCAGCTGACAGCAAACCCTTTTTTGTATCCTCCTACTTTCTCTATACTCATTTCAAAGCCAAAGGTGGCTGTTGTGTATATATACGCAACGACTTATCTTGCTCTCATGTTCCTGAACTCGATTCTTCTGAACTCTCTACACTCTGGCTTCGGCTTTCCTGTCATTCTCTGACTAAATATATCTGTGCTGTTTACTTATCCCCTAATTCTACTGACTATCAAAAATTCTTCGACTATCTTACTTCTACGATGGAACACATTCTATCCATTTCTCCTTTCCATGAAATCTCCATTCTAGGAGATTTCAATGTTCACCACCACCTTTGGCTCTCCTCTCCTTTCACGGATCCACCTGGTGAACAAGTCTACATCTTTTCTATCCTTAATGACCTACAGCAGCTTGTACAGCACCCTACCCGTATCCCTGACCGCCTTGGAGAGAGCTCCAACATACTTGACCTCTTCCTCACAACTAATCCTTCTGCTTACTCTGTTAATCTTCTCTCTCTGTTGGGCTCCTCCGATCACAACCTTATTACCTTAACCTGTCCTATCACTCCAGTACGGCCTGTGGACCCTCCAGGGAAACGTCGTCTGTGGCATTTTGGAGCCGCGGACTGGGAGGCCCTCAGGCAGTACTTCTTTGATTTTCTCTGGAATGATTATTGCTTCCGTGGCCGGGAGCCATCTGAGTGTGCCTTGCGCATTACGGAGGTTATTCTCTCGGGCATGGAAGCATACATTCCTTTCTCATATCCTTTGACTAATGCAAGAAAGCCTTGGTTTAATCACGTTTGTTCTAATGCAGTCCGCAACAAGGAGAGGGCCTACAAAAGGTACCGGAGCCAACCCACCCCTGAATCACATCATCTTTACGTTTCTGCCCAGAGTCGTGCTAAGTCTGTTCTTCGCTCTACTAAAAATAATTTCATCCATACTAAATGCTCTCAACTCCCCAATTAGAATTCTTCCCGCTTCTTCTGGCACCTTGCCAAAAATCTTTCTAACAACTTTATCTCATCATCCTTCCCTCCTCTTTTCTACTCTGATGGTTCTGTACCTATTTCTTCTACTGATAAAGCAAATCTCTTCGCACAGACTTTCTCCTCCAATTCCACCTTAGACGATTCCGGTGCTGTTCCTCCATCACTTCCCCCCTCTGACTTCCTCATGGCTGACATTAAAATTTCTTCAGTTGATGTATTTTCTGCCATCACTAGCCTCAGTACTAACAAGGCATATGGGCCTGATGGGGTCCCTCCTGTTGTTCTCAAGAACTGTGCTTCTGTGCTTACACCCTGCCTAGGCAAACTCTTTTGCTTTTGTCTGTCAACTTGTACCTTTCCTTCTTGCTGGAAGTTTGCTCTCATTCAGCCAGTCCCAAAGAAGGGTGACCACTCCCAACCCTCCAACTATCGTCCAATTGCTTTAACGTCCTGTATTTCAAAAGTTTTTGAGTCAGTTCTCAATAGAAAAATTTTAAGGCATCTTTCCTATCACAACCTTCTTTCCGATCATCAGTACGGGTTCCGTCAGGGATGCTCCACTGGCAATCTTCTCACCTACCTTTCAGACTCCTGGTCATCCTCCTTTCGGGAATTTGGCGAAAGCTTTGCCATTGCACTTGACATCTCAAAGGCTTTCGATCGAGTCTGGCATAAATCTTTAATTTCCAAACTGCCCTCCTATGGTTTCTATTCTTCTATCTGTGCCTTCATCGCTAGCTTCCTTTCTGGTCGTTCTATAGCCGCTGTTGTAGACGGCCATCGTTTTTCTCCTAGATTTATCAACAGTGTTCCTCAGGACTCTGTCCTATCACCAACTCTCTTCCTTTTATTCATCAATGGTCTTCTAAGCTGTACATCTAACCCTATCCACTCATACGCTGATGACTCCACCCTTCACCTTTCCATT
The DNA here is from genome assembly GCF_032717465.1 of Coenobita brevimanus. Classification (NCBI taxonomy): domain Eukaryota; kingdom Metazoa; phylum Arthropoda; class Malacostraca; order Decapoda; family Coenobitidae; genus Coenobita; species Coenobita brevimanus. The sequence continues at coordinate 27,534,562 of NC_137040.1, read as the reverse complement.
CGGTTCCCACAACGCCCATCTCAACAGTTGCTTCAACAAACAAGGGATGAGGCTATGGCACACCTAATGTCTGACTTGGCTCGTATCTCTGACTGGGGTAAAAATAATATGGTTGTTTTTAATGCATCTAAGACTCAGTTCTTACACCTATCAACCCGACAAAATCTTCCACAGGTATACCCATTAATGTTTAATAATATTCAGCTTAATTCTGCATCATCCTTGAACATGCTTGGGGTTTCATTTACTCGGGACTTATCTTGGAAAGATCATATTACATCTCTTGTAAAATCTGCTTCCAAGAGATTGGGTGTGCTAAGCCGACTCCGCTCTTTCTTTACCCCTGCACAATTGTTGACTCTATACAGGGGTTTTATTCGCCCCTATGTGGAGTACAACTCTCATGTGTGGGGAGGCTCCCCACATACAGCCCTTCTCAATAGGGTGGAGTCAAAGGCTTTTCGTCTCATTAACTCTCCTCCTCTTACTGACTCCCTTCAACCTCTGTCTCTTTCGCCGCACTGTTGCATCTTTATCTCTTTTCTATCGCTACTTCAATGGTCACTGCTCCTCTGAACTGTCTGCTTGCATTCCTCCACCTCTACGACGGGCGCGTAGCACCCATCTGGCAGCAAACTCTCATCCCTTTTCTATCCAACTCTCTAATGCAAGAGTTAACCGTTACTCCCAGTCTTTCATTTATGCAACAGGTCAGCTCTGGAACTGTCTCCCTCTGTCTGTATTTCCTGCTGCCTATGATCTCCAGTCTTTCAAACGCAGTGTGTCCAGGCATCTCAAAATGATCGGATCTTGAATTTGGCTCTCTATTGTATTTTGGTTTTCTCTTTGAGGGACTGTTACTGCGGGCTCATGGCCTTTGGTTCCTTCTTCCTGGCATAAAAAAAAAAATTACTCTTGCTTCTGTTGGACGATATTAATTATCTTCAGAAGGGACTCACATACTGAAGAGGTTAATTTAGGATGCATATAACTCGTCCTGTTCCAAGAATCTCTGTTAACCTGAAATAAAATCATAAGGTGATAACAAGAAATACATTTTTAAAGGCGTTCCTTGGATGAATGGATTAGAAGAGGTGTTATCCATGGGGTTTGGGAGGTCTCCCCCCCTGCACGCCCTCAGACCCTCTGCCCCTACTAGCCCCCCATATGAAGTTTCTAATCATTTAATGTGCAACGCTGTGTCATTTACTTTGTGGGAGCTTACAAAGAACCCAGTTATCAATATATATAAAAAATAGGAATATGTGAAATTTGTAGTTGCCTGGGATCAGATTTTCAGACATAGTTACGATATATTTCTTGGTTATGAGGGAAGTTATTGAACGTAAGGAGGTTTATACAGTGTCAAGTCTCTAGTTCTTTCAAAAACAATTCCAAGTTTCCAAGTTATTTCTAAGTTAAGTTCGTTCGTTGAAGATTTCCTGCACCTTTAATGCAGGACGAGCCATACATTGGCCCAGTTAGTAGGGTGAGGGCTGACTTAAAAAGTAGTAATGGGAAAGACAAGGCCTGGGGACTGCCAGCACACACGCCCTGTCTTCTGGCTGGCTTTGTGGTGTGTGTTCCAAGTTAAGACAGGGAATCAACCGTGAATTCAAGAATCACAAGAATCATATCCCTGCTTCGTTACTTAGCTCAGTGGTCAGCTTACTAGGGATGATAACTTCTCGCCAACTTTCAGGGGAGAGAATAAAGGTATTACATTTGAGTACTGTACTGTGATGATAAGTACGTATAGTGCAATACATTATTCTGTACAACGGAAAAGTGTAATTGTTCTTCTTTTAACCCTTACACCGCGGGCATGTTTCCCAATGTTTTGTGTCTCCCGCGGGGTTATTCGGGCTCTGACAGACTCTCAAAAAATATTTGCCAAAAATCAGTTATTAGTCGTAGAATATTAAAATTATATATGCATATGGCACATACCTTCAGCTTTCTCCTGGGATGTTTGTTGAGCCTTCATCGATTACCGTAGGACTTGTGGAGACCTCTGAAGTTGGGTAACGAAGTCTCCACTTTACACTTCCCGACAACCCGTAATATGATTACCACAGCCAGATATTAACACTATAAACACTACTCTATGATTATCAAGTAGTTTGGGATCCATACTCCAAATAAAAACCACTGTGAAAGCAATGAAAATTACGAGCACGTATGACCTTCCCACTTGCGCTAGTTCGCTGTTGGTATTTTGTCATTTATTATTCATAAAACCCCTCACACTTTATATTTCTATTACTATATAACACATATATATATCTACAGTCTTTATCCATAAGTTTCCTTCAGTAGTATTAGTTTATTGTCACTGTAGGGATTCAATTTCTTTCAGTAAAATATGTAGCATTCACTTTCTCGTCCTGTATACTAGCAATGAGAGTGAATGTAACTTTCACCTTCACTCTCATAACTCATAGTATTCATACATGCTAGAGTGAAACTTTCACTTTCAGTACTCCTAGGGTATATACTCGTATTTCTTATAATACTAATCATTTACATTTCTATTTACATTCTCTATTTTATTTACGTTATTTACATTTTTACTTTACACTGTTATGCACTGTCACTTGAAGTAACTTATAAAACTATTTTCCATTGTTCACGTATATTTACATTCATTACTTTCACTTCCTGTTTACACATTATTTACACATTATTTACAATTCCACTTGCACTGTTTTAATAGAAAGATCGTAGTCACTCTTTTATCAATTGTCAGCCCTTTACCTCTTTCCACACGAGGTTTAGTAGGGGGTAAAGGTCACAGGGCCCTTTGCATGGGGGTGAAAAGTGCCTGAAGTAAGCAGGAGCAAACAGACGTACCTTCACATTGGAAGATGAGAGTGAACTGATAAGGGTGGGCCGGGGTGGTGGCCTACCTATGGAAATGCATTACTGCCAATGTTAGCCTCTTGACAGCACTAATATATAGCAGTGAAATGATTGGCAGGAAATCTAGACAATACATAATAAATTAGGTAGTTCCAGGTGAATGTAAATATCACTTAGGCTTCTCCTTTCCCTCCTTATATGTATATTTATTACGAAAGTAGATTATACGGCATATTTCAAGGGGAAATAAACAGCGAAAATTAGCGAACGAGTGCACGTGAGGTGTTGTCAGGTGATAATTAGCCAATTCCGGGTGTATGGCACTCTCACTTACCTTATTTCTTTCTTGTATATATTATTTGGTATAAGAATAGGGCATAGGGCTTATTTTAATGGATGAAATCAGTGAAAAATTCCAGGGAAGATTTACTTAGCGTAGCACGGCCGGGCAGGCGAGAGGATAGGGTAATGGAGGGGGGGTAGGGAGGGGAGTCAAGAATGGGGAGAAATGGCTAAATTGTCAACAATGGATGGGAGTACAGATAAGATTAGGAGTGCTGACTATAGTCTCACCAATCTAAAACCAAGGTTTGGGTGGAGTCCAGCCGGGGATATCCTGGCATACAGCGTTGCCTTGTTTCCTATACTCTGATTGGCTAGTGGCTGACCTGACACCGTTAGAGTTCGCCGCTCACATCTCGCCACCTGGCCTGACATGACTTCACCCACTTCTGTGTGTGTGTGTGTGTGTGTGTGTGTGTTTGTGTATGTGTGTGTGTGTAAAGACAAACTAATTTAAGTTATAAATATAACCAAAATAATGAATTTAAAAATCGCATTCTCTCTCTCTCATATAATTTATGATTTTTTACCTGGTTATAGCCTTTAAATTACACTCTACATATTAAAACTTAGACTTTCTTTCCACACCACCCAAGAGGTAAAAGTCACGGCGCATTTTTTTTTTTTAAGAGGTTTCCCCGATAGGCCTATTCTGACTATGTGGATGCGAGCGAGTTGGCGTAGCAGCCATTGTGTCTGCATCAACACTAAAAGTGAACAGTGGAAGCACGTGACAGAAGCTTAAATCTCCCTCCAATGGATCAGTTCCCAGTATGGGCCTGGATGTTGCCGCTCGTGAGTGTTTTAACTTATTTATTTCTATTAAGAAAATAGCGTATGTTCTACTGATTCCTTCAAATTATATTATAAACGTAATTGTTACATTACTTACCCAACTTAGAACTACCGTGAAAGTCGGTAAAAGTAACTACATTTTTTTTTCAGCAACACTGTAAAATATGTATGTCACATTTCTTTATTGATGTACAAGAGCCATATGCATTACAAGTTTACCTTCCTTTGATATGCTAGAATACTTATGTTTATATTGTATTAGTATGTGTGTACCTATCTGTGATGCCTATTACATATATAACAGAATCTACTCATCGCTCGTTTAGTAAGTATGGCATGGCTGCACCTAGCGCCAGACCCCACCCAAACCTTGGTTTTAGATTGGCGAGACTTTAGTGTTGGAAATTGGCAGTACTGATAGATGATACAAGCCACCACTTGAAAGCCCGGGTGAATTTAAAATATCACAGAATCACAAAAGTGACGCCCCGCAGTATGATCCCTTGCTCCCAAGCGTCACAAAAGTGACTCCCCGCGGTTAAGAGGTTAAGCAAAGAAGAAACACTGCAAATTCTCTTCATACATCTACATTGCCTTATCATTTTAATCTCATATGATAAGCATTTCGTTTTAAGAGCAGATAATATGATCACAAGATTATCAGCGAATTGTGGGCGACTCAGACTCTACCTCTTTGGCCGGTGTCACACTATATGGCGGCGCCGTTGCGGTGCGGCCGCATGCGGCACCGCCCATGGCTTGTACCACGTCACACTGTGTGGCCAAACCGCACAGTTTACCCCCAGCAGCCAGCGTAGATAGGTTAATCATGTTGTCTAAACTGACTGTTTGTGCACTAGAGGCAGAGGGGTTACTGAAAGAGCCAACACGTCGTAGATATATGTACTAGGCTATAATGTGTTTTGTGGATTGTGATTAATGTACCACAGTTATATAAATATGCATATATATACATACATCAAGTATTAGCATTTCAGTATTAAAGATTAGTAATTATGATACTTATTGTGATCCCTACCCTGACGTATGGAAGCGAGGCATGGACCTTGCAAGAGGGGAACAAGTCAAGAGTGAGAGCAGTGGAAATGAGTTACTTGAGAGGAGCATGTGGAGTGACATGGAGGGACAGGTTGACGAATGAAGAAGTGAAGGAACGTTGTGGGGTAGGGGAGGGCGGTGATGATTCGGCCACTTTTTCGAAAAAAAATCATAATGAATAAAGTTTAAGAAATTCTTAAAATCTGCTTATTCCAAGAGGAAGCCACATCTTTTGGCTCTTTTGTGTGCTATTGTCAGTTCTTAAACTTACGTCATTTCTTGGCAGTAATACAAACTCTTAAGGTCTCCAAAATGGCCGAACCATCCCTCTTGGTGTGGATGATTCGGCCACTGGCGTTGGATGGTTCGGCCACCATGTGGGATGATTTGGCCACTTGCCTCTGGGGCTCAATGAAAGAATTAAATACAGTGTGAAAATTAAGAATCAAATTTTCATCTATGCTGATATGATTTATTGGATTTATTTTTACCTAAACAATCTCCTTTTAATGAAACAAGGAACAAACAATCTCCTTATAATGAAATTAAATGACTCTACTCTTGCCTATCTCAGATAAAATAAAACTATAATTTTGTGGAAGAAAATATCCGAGTCAAATGAAAGCTACTTCTCTTACATGCTGTTTACTCTTAACGCATTTTAAATCCAGTGAAACAAAAATCCAAAGTTGTAATACCTTTGCCTTCGCTTTATGCGTTGTGAAACTGGTTCAGGTAATACTCCAATTATAGCGTTTCTTGAAACAGAAGCCTCATCAATTTCTGAGGGAAAGTAGAGAGAAAGAGAGAGAGAGAATATGTAATTTTATAGAAAAAAAGTAAGGGGATGAGTCTGTTATGATGTGGCAGGGGTAAACCAGCTCTGCTGTCGGGTCCTGCTGCAGATGTCACTGATTGCATTGCGCAGTTGACCCTTGTGCGGTGTGGTGCGGTGAGGATCAGTCCATTCTCCCCTTTGGGGCTAAGATGCGAATGAATGTGTTTGAATGGATGAGTAAATGGGGAGTGTGTCGTCCTGTCTCGGCTACCTCCCTTATCGGGGGATTGCGAGTTCGAGCCTCGCCCGGGCTGCCGTGCCGGGAGTGGTAGCTCGCTCCTGTAACCCTAGCGGGGCTATATAGTCCAATACAGGGCTTAGCTCGGGGGAACTCCATTTCTCCCATTTTCTCCTTGGGGGAAGCAGCCTAGGTATATAGATAGATAGATAGATAGAAAAAAAATTGTTAAATAAAGAAAATAAATCATTAGATAATTATGAGGGATGGTTCGGCCACCTGGCAACCCTGCCGAACCATCCCTCACTTCAAGTGGCCGAATCATCCCCCATGTATAAAGATGTACACATGGCGCCCCGAAACCCAGAGTTCATAAGCTGTTCGAGTGTTATCTACTCTCACGTCGCCTATAGACAATAAATGATATTTGCACTATATATGGATAACAACCCTGAAGTATTAATGGAGCTACTGCTTACGTTGGATCACCGAAAAAGTACATAGGGGTCATGAAAAATCATAAAATCTAACCTGATGTTGCTGTTTCCCGGCCAACCAAAACAAAAACACATGTGCCATTTGTCGGCAAGATCACGCAACTTCATGTGAAATCTCAATGATCTAGGTCCCCTACATTATTCAGGAAGGCCAGTGGCCGAACCATCCTCCTGGCCGAACTATCACTGCGCTCCCCTAGATGTGGATGTGGTTGAAAAGATTAGGAGAAATACACTGAGGTGGTTTGGACATGTGGAGAGGATGGAGAATGAAAGACTGACTAAGAGGGTGTATGTAGGTGAGGTGGAGGGAGGGAGAGGGAGGGGTAGACCGAGGATGAGGTGGAGGGATGGAGTTGAGAGGTATATGAGGGAGGGGGGGGTGAGTTGGGGGGAGGGGAGTCAAATGGTGGGTGACAGAGTGACTTGGAGGCGTTTTGTCTGCGGCCACCCTTTGCGGGATTAGGGCGTCGGGCTATTGATAGATAGATAGATAGATTTAGCATGGAAATTTATTTGGAATATTAGGAAGCATATGTCTGCTAAATAATTTTAGTACTTTAAATAGCACAGTATATATTAAATGTAAGTACATAATAAATAATGTTACTTTTTATAGGAAATACAAAGAAAAAAAATATTTTACCTTTCTCATTCCTTTCTGCTGACTCTAAATCAAGCCAGTTCTCATGCATCAGTTCCCCTACTTCAATCCATGATTTTTCTTTACAGTTTTTATTGGAGTATTCTGCTGCACTCTTCTCCCAAATTGCTGGCCTTTCCTGTATGCATTGAATAAATTTATTCACGTCAAACATCGCGTAAACACAACACAGGAGTAGTAGCAGCAGAGCACCGTGCGGCGTGACCGGATAGTATGACCACGTGCATTAAACTGTGTGTGTTTTGTCCTCACAACCGGCGTGATACGGCGTCGTGGCGCTGCGGCGCCGCCGCAGCATGATGTGGCTTTGTACGGCAGATGCAGCGCCACCGCAGTAGTGTGACACCTCTCATTTGTTTGTGTGTGTTATCGCCATGCGGCGGCGCCGATGCGGCTCGGCCCCAATGGCGCCGCCGCATAGTGTGACACCAGCCTTATGTGCTCTCAATTCTCAGGTCTGTGTTCAACCAAACGAGTACTTTCACTATAAGCACTCACCTTAACCCTATTCGGTGTACCCCAGTACACTTTTGTTTTATCCCTAGCTAGTTTATACCAATAAACTCTAGTTTTTAAGTAATGCATGATTTTAAGAAATTTTCTTATTAAAACACTGGGAACAAAAATGTTGATTCTAAGCCAAAAAACTGGGCTGAAATAGGCCCGTTTTCTAATATTAACGATTTTTTCTCTTGAAGATCACTAAACAAAGAGAAAATGCGCGATGATGAGAGAAATGTCTAGGACCTTAGTCTATGCAGGCCTAAATGACAACAACACAGCTTCAACGATGCAGTTTCCTAGATTAATTAAAAATATTATAGTATCTGTGTATTATTCCATGGTTTTATGACTCATACCCAATGAAATGGTTATTTCTCTCTCTCTCTCTCTCTCTCTCTCTCTCTCTCTCTCTCTCTCTCTCACACACACACACACACACACACACACACACACACACACACACTGTATTGTGCACAACCTCAAACACATACACACATCGTGGCTAATGGGGCAGCCGGTGTGCCGGGGAAATTAGTTTTTTTTTCTTATGCTAGGAAGAAGAAACCAAAGGCCACAAGCCAGCAATAACCGTTCCTTCTGAGAGAAAAACAAAATACAAGAGAGAGCCAGATTCAAGATCCGATCAAATCGAGATACCTGGACAAACTGCATTTGAAAGACTGGAGATCATAGCTAGCAGGAAATACAGACAGAGGGAGCCAGCTCCAGGGTTGACCCGTTGCATAAATGAAGGACTGGGAGTAACGGTTAACTCTTGCATTGGAGAGTTGGACAGAAAAGGGATGAGAGTTTGCTGCTAGACGGGTGCTATATGCCCGTCGTAGAGGTGGGGGAATGCAAGCAGACTGTTCAGACGAGCAGTGACCATTGAAGTAACGATCGAAAAGATATAAAGATGCAACACTGCAGCGAAGAGACAGAGGTTGAAGGGACCCAGTAAGAGGAGGAGAGTTAATGAGACGAAAAGCCTTTGACTCCACCCTATTGAGAAGAGCTGTATGCGGGGAGCCTTCCCACACATGAGAGTTGTACTCTACACAGGGGTGCATAAAACCCGTGTATAGAGTCAATAATTGTGCTGGGATAAAGAAGGAACGGAGTCGGCTTAGCACACCTAATCTCTTAGATGCAGATTTTACAAGAGATGTAATATGGTCTTTCCAAGATAAGTCCTGAGTAAATGAAACCCCAAGCATGTTCAAGGATGATGCAGACTTGAGTTTGAATATTATTAAATATTAGTGGGTACACCTGCAGAAGATTTTGTGGGATTGATAGGTGTAAGAAATGAGTCTTTGATGCATTAAAAAACAAGATTATTTTTACCCCACTCAGAGATACGAGGCAAGTCAGACATTAGGTGTGCCATAGCCTCATCCCTTGTTTGTTGAAGTAACTGCTGAGATGGACATTGCAGGAACCAAATGGAAAGGTGAAGGGTGGAGTCATCAGTGTATGAGTGGATAGAGTTAGATGTACAGCTTAGGTCACTGATGAATAAAATGAAGAGTTGGTGATAGGACAGAGCCCTGAGGAACACCACTGTTGATAGATCTAGGAAAAGAATAATGGCCATCTACAACAGCGGCTATAGAACGACCAGAAAGGAAGCTATAGATGAAGGCACAGATAGAAAGCTAGAGACCATATGAAGGCAGTTTGTAAATTAAAGATTTATGCCAGACTCGATCGAAAGCCTTTGAGATGTCAAGTACAATGGCAAAGCTTTCGTCAAAGTCCCGAAAGGAGGATGACCGGGAGTCTGAAAGGTAGGTGAGAAGAACATCAGTGGAACGTCCCTGATGGAACCCATACTGACGATTAGAAAGAAGGTTGTGATATAAAAGATGCTTTAAAATTTTTCTATTAAGAAGTGACTCGAAAACTCTTGAGATACAGGATGTTAAAGCAATTGGACCATAGTTAGAGGGTTGGGAGTGGTCACCCTTCTCTGGGACTGGTTGACTGAGAGCAAACTTCCAGCAAGAAGGAAAGGGCAAAAGAGTTTACCTAAGCAGGGTGTAAGCACTGACACACAGTAATGAGGACATGAGGAACTCCAAAAGGCCTATATGCCTTGTTAGTACTGAGGCCTGTGATGGCAGAAAATTCATCAGTTGAAGAAATTTTAATGTCAGCCATGAGGAAGTCAGAGGGGGGAAGTGATGGAGGAGCAGCACCGGAATCGTCTAAGGTGGAACTAGAGGAGAAAATCTGAGTGACGAGATCTGCTTTATCAGTAGATGAAATAGCTACAGAACCATCAGAGTAGAAAAGAGGAGGGAAGGATGAAGAGGTAAAGTTGTTAGAAAGGTTTTTGGCAAGGTGCCAGATGGAGCGGAAAGAATTCGAGTTGGAGAGTTGAGAGCATTTAGTACGGATTAAATTATTTTTAGCAGTGAGAAGAACAAACGTAACACGATTCGGGGCAGAAACATAAAAAAGATGTGATTCAGGTTTGGATTGGCTCCAGTACCTTTTATAGGCCCTCTCCTTGTTGCAAACAGCATTAGAACAAGCGTGATTAAACCAAGGCTTTCTTGCATTAGCCAAAGGATATGAGAAAGGAATGTATGCTTCCATGCCCGAGAGATAAACCTCCGTAATGTGCAAGGCACACTTGGATGGCTCACGGCCATGAAAGCAATAATCATTCCAGGGAAAATTAAAGAAGCACTGCCTGAGTGCCTCCAATCCACAGCTCCAAAGTGTCACAGACGACATTTCTTTGGAGGGTCCACAGGCAATACCAGAGCATTAGGACAGGTTAAGGTAATGAGTTTGTGATCGGAGGAGCCCAAAGGAGAGAAAAGATTAACAGTGTTAGCAGAAGGATTCGTTGTAAGGAAGAGATCAGGTATGTTGGAGCTCACTTCAAGGCGGTCAGGTATATGGGTAGTGTGCTGTGCAAGCTGCTCTAGGTCATTAAGGATAGAAACGATGTAAGCTTGTTCACCAGGCGGATCAGTGAAAGGAGAGGAGAGCCAATGGTGGTGGTGAACATTGAAATCTCTTAGAATGGAGATTTCAGAGAAAGGAGAAATGGATAGAATGTGTTCCATCGTAGAAGTAAGATAGTCGAAGAATTTTTGATAGTCAGTAGAACTAAGGGATAAGTAATCAGTGCAGATATATTTAGTCAGAGAATGACAGGAAAGAGTGTAGAGAATTCAGAAGAACTGAGTTCAGGAACATGAGAGCAAGATAAGTCGTTGCATATATATATGTACACAACAGCCACCTTTGGCTTTGAAATGAGTATAGAGAAAGTAGGAGGATACAGAAAAGGGTGTGTTGTCAGTTGCCTCAGACAGCTGAGTCTCAGTTAGGAAAAGAAGGTGAGGTTTAGAGGAGAGGTGGTGCTCAACAAAGCGAAAGTTAGAGGAAAGGCCACGAATGTTGCAGAAATGAAGAAGTGAGTCAGACAGTGGTTCCAGGCAGCTCAAGCCGTCACCAGGAGAGGGCATTATTAGGGGTGTTAGTTATTATCACTGTAGGAGGTCTTAACTACTAACTAATATAAAGTGGAATAACAACTCACCATTACATATGTGGAAAAGGAGTTTTGATCGGTACTCAGTACAAATATTTTAAGGCTTAATTAATATGCTGAGTACTTAGCTGTGGTGTTGATGGTATACTGAAGTGGCAGAATGATGATTGAAGCTGATCGTGGGAGAAGGTTCGAGATACGTGTGTTAACTGTTTGGTGGCAGGTAGAGAACTGAACTGCTTTGAGCAACTTCGTGCGTGAAGTAAATTAAATTAAACTAATCATTAATGAATGTATAACTAAACATGATTTTCATTTCCAAGACCTTATTTATCTCTACCGGTAAACAATATCTAACCCAAAATATATAACACAAGAATTTATTTACAAAGAAATGTGCTGTCGTGGGCGGGAAATTCAAATCCAAAATCCATGACATACTCTCCCGCCCAAGACGTGTACAATATTTACAACTGTCCTGTCCCAATCAGGACACGCCATAGTTGGGAGGAACCAAGGGCGGTCCAATGTGATATCCTCAAAGGGGCATCAAATCGGTTATTTACTGGTGTAGGGGGGTGTTGGGCAGCGCTTGTTTGGCTGTCATCTTCTTTCACTTCTAAATCAATTTTTAGTGGATACAGCTTAACCAGCGGCCTAGTGGTCAAACTGGCGCTCGTCCTTAGCTGCACTACCCTACATTCTTATTCAGGACTACATAACAATTTGGTGACTCGACCTAGTCGCCAGAGAAGTCGAGGCCCTTCATCGTGTATCAGCATGACGTCCTCAGCTTGAGGTGCTGCCTTCACATTCTTGGATGTCAATTAACAATGCTGCTCCCTGAGCGATACTAGGTAGTCAGTGGTCCATCTCCTCCACAGATCTCGTGAGATCTTTGTCACATGTAGGAGATGTCGGTTTATTCCCGAATTAGTCTGGTGACGTCCATGAGATCGTCATCCCTGACTTCCTGTTTCGGGAACTGTCTAAGACGCCTCCCACTAATAAGTTGTGAAGGACTAATAGGGAGTGGATCATCAAGGTCACCATATGTATATCCAAATGGACAGTCATTGACTGTGGCCTCGAATTCCAGTAATACAGTATCCAACTCTTCACAAGTTACTATAGCTCAACCCAATACCTTTTTCAGGCCAGCCTTTAGGATGCCTATCACTCTTTTCCAGATGGTACCGAACCATGGCAACCTGGCCGGTATAAACCGCCACTCACAGTTTACTTTTACCAATTCATTCTGTAACCTCGGATCGTTTTTTAACTCCCTCAACACATTGGCTCCACCTATAAATGAAGTGGCATTATCGCTAATTATGAGTCCAGGGAAGCCTCTCCTGCTACAGAACCAACGGAAGGCATGAATGAAGGACTCACAGGAGAGGTTCGACACCGTCTCAATGTGTATAGCCCTAGAAACTGCACAGGTAAACAAGACTACATAAATTATAATTTTCCTATGGTACCTCCCTTTCCTTGGGGGAAGCAGCCTAGGTATATAGATAGACCCTTTTCTTTAATGGGTAGAGCACCTGTGTAGTCTACTCCTGTTACTTAAAATGGATTAACTTCCTGAACCCTAAGGTACGGTAACGGTGGAGCCTGTACAGCACTATATGGGGCACCTTGTAACCTTTTACAAGTTATACATTTTCTTAAAACCTTTACGACTTGTCTGATCCTAGGAATCCAAAATCTTTGTCTTAACTTACAACATAACTTACTCCACTATGGCTACACACCTTGTGGCAGTACTCAGAAAGGAGAGCCGCTAACTTATGTTTACTAGGTATTAGGATAGGGTACTTTGCTTCATCCTTTAAGTCCAACAACTGTAACCTACCTTTACAATGCAATAGCCCACCTTCCATATAGAGGCCTAACTGCGTCACAACATTACACTGTGTGCCCTTTCCAGTGGACAAATAATGGTAATCATAAGGATAGTCTTCCATTTGAGCTAACTTAATGATTACTGATTCTGTTGTCCTTCATTCCGGCACTGTCAAATAAGGCGACATTGCCTCATGTGCTCCTTGTCTCCTATCTTTCAGTGTCTTGATAAATCTCAATACCCATGCCATCACATGCCTTGTCTTCACATAAGAACCATATCGGTCCCAATTCAATATGGCAGGAAGGGTTACTGATACTGGCTATGACAGGGTCTCCAAGGAGACAACCTGCAGTGGCGTCCCCAACTTCCTCAAATGGACCATTTTCCAGCCACATATTTTGGTGAGGTAGCCATGTGGGCCCTCCCCACCACAAAGAGGAACCTATTAAGGACGCATGTGACTTCCCTCTGGAAACCATATCACTGGGGTTTTCTTTTGTAGACACATAACGAAATTCAGCATCAGGGACTAATGCCTTTATTTCATCAATTCTGTTCTGAACATATACAGGCAACAATTTTTCACTAGGTAACCAGGATAGAGTTATCTGGCTATCCGTCCAGAGGTATATGTTTTCTATGCTTAACTCGTCCACATAGGCCTCATAAATATACTTGGCGAGATGAGCTGCTAGCATGACAGCATTCAGTTCTAATTTTGGTATAGTGAGGGGTTTAATGGGTGCTACTTTGGCCTTTGCCATAGCTACTACTTCCCTCGCTGACTAAGTAGACTGCTACACCATAAGCAGCGGTGCTGGCGTCACTAAGTAGATGCAGCATGACCTTTTTACTATCAGTGACTTGGTGCAGAGATACAATATTGATACTGCTAATCATATCCTCATATATCCATTCAGTAGTAGAGTGGAGCAGACTGTAGCACCACTCGAACAGGGCAGTACTCCCGAGGTTGATGGCAAGCTGGTGATAGGGAGAGCTGGAGCCCCGTTTCACCAGCCCTCAGGACTTGATCCTGACCATCTCCCTTTGCTGAACATTTTCAGTGCATTCATTTACACAGAGAGTAGGCCAGCATGCTCTCATAATACCTCTACCTTCAACTGTCTACACCACACTACATGTGCATAACATATCACACCTTCTATTCACGTCTTTAGTAATGGCCACTGCAATCTTACCATCAAATGAGGTGGTACCTTGGATTGCCACCACCGGCAGGGTAGGGCTGGCGGCACAGGGTCCTCCCGGTCGCCATCAAGCGACTGTGCCGGCAGCAACTGTTGCTATTTCCGGGAATGCTCGTTGGCAAAGAAGTGACTGTACAGCCTTATTCTTTACCAACATCCGCGGCCTTACCGCAAATTTAAACTCAGTTCATTTTTTCCTTCAATCCATATCCCCTTTGGCCCTTTTCCTCACAGAACCACAAATCTCACCCTCTACCTATATATCTCCATTTTGTTTTCCCGGTTACCATCTCCTTACAAACTTCCGAAACAAGGGCGGCACCTGTTGTTATATCAAATCCCAATATGCAGTTGACACTATTTTAAACTTTACTTCATCCAGTTTTGATTACTCATTATATAAATTAAATTGTCAAAACATTACCAAATATATTTGTGTAGTTAATCATTCACCCAATGCTTCTTCGGAACCCAGTGTATTTGATTCCATATCCACTCAGTTGAGTAACCTTGACCTTGACCTTGGCACCGAAATTACCATTTTGGGAGATTTTAACATACACAATGTTGAATGGTTATTGCATTCTGCCCGGACTGACGACGCTGGTCTAGAGTGCGAGCTGTTTGCGGAATCTCACCCAGTTGATAAAGCAACCAACCTGAATACCTGATAATCCTGACCATAATGCCCATCTCTTAGATTTATTCTTGACAAACAATCCAGATCAATACAGGAGAGAGGTACTGTCACCACTTGGATCCTCTGACCACAATCTCATCAAAGCCTCATTAGTTAACCCTCCCACACCTCCTCGTTCTGAACCTGTCAGGGTGACCCGCTGGCACTTTGATAGGGCAGACTGGGATGGATTTAGAAATTATCTTGCTGATGTTCCATGGCAGTCTTTCTTCTCTAGTGATCCCAATTCTACCCAGTCCCACATTTGTGACTTAATACTAGCTGGTATGGATTTATTCATACCTAGTCAACAGTTCACTAAAAGATCGAACTCTCCAAAATGGTTTGATGGCAACTGTGCCAGAGCAACAGCCCAAAAGTCATTAGCATATAACTCTTACTTAAAATCAAAAACATCTGAATCACTTTCCCAATTTAAAATTGCTAGAAATCATGCAAAAGCTGTATTAAATCTATCTAAATCAAACTTTCAAAAGCAAGCATCAAAACCACTTAACAACACTAATGACAATAGAATATTCTGGGTCAACCCTTATTTCTTTCAATAATAACTTTAACACGTCATCATCCATTCCCCCACTAAAATCTTCAGATGGCGACATTTAAAATGACCCGCGTGGGAAAGCAGATATCTTTGCCAGTACCTTTGCCAGAAATTCTACCATAGACGATACCAGCCAGAATGTCCCAGTACTGGAACTTGATTCTCCCGAAACTGACCCACTTAAAATATAGACAAGATACGTAAAATCCATCCTAGACAATTTACCTACCAACAAAGCTCCAGGCCCAGATGGAATTCCGCCAATTGTTTTGAAAAAGTGTTCCCCTGAACTTGCCTCTGTTCTAGCTAAATTATTCAGACTATGCATACGTACTTATTTAATCCCAAATTCATGGAAAGAAGCCAATATCCACCCAGTTCCGAGGAAAGGAAGTTCGTCTGACCCCTCCAATTACAGACCAATAGCTGTCACATGTTCTGTTGGTAAGGTATTTGAAACTTTAATTAATAAGCACATTGTTAAACATCCTGAATCCAACAACTTAATTAGTGATAGACAATATGGTTTTCGCCACGAAAGATCCACCATTGACATACTCAATCTCTTAATTCATACCATCCATCAATCAGTTGATCTTTTTGGAGAAACTCATGCAGTAGCTCTTGATATCTCTAAAGCTTTCGACAGAATATGGCACCGTTCCCTGCTGTCCAAATTCCCTTGCTATGGACTAACATCTTTTGTTCCTTTGATTTCTTCATATCTTAGTGACAGGAAAATAAGAGTAAAAGTAGATGATGTATATTCCAATTTCCACTCAATTAACGCCGGCTTGCCACAGGGATCAGTTCTGGTGCCAACCCTATTTCTGGTTCATATTAATGATCTCTTATCTGTCACCCACAATCCCATTCACTCATATGCAGATGACTCAACACTACATAGTTCATTCACACTCAGACATCCATTTACAAAGTCTAATATCTCTACCTCTCAACTCAGTACAGCCATCTCCATAAATCAAGACCTATCTACAATCAGTGACTGGGGACAAAACAACCTGGTCTCTTTTAATGCTAGTAAAACTAAATATATACAGTTTTCTAATAGACAGATATTGCCAGATTCGTCCGTTACCTTCAGTGCTACTAATATTCCCATCTCCAAAAGTATTGGAATTCTTGGTGTCTCACTTAACAGTCCCCTCAGCTGGACCTCTCATGTCAGATCACTTGCTAAAACCGCCTCAAAGAAACTTGGATTATTGTACAGAGTCCGTAACTTCTTCACTGATGAGCAGTTAGCTATAATTTATAAGAGTCATGTGCGCTCTCAGCTTGAATACTGCTCACCCTTGTGGAATGGTTGTGGAGAGGTTGCATTAAGACAACTAGACAAAATTCAGAACAAAGCTGTTTGAATGATTAACAACCCTGCCATTACAAATAAACTACCTCCCTAGCAAGTAAGAAGGAATGTTGCCTCCCTTGCATTATTTTACAGATATTTTTTTGGCAAATGCTCAGACGAAATTGCGTCCATGGTGCCACCTCTCCATGCCTTCCCTCGTGCTACACGGGCATCTGGTATCGCTCATGACTGGAATGTCACTCAGCCATATTGCAGAACTTCTGCCTAACAGAATTCTTTCATTCCCCGAACTGCATCTCTCTGGAACTCGCTTCCCCAGAGTTGTTTCCCTCCAAATTTCAACCCACAACTGTTCAAGTCTAATTGTTACAGTTATTTTACGAACAGAGGACTCCAGCAATCTGGTGTATGGATTATTATTTTTTTTTTACTCATTTGTTTTTCCTTTCTCCGTTCTGTTATCAAAAAAAAAAAAAAAAAATCTTCCGGTAAGGGAAGATCGCACCCACATTCAATACGCCTTAGATCTTGTACAAATTTTCTTGCACGGATGGTCACCGGCAATGATACTCCCAGAGAGTCAAACACACCTGCAGTTATGCTCAACACCTCGCGTTTAGTCACTGTTGTGGGTCTACTTTCGTGTCCCTTCACCTGCAACCTGTCCTTGTGTGTTAGCCAGCTAATGCCATGTACCTTCACCTTGGCCTGAGCTTCAGAGGCCAATCCCTTAAGGGGGAGTATCTCCCGCAATTTCACACTATTTGTTACCCACTTTCTGAAAGACAAATTGTCACTTGAAGATACTCTCAGGGCATTCCAACACAGTTGTTGTAAAGCATCCTCATCTTCTTCAGTTCCTTGTAAAATGTCAATATACAACCCTTTCCTTAATTTATCAATCAAGGCCTTATCCTCCTGAACCACTGATAAATGTTTTTGTATGGTGGCATTCAAGAGGAATTGGGAACAAGTGGCTCCAAACAACACTGCCTTGAACCTATATATCAAGTAAGGGCTATTTAGATATAAAGGTTCAACAGGCCAAAGAAATCTTGTGGCATCCCTATCTTTTTCATATAACCCCACCATAAGAAATGCCTTCTCAGTGTCACTCACCCAGGCAAAACGATGACACCGAAAGCACAACGATATCTGTGTGAGATCATTGACCAAAGATGGGCCTGTGTATCAGCAGTCATTCAGACTATATACCCTCTCATGCTTTGTAGCTGAACAATCGAACACCACTCTAACTAGTGTTGTTAAGCTATCTTTAGTGACACTATGATGAGCTAGATAGTGTACAGGATGACCAACCAGACTCTTGTCCTCCACATTTTCTATGAATGCTCTTTCTAGCTGATCCTGGATGACTTTACTATACTGTTTGCAGTAGTTGGGATCCTTTATGAATTTATGTTGCAAACCTCTTAATCTGCCCAAGGCTAACTTAAAATTATCAGGTAACTTATCAACGTTTTCTTTCCACTGTAATTCCACAACATATTGTCCCTGTTCTTTGGAATATTACACCGTTTCATAGAAGTTACCTAATACCTTCTCTCCCTTTTGATCGGTCTCACTGGGTCTAATACCTATGTGACCTAAGTCCCATAGAGCTGTCAGATCCTTGATTTCTGTTGTAGTATTCCTGCCATCAGTAATTGCTAACTCCATTATTGGATCTACTGCGAGTTTCAGAACAGTTACCAGCTCTACGTGAGTACCTTCTTCTTCTGACCGATAAGTGCCACTCAGTGTATAACCATAAATTGTGGGTAACAAAATTATGCCTCCTTCCCTTATATAGCCAGCGTGTACAAAGTAATAATAAAAGTCCGCCCCAGGCAGCAGTTCGACCATATCCCCGCTAGTGACACTTGGATCTGCTAATTTGTAGCCCCGAAATCCCGCACATTATGTTGCAGCCCCTTCCCGGGTTTGTAGTTAGGTAGATCGTCTGCAACCACCGCCCTCAATTTGCGCACTTTTCTACGATGGCAGTACAACAACTCCACTACCTCATACACATCACTATCCATAGAGCCAGTAAATCCTTGCAGTTGTAAACGTTCCTTTCTCATCTTGTTTATCTTCAAGTTCGCTAAACTTGATCTTAGAACAAAGATACGTTGTGAACATTGATCTAATAAAGCCCTAACCTTGTTCTGCTGGCCCTTTGAGTAACCAATGGAATCTGAATCATTGGCAACAACACTGCATTACGACTTGAAGCCACAGCCATTGTCACGGTTGGTTCTTGGGTTACTGTTTCTTCATGGGGTTCAGAACGAGAAGTCGGACACAAATAGTTGTAGTGTCTCTGTCGGCAATGTCGGCACGGCATTACTTTGGGATTTGTACAACCCTGACTACCATGATCTGCCGACAAACACCCGACACACAGCTTCAGTTGCTTTGCTCTCTTTAATTTTGCCTTCTTTGTTTTATACTTTGCACACTTAGCCCAAAAATGTCAATTTACATCCATTCCTCTGCCTGGGTTCAGCATGTTTCACTTGCTTTACTGCATATGCTGCTGTAGTGGTCACACCCAAATGTTCCAAGGGATTCTGTCTACTTTCAGTATTACACACTTCCGTCTTTAGCACACGAACGTAATCATCCACATCCTACCACTTTTCTTTAAGTTCACGTTTCATCACTTCCAAAAGTGTACTAGGGAGTTTATTATGAAAAAAAAAAAAAAAAATCACACAGTCACTTCCATTGCACGTAGAGATTCTAAAGCACATTCAAAGGATGCAGAAAAGTCTTTTAGTTCATTCACCTCATGAGCTGGAGGAGGTAAATTACATAATTTTGCAATGTGAGCAGCCTTAATGCGATCTTCTTGACCGTAAGTATTCTTCAAAACTGTGACTGCTGATTCATAACTAGCTGCTACAAAACTGAATCCACTAATAATTACGAGTGCTTCACACCTTAATTGTCCCTTAAGATATGTAAATTCCTGGATGTCTGTCAGATCTGTTCGGGAGTGCACACTACAGTCAGATAGCTCCCAAAAACCCAGCCACTAAAGCAGATCACCATCAAATATTGGCGATTTCAGAGAAGGCAATTTAATAATCCAGATCAATACAGGAGAGAGGTACTGTCACCATTTAGATCCTCTGACCACAGTCTCATCAACACCTCATTAGTTAACCCCCCAAGAACCTCCCCTTTCTGAACCTGTCAGGGTGACCCGATGGCACTTTGATAGGGCAAACTGAGATAGATTTAGAAATTATCTTGCTGACATTCCATGTCAATCTCTCTTCTCTAGTGATCCCAGTTCTACCCAGTCCCACATTTGCGACTTAATATTAGCTGGTATGGATTTATTCATACCTAGTCAACAGTTCACTAAAAGATCGAACACTCCAAAATGGTTTGATGGCAACTGTGCCAGAGCAACAGCCCAAAAGTCATTAGCATATAACTCTTACTTAAAATCAAAAACATCTGAATCACTCTCTCATTTTAAAATTGCTAGAAATCATGCAAAAGTTGTAATAAATCTAGCTAAATTAAACTTTTTTCAAAAGCAAGCATCAAAACTACTTAACAGCACTAATGACAATAGAATATTCTGGTCAACTTTTAATTCTTTTAATAATAACTTTAACACGTCATCATCCATTCCCCCACTAAAATCTTCAGATGGCAACATTACAAATGACCCGCGTGGGAAAGATGATATTTTTGCCAGTGCATTTGCCAGAAATTCTACCATAGATGATACCAGCCAGAATGTCCCAGTACTAGAACTTGACTCTCCCGAAATTGCCCCACTTAAATTACAGACAAGATACATAAAATCCATCCTAGACAATTTACCTACCAACAAAGCTCCAGGCCCGGATGGAATTCCACCAATTGTTTTGAAAAAGTGTTCTCCTGAACTTGCCTCTGTTCTAGCTAAATTATTCAGAATATGCATACGTACTTCTTTATTCCCAAATTCATGGAAAGAAGCCAATATCCACCCAGTTCCGAAGAAAGGAAGTTCCTCTGACCCCTCTGATTTCAGACCAATAGCTGTCACATGTTCTCTTGGTAAGGTATTTGAAACTTTAATTAATAAGCACATTGTTAAACATCCTGAATCCAACAACTTAATTAGTGATAGACAATATGGTTTTCGCCACGAAAGATCCACCATTGACATACTCAATCTCTTAATTCATACCATCCATCAATCAGTTGATCTTTTTGGAGAAACTCATGCAGTAGCTCTTGATATCTCTAAAGCTTTCGACAGAATATGGCACCGTTCCCTGCTGTCCAAATTCCCTTGCTATGGACTAACATCTTTTGTTCCTTTGATTTCTTCATATCTTAGTGACAGGAAAATAAGAGTAAAAGTAGATGATGTATATTCCAATTTCCACTCAATTAACGCCGGCTTGCCACAGGGATCAGTTCTGGTGCCAACCCTATTTCTGGTTCATATTAATGATCTCTTATCTGTCACCCACAATCCCATTCACTCATATGCAGATGACTCAACACTACATAGTTCATTCACACTCAGACATCCATTTACAAAGTCTAATATCTCTACCTCTCAACTCAGTACAGCCATCTCCATAAATCAAGACCTATCTACAATCAGTGACTGGGGACAAAACAACCTGGTCTCTTTTAATGCTAGTAAAACTAAATATATACAGTTTTCTAATAGACAGATATTGCCAGATTCGTCCGTTACCTTCAGTGCTACTAATATTCCCATCTCCAAAAGTATTGGAATTCTTGGTGTCTCACTTAACAGTCCCCTCAGCTGGACCTCTCATGTCAGATCACTTGCTAAAACCGCCTCAAAGAAACTTGGATTATTGTACAGAGTCCGTAACTTCTTCACTGATGAGCAGTTAGCTATAATTTAAAGAGTCATGTGCGCTCTCAGCTTGAATACTGCTCACCCTTGTGGAATGGTTGTGGAGAGGTTGCATTAAGACAACTAGACAAAATTCAGAACAAAGCTGTTTGAATGATTAACAACCCTGCCATTACAAATAAACTACCTCCCTAGCAAGTAAGAAGGAATGTTGCCTCCCTTGCATTATTTTACAGATATTTTTTTGGCAAATGCTCAGACGAAATTGCGTCCATGGTGCCACCTCTCCATGCCTTCCCTCGTGCTACACGGGCATCTGGTATCGCTCATGACTGGAATGTCACTCAGCCATATTGCAGAACTTCTGCCTAACAGAATTCTTTCATTCCCCGAACTGCATCTCTCTGGAACTCGCTTCCCCAGAGTTGTTTCCCTCCAAATTTCAACCCACAACTGTTCAAGTCTAATTGTTACAGTTATTTTACGAACAGAGGACTCCAGCAATCTCGTGTATGGATTATTATTTTTTTTTTACTCATTTGTTTTTCCTTCCTCCGTTCTGTTATCAAAAAAAAAAAAAAAAAAAATCTTCCGGTAAGGGAAGATCGCACCCACATTCAATACGCCTTAGATCTTGTACAAATTTTCTTGCACGGATGGTCACCGGCAATAATACTCCCAGAGAGTCAAACACACCTGCAGTTATGCTCAACACCTCGCGTTTAGTCACTGTTGTGGGTCTACTTTCGTGTCCCTTCACCTGCAACCTGTCCTTGTGTGTTAGCCAGCTAATGCCATGTACCTTCACCTTGGCCTGAGCTTCAGAGGCCAATCCCTTAAGGGGGAGTATCTCCCGCAATTTCACACTATTTGTTACCCACTTTCTGAAAGACAAATTGTCACTTGAAGATACTCTCAGGGCATTCCAACACAGTTGTTGTAAAGCATCCTCATCTTCTTCAGTTCCTTGTAAAATGTCAATATACAACCCTTTCCTTAATTTATCAATCAAGGCCTTATCCTCCTGAACCACTGATAAATGTTTTTGTATGGTGGCATTCAAGAGGAATTGGGAACAAGTGGCTCCAAACAACACTGCCTTGAACCTATATATCAAGTAAGGGCTATTTAGATATAAAGGTTCAACAGGCCAAAGAAATCTTGTGGCATCCCTATCTTTTTCATATAACCCCACCATAAGAAATGCCTTCTCAGTGTCACTCACCCAGGCAAAACGATGACACCGAAAGCACAACGATATCTGTGTGAGATCATTGACCAAAGATGGGCCTGTGTATCAGCAGTCATTCAGACTATATACCCTCTCATGCTTTGTAGCTGAACAATCGAACACCACTCTAACTAGTGTTGTTAAGCTATCTTTAGTGACACTATGATGAGCTAGATAGTGTACAGGATGACCAACCAGACTCTTGTCCTCCACATTTTCTATGAATGCTCTTTCTAGCTGATCCTGGATGACTTTACTATACTGTTTGCAGTAGTTGGGATCCTTTATGAATTTATGTTGCAAACCTCTTAATCTGCCCAAGGCTAACTTAAAATTATCAGGTAACTTATCAACGTTTTCTTTCCACTGTAATTCCACAACATATTGTCCCTGTTCTTTGGAATATTACACCGTTTCATAGAAGTTACCTAATACCTTCTCTCCCTTTTGATCGGTCTCACTGGGTCTAATACCTATGTGACCTAAGTCCCATAGAGCTGTCAGATCCTTGATTTCTGTTGTAGTATTCCTGCCATCAGTAATTGCTAACTCCATTATTGGATCTACTGCGAGTTTCAGAACAGTTACCAGCTCTACGTGAGTACCTTCTTCTTCTGACCGATAAGTGCCACTCAGTGTATAACCATAAATTGTGGGTAACAAAATTATGCCTCCTTCCCTTATATAGCCAGCGTGTACAAAGTAATAATAAAAGTCCGCCCCAGGCAGCAGTTCGACCATATCCCCGCTAGTGACACTTGGATCTGCTAATTTGTAGCCCCGAAATCCCGCACATTATGTTGCAGCCCCTTCCCGGGTTTGTAGTTAGGTAGATCGTCTGCAACCACCGCCCTCAATTTGCGCACTTTTCTACGATGGCAGTACAACAACTCCACTACCTCATACACATCACTATCCATAGAGCCAGTAAATCCTTGCAGTTGTAAACGTTCCTTTCTCATCTTGTTTATCTTCAAGTTCGCTAAACTTGATCTTAGAACAAAGATACGTTGTGAACATTGATCTAATAAAGCCCTAACCTTGTTCTGCTGGCCCTTTGAGTAACCAATGGAATCTGAATCATTGGCAACAACACTGCATTACGACTTGAAGCCACAGCCATTGTCACGGTTGGTTCTTGGGTTACTGTTTCTTCATGGGGTTCAGAACGAGAAGTCGGACACAAATAGTTGTAGTGTCTCTGTCGGCAATGTCGGCACGGCATTACTTTGGGATTTGTACAACCCTGACTACCATGATCTGCCGACAAACACCCGACACACAGCTTCAGTTGCTTTGCTCTCTTTAATTTTGCCTTCTTTGTTTTATACTTTGCACACTTAGCCCAAAAATGTCAATTTACATCCATTCCTCTGCCTGGGTTCAGCATGTTTCACTTGCTTTACTGCATATGCTGCTGTAGTGGTCACACCCAAATGTTCCAAGGGATTCTGTCTACTTTCAGTATTACACACTTCCGTCTTTAGCACACGAACGTAATCATCCACATCCTACCACTTTTCTTTAAGTTCACGTTTCATCACTTCCAAAAGTGTACTAGGGAGTTTATTATGAAAAAAAAAAAAAAAAAATCACACAGTCACTTCCATTGCACGTAGAGATTCTAAAGCACATTCAAAGGATGCAGAAAAGTCTTTTAGTTCATTCACCTCATGAGCTGGAGGAGGTAAATTACATAATTTTGCAATGTGAGCAGCCTTAATGCGATCTTCTTGACCGTAAGTATTCTTCAAAACTGTGACTGCTGATTCATAACTAGCTGCTACAAAACTGAATCCACTAATAATTACGAGTGCTTCACACCTTAATTGTCCCTTAAGATATGTAAATTCCTGGATGTCTGTCAGATCTGTTCGGGAGTGCACACTACAGTCAGATAGCTCCCAAAAACCCAGCCACTAAAGCAGATCACCATCAAATATTGGCGATTTCAGAGAAGGCAATTTAATAATCCAGATCAATACAGGAGAGAGGTACTGTCACCATTTAGATCCTCTGACCACAGTCTCATCAACACCTCATTAGTTAACCCCCCAAGAACCTCCCCTTTCTGAACCTGTCAGGGTGACCCGATGGCACTTTGATAGGGCAAACTGAGATAGATTTAGAAATTATCTTGCTGACATTCCATGTCAATCTCTCTTCTCTAGTGATCCCAGTTCTACCCAGTCCCACATTTGCGACTTAATATTAGCTGGTATGGATTTATTCATACCTAGTCAACAGTTCACTAAAAGATCGAACACTCCAAAATGGTTTGATGGCAACTGTGCCAGAGCAACAGCCCAAAAGTCATTAGCATATAACTCTTACTTAAAATCAAAAACATCTGAATCACTCTCTCATTTTAAAATTGCTAGAAATCATGCAAAAGTTGTAATAAATCTAGCTAAATTAAACTTTTTTCAAAAGCAAGCATCAAAACTACTTAACAGCACTAATGACAATAGAATATTCTGGTCAACTTTTAATTCTTTTAATAATAACTTTAACACGTCATCATCCATTCCCCCACTAAAATCTTCAGATGGCAACATTACAAATGACCCGCGTGGGAAAGATGATATTTTTGCCAGTGCATTTGCCAGAAATTCTACCATAGATGATACCAGCCAGAATGTCCCAGTACTAGAACTTGACTCTCCCGAAATTGCCCCACTTAAATTACAGACAAGATACATAAAATCCATCCTAGACAATTTACCTACCAACAAAGCTCCAGGCCCGGATGGAATTCCACCAATTGTTTTGAAAAAGTGTTCTCCTGAACTTGCCTCTGTTCTAGCTAAATTATTCAGAATATGCATACGTACTTCTTTATTCCCAAATTCATGGAAAGAAGCCAATATCCACCCAGTTCCGAAGAAAGGAAGTTCCTCTGACCCCTCTGATTTCAGACCAATAGCTGTCACATCTCTTGGTAAGGTATTTGAAACTTTAATTAATAAGCACATTGTTAAACATCTTGAATCCAACAACTTAATTAGAGATAGACAATATGGTTTTCGCCACGAAAGATCCACCACTAACATACTCAATCTCCTAACTCATACCATCCATCAATCAATTGATCTACATGGAGAAACTCATGCAGTAGCCCTTGATATTTCTAAAGCTTTCGACAGAGTATGGCACCGTTCCCTGCTGTCCAAATTCCCTAGCTGTGGACTAACATCTTTTGTTCCTTTGATTTCTTCATATCTTAGAGACAGGAAAATAAAAGTAAAAGTAGATGATGTATATTTCAGTTTTCACTCAATTAACACCAGAGTGCCGCAGGGATCAGTCCTGGCACCAACCCTATTCCTGATTCATATTAATGATCTCAATCTGTCACTCACAATCCCATTCACTCATATGCAGATGACTCAACACTACATAGTTCATTCACACTCAGACATCCATTTACAAAGTCTAATATCTCTACCTCTCAACTTAGTACAGCCATCTCCATAAATCAAGACCTATCTACAATCAGTGAATGGGGACAAAACAACCTTGTCTCTTAATGCTAGTAAAACTAAATATATACAATTTACTAATACACAGATATTGCCAGATTCGTACATTACCTTCAGTGCTACTAATATTCCCATCTCCAAAAGTATTGGAATTCTTGGCATCTCACTTAACAATGCCCTTGGCTGGACCTCATGTTAGATCACTTGCCAAAACCACCTAAAAAAAAAACTTGGATTACTGTACAGAGTCCGTAACTTCTTCACTGACGAGCAGTTAGCTATAATTTATAAGAGTCATGTGTGCTCTCAGCTTGAATACTGCTCACCCTTGTGGAGTGGATGTGGAGAGGTTGCATTAACCCCTTAACCGCAGGGCATCACTTTCGTGATGCTCGGGCGCAATGGATCATACCACGGGGTGTCACTTTTGCGATTCTGCATTATTTTGAATTCTCCTGGGCTTTCAAGTGGTGGCTTGTTTCATCTATCAGTACTGCCAGTGTCCAACAATAGTCAGCACTGCTAATGTCATCTGTATTCCCATCCATTGTTGACAGTTTAGCTATTTATCCCCGTTCTTGACTCCCCTCCCTACCTCCCCTCCATTACCCTCTCCTCTCGCCTGCCCATCTAAGCAAATCTTCCCCGGAATTTTCCACTGATTTCACCCATTGAAATAAGCCCTATGCCCTACTCTTATACAAAATAATATATACCAAAAAAAATAAGGTAACTGATAGTGCCATGCACCTGGAGTTAGCTAATTATCACCTGGCAACACCCCATGTACACTTGTTCGCTAATTTTCCCTGGTAATTTCCCCTTGAAATATGCCGTATAATCTATTCTCGTAATAAAAATATATATAAGAAAGGAAGGGAGAAGCCTAAGAGATATTAACATTCACCTGGAACTACCAAATTTCCTGCCAATCATTTCACAGCATATAAATTAGCAGCTGTCACCTCGCTGACGTTGTCAACCTTGGCGGCCCCATATCCGCCTCGTCATTTAGTTCAGTGTTGTTTCTTGAGATGAAAGCACGTAGCATTCGCGCCCCTCCATTTCCGCCGCTTCTAGAGGGCTCTGTGACCCCTACCCTACTAAACCTCGTGTGGGAAGGGGTAAAGGACTAAATGACTCTGCTGTGGAGCGTGAACTGGCTAATTTATCCATGATAATGATGGACAGTGACTAAATCTTTCTGGTGAATCGTGTGATGAGCCAGTGGAGGAAATGGTGGTAAACTACGAGTGTTTCAGTGCCCCAAGTTCATCCTGGCTCCAAGGGAAAGGAGCCCTTATTTACTGGAAGTGACAGTGTATAACATAGTGTAAAAAAATAGAAATGTAAATAATTACTACTATAAGAATATGAGTACAAATACTTGGAGTAATGACAGTCAAAGCTTTGCTCTCTACGCTAGTTTACTGAACGAGAAAGTTAATGCCTGGAGTGAAAATAAACTACTATTACTGAGGGAAACTTATGGATAAATACTGTATATATATATATATATATATATATATATATATATATATATATATATATATATATATATATATATAAGTGTAATAAAGTAATAGTAATATAAAATGTGAGTGTGTTTATGAATAATAAATGACAGAACACCAGCAGGGTACGAGCGCAAGTGGGAAGCTCGTACGCGCTCGTAATTTTCATTGCTTTCACAGTGTTTTTTTTTTTTTGGGTGTATGGATTCCAAACTACTTGAAAGACATAGAATAGTGTTTCTAGTGATAATATCAGGCTGTGGTAATCATATTACGGGGTGTCAGGAAGTGTAAAGTGGAGAATTCGTTACCCAACTTCAGAAGTCTCCACAAGTCCTACGGTACTCGACGAAGGCTCTGCAAACACCCAAGGAGAAAGCTGAAGGTATGTGCCATAGGCACATATAATTATAATATTCTAGAGCTAATAACTGATTTTTGGCAAATATTTTTAAAAAGTCAGTCGGAGTGTGAATATCCTTGTGGGATGCACAATGAGCGCAAAAACATGCCCGCACTTAAGGGGTTAAAACAACTAGACAAAATTCAGAACAAAGCTGTTAGAATTATTAACAACCCTGCCATTACAAATAAACTGCCTCCCCTACAAGTAAGAAGGAATTTTGCCTCCCTTGCATTATTTTACAGATATTTTTATGGCAAATGCTCAGACGAAGTTACGTCCATGGTGCCACCTCTCCATGCCTTCCCTCGTGCTACACAGGCATCTGGTAGCGCTCATGACTGGACTGTCATTCAGCCATAGTGCAGAACTTCTGCCTATCAGAATTCTTTCATTCCCAGAGTTGCATCTCTGGAACTCGCTTCCCCAGAGTTGTTTTCCTCCAAACTTCCCACAGCTGTTCAAGTCTAACTGTTACAGACATTTAATGAACAGAGGACACCAGTAATCTGGTGTATGGATTATTATTTTTTTTTTACTCATTTGTTTTTCCTTCAGAATGAAAGACTGACTAAGAGGGTGTATGTAGGTGAGGTGGAGGGAGGGAGAGGGAGGGGTAGACCGAGGATGAGGTGGAGGGATGGAGTTGAGAGGTATATGAGGGAGGGGGGGGTGAGTTGGGGGGAGGGGAGTCAAATGGTGGGTGACAGAGTGACTTGGAGGCGTTTTGTCTGCAGCCACCCTTTGCGGGATTAGGGCGTCGGGCTATAGATAGATAGATAGATTTTCCTTCCTCTGTTCTGTTATTTAAAAAAAAAAAAATCTCGTTGCTTTCTGACTCTTTTCTTTCTCTTGCACTACAGAGTCCTTGGCGGGCAATTCTGCAGCACTTCCTAATTCGATCAAGTGTCTGTTGACCTTAATAACACACTCCATGTCACTGACCACATCTTCTAGGTCTTCATCAGGATATAATTCATATAATTCCTGATTGTAAGACTCAGTGTCAGCGAGGATCTTCTCAACCGTCACTTTCATACCTTTGACGTCATGAACGGTTACCGCATGTTCTATAAATTCTGTCAAGTTAGTGGTCAGTTTAGTGATAGCTCCCTTTTTGGCTGCTCTAAGACTCCTTAAAGTTTTTATTTTATCCATTTTTAACAATAGGCCAATTAAATGACAGGAGATGACAGCAGTTGCAAAATTTTAAGTTAAATGTAGTCTTTCCTGGGCAAAATCCAAATATAATAAAATGAAATAAAACTAGGCCGAAATTCTAAATTAAAATTTTGACAAATAATTTTGTTAAGCTTCCGTGAGGGTAGTATGTTGGGCAGTCCTGGAGATCAAGCCCTAACCCCCTCACGAGCAGCTTGTTGGCTAAGAAAGCAACATGCTCTATCCAAAAGACCATCCATCACCCTTTTGCTGCCTGGCGCATCCAGGTGTATCCCATCCCATGACATGTCAGACTGATTCATCCCCATAAAGCTAAACCGAGCCTTTGGGAAGGGAAAATTTCTCTTCAGACGCAGGTTAACTCCGTCTCTGGCCCGGTTATACTCTTCATAGGTCATGCCTCGGGGGTCTGTCCTTTTCTCGAGGCCGAGAATGAAACAGTGGCCCCCCGTCTTATCCTTGATTTCCATAGCCATGGATTCTATATCGAGGGCCAACTGATTCAAGTCCATATCTTGGGACAATTTCTTCCCCCTGACGATCAGGATAGTCAAGTCTGGCCTATATGTTATGAGGTCCTGGTACTCTTTACTATTTCTTATTGTGCTGACCTTGGCACCAGGCATGCCAAACTTGCAGACATAAAAGGCTGGACCATCATCTGGATACTGCACCGGACGACCTAGTGGGAATATCTGGACATATGAATGCCCAAAGAAGGCTACTTTCTTTAAAGGGGACGGATAATCTACTGGGGAGGGTTCAGACCCTACCCCGACACCCCCCCCCAACCACGCGCAATCTCTCCGGGGTGCCCCACGCAGCATATGGTTGATCACTGGTACAGCAACAAACAATGTTCCCGCTCTTACACTCGCAATAATCCCCTATTAATTACCACTAGATATATCCATCCTGGTCATGGCACCAATTTATGTTACTTGTCATTGCAAGAGGTCTTAATTACTAACATAAAGCGGAATAACAACTCACCATTATGTATGTGGAAATGGCGTTTTGATCAGTACTCAGTAAAAATATTTTAAGGCATAATAAATACAATGAGTACTTAGCTGTGGTATTGATGGTATACTGAAGTGGCAGAATGATGACTGAAGCTGATCGCGGGAGAAGCTTCAATTAATGTGTGTTAGCTGTCTGGTGGCAGGGAGAGAACTGAACTTCTTTGAGCAACTTCGTGTTCGAAGTAAATTAAATTAAACTCATCATAAATGAATGTATAACTAAATGTGTTGTTTTTTGCCATGACCATTTTTATCTCTAGTGATAAATAATATCTTATCCAAAATATATAACACGAGAATTTATTTACAAAGATATGTGCTGTCGTGGGCGGGAAATTCAAACCCGAAATCCAGGACAAGGGGATGGGGTAGACATGCTGACTGACTCGTAGTCATGGATTTTTTTTTACTTCGATTATGTTGACGACCCGGATGAAGATTACTTGGCAGAGATAATTGGTGTTGGTGATGACCTGGTCTTAGGGAGAGTTGCTGAGGCCAAGGAGGAGGAGGAGGACCAGCATGATGATATACTGAATGAAGAAGACTGAGTACCAGTTACACACAGGAAACCATTGGTGAAAAATAGATTAATCAGTTTTTTGGACAGTTGCTTGAACAAACATAGTTATGACGAATTTGCTCTGCCAGATGAGTTCAGGGAATATACTGGCATTAAGAACCAATCATGCAGAAGGTAGGCCTGTTGAGAATGTATTGCCTAGTCAAAGACGTTTGTTAGGAAAGGCAAGGTCAGCTAATACAGAAATAATGACATGGGGGTTGTTTATAACAACTACTGTAATATGACTGAAGATTTTGTAACCCATAATAAGATTCAGAGTAGAAATACCGAATCTTATAATACAGACAATGATGAAATACCAACACATGTCAGGGTGACTGATTCCATAAAATTAAAAAGCTTTTTTTTTTTTTTTGGCCTGCTCTGTGCAAGAAGCTTGTAGGGAAATATTGCTATAAACGTCTCTTCATGGAATGGTTTGGTAACCCAATATTTGGAGCTGTCATGTCAGTAAAACGATTTGATTTCTCACGTGCCAACATAACTTTCGACAACATTGATACAAGACACCTGAGATGGGTACATGATCGGTTTGCAGCATTCAGGGAGCTTTTGAACAGTTCAGTACTTGTTGCTCAGAGTTAGAGCCAGATGACTCCTTGACCACTTATGAAACGTTGTATGGGTGTAGAATAATTAGAGTTCAGACAGTACAATAAGATCAAACCCGTACGCTACGGCCTCTTATATAAATCTATTATGCTGTTAGATATCCATTTACTTTTAGGACAGTTGTATATTCATGTAAACCTTCTGGGGAGCCAGGACCACACTACAGACGAATACAGTCCCAACAATGAAAGCTCTAGCAAGTCAGGCACAAGCCTCTGTCGATATTTGAGGTAGGATTAGTAGTCTGGAAAGATTGTATGCCAGTATAGAGTTATTTGGGTGGCTTCAAACACAAGGTATCAATGCCTTAGGTATTATAAATTCTACCAGAAATAGCTTACTGCCAGAAATAAAGGCAGTCACTGAATGGGAGGATTGGAAATATCAAGTTTTCTAGAATAAACAGGGGGAGGAAATGAAACTGAACTATGTAGCACCCACCAAAAGCAAAGGTAAGAAAAATCCGTTACTTCTGAGTACAGTCCCCTATATTGGGTATTGCCAAGGATGATTTAAAAAAAAAAAAAAAAAAAAAAAAAAGGAGTTGTATTATTTCACTGAAGGAGGCGCTGACATTATGGATCAGAGGATGTTTTTATACAATACACACTAAATCTCGAAGATGGACAATGAATGCTCTGGGCTACATCCTCGACGCTGCTAGAGTAAATTCACAGTTTATTCGTTATATAACAATCAGTGCCCAAGAAGAATTCTCCCGTCACATATAGCAGGCAGGTAGTGAAGGCATTATGTAATCCTCAAACTGAAAGTAACTTCAGGCTTGTGGTCTGACCAGGAATACGATAGCAAAGATGAATTTGATGTTTGAACAGGGAGAGGTGGAGAAGACCGTCCCAGAAGTAGCATGAATAGGTCAGGCAAGCTGCGCAAACTTTGTCAGTCATGCCTGGAGTCGATCTGTGGTTCATGACACTCAGAATCGCCCTAAAGTAAAATTGTGCTCGAAACAATGTCAAATATGTCATAAGCACACATGCGATCAGCATTTAAATACAGTATGTGTGAAATGCTATGGTTGCATGTCAGTCTGAATGTCTTGTTTTGAAGACGGAGAATGAATATGCTCGTCTGTGAATGCGTATAGATTATGACTGTTTCCATTATTACGAATATAATTTTTATGTTTAAAAATTTCATTATATGATAGATATAAACATATATATTTTGACACGTTTCTGTATATAGATAGGCGTGGCTATATATATATATATATATATATATATATATATATATATATATATATATCATCATCAGCCGTTTGTGTGTCCACTGCAGGACCGGCCTATCCCAACCGAAGTGAGGACGATACAGCCAATGTATCTCTACCAAGTGGCTTAGGCTGTCTGGTAGAGACTGTATGTAGGGTGAGAAGTGCTTGTAAGTGTAATTGTTGTGTTTGAGTGGCTTTGGATGTGTGTGTAGTCTGTGAACCAAGTGTAATCGGCCCGCACAAGCCGACTGGGTGCAAGCATACTTTTGCAGTAAGCGACATTGGTTCAACCACAGCACCCTTGATGTCCGCCAAGCAGTACGTGGCCAGGAGAATGCTCCCAAAGTTTTTTACCCTGGCGGGGCACGAACCCTCGTTTTCCAGTGTACGAAAACGCATACTTTACCACTGTACTACAAAGGCTCATATATATATATATATATATATATATATATATATATATATATATATATATATATATAAAATTGTATCTATCTATCTATATCTATCTTGCACGTATCTGTGTATAGATAGGCCTGGTTTTATATATATATATATATATATATATATATATATATATACTGTATATATAAAACCCCCTACCCCTGGGGGTAGGGTTTTTTTTTTTCAAGAATCCTCCCTCAGTATCCCTGCTTGTCGTAAAAGGCGACTAAAAGGGTTGGCGGAGGGTTAGTGCCCCTCCCCGGAAAACAACTATAGTCCTCCTCGCACACGTTTGGTTCTGTGGTGTGGCTCGCGTCTGTGTACAGTGTTGCCACGTTTTCTATACCGTTATCTCTCTCTCTCTCTCTCTCTCTCTCTCTCTCTCTCTCTCCTGGCGGGAAATGTGAGCCACCCTGAGTACTTTTGATTCTTTTATAAGTTATTTATAATTGTGCTTTCATTTGTTAATTTGGTTTTGTTATATTTAGTGATGCCTACAATGCATTCAATGCATGCCTCTCTCTCTCTCTCTCTCTCTCTCTCTTTTATTGCAAGAGACATTTTTGATATTTTCTTTTACATAATATTGTATATATTGTAAATTTGACATCATTTCCACACCACCCTTGAGGTATTTGTCTTGGCGCGCTTTTTTTTAAGAGGTGTCCCCAATAGGCCTATTCCTCTATCTCTCACAGAAGGCAGAAAAACAGAAGAAAAAGAAGGGAGAGAAACATGAGGAAGAAAAGTGCGAAAAAGAGGATAGAAGAGTTATGATGTATCCTCATCAGAAGATGTGAGAATGATAGTGAAAGAATCGATGCAATGGTCAATCACCACATCTCTCTTTTCATCATCCTCTTGCAGTTTTTCTGCGTGCCTCACAGCATTCTTCCAGTTGTCTGCCGTGACGTTATTGAGTGACTCATGGACGAGTGGCTTCAGATATGCAATTCTGAACGTATTTCTCTTTGACACGTAGCCTTTTACCTGTGCCCAAATTAGCTCGATTGGGTTATATTGGCAGTGGTAAGGGGGTAGGCGTACAACCCTATGTCCATGTTCTGAGGCCGTCTTATCGATTACGTAGTTTGTATCGGCAGCTGCGATGTGGCGAGTCACAAGGTGCAGGAGTTGCGTTTTGAGGAGACCGTCTGGCACTGTAACACCCTTCTTCTCCAGCCATTCTCGGATCTCCGCTTTCTTCGTTGCAGTAGTTGGTGGTTTATTTATTTTTCTGGAGTGATAGGATGCATTATCCATCACTATAACAGAAGATGATGGAATGTTGGGTAACAGTTGATTCTTAAACCACTTTTCAAAGGTGTCCGCATTCATCTGTTCATGATAGTCTCCTACATTCTTTGCTTGGAAAACAAGGGTTGCTCCAGGAACAAATCCATCTTTGGTTCCTGCGTGCAGCAAAATCAAGCGGGAACCCTTCCCTGTGGGCACCCTCACTCCCATGGCCTTGTTTGCACTGCTGTCTACCCAGCATTTGGACACAGAGTAATTTTGATTGATCCATGTCTCGTCTAAGTAGACAATGGTTTGGCCTGAACTTCTAAGCTCCTTCATTTCTTTCAAGAAAATGCACCGTGCATAAGTTATGTCATCTCTTTCCATTAGGAATCTCCGTCCATCAACATTTGAATAACGAAAACCGATTTTCTTCAGAACTCTTCTTAATGTCTCACGGCTGCCAGGATACGAAAGATTGATCTTAATTTCTGCATAAATTTTTTCAAGTGTTGGGATTTCCTTCCTCTCATAAAAACTCAGAACTGTTCTTCGTAGCACGCTTTCATTAAAGTTATCAAAGAAATCGGTCATTGGTGCTACAGGTTTCCTTTTCTTGGGGGACTTAAACTTGGGACATTGCATCTCCTCATTCTCTCTTGCATCTTTAGAGATTTTT
Organism: Coenobita brevimanus; assembly: GCF_032717465.1. Taxonomy (NCBI): domain Eukaryota; kingdom Metazoa; phylum Arthropoda; class Malacostraca; order Decapoda; family Coenobitidae; genus Coenobita; species Coenobita brevimanus. Next base: position 27,499,183 of record NC_137040.1, on the reverse strand, counting down.
TCAACTGAACTCTCGCTAATCTTTGTTGCTGCAGCTGTACGAGAGACGACCTTTGATAGGCCATGAAGAACTACTCCCATCTCCTTCTCCTCCTGAAAATACTGCCTTACATTGAAGACAATTTCTTTAGCCTGGCTGTGTAGAGGCGAGGAATGGGCTGATTGAGCTGCCATGCTGTCTGTGCAGAGGACATAAAGGAAGTGACACGAGGTCACCCCCAGGTAGCTATCTGTCAACGCCACCGACTGGGTGTGGAAGTGTTGCCGCTCGCGAATGAATAATTTTTTTTTTTTTACTTGGGTATTGGCATATGCCTACTATTTTGTCCTACATATTAGCTTATGATTATAAATGTGATTATTCCTCGCCCTTAAAATTATGGTAAAAGCCAGTAAATGTGAGCATTTTTCCCAAGCAACACCTGTACAAGCTATGGTTGGGTCTACGGTACTTTATTTTAGGCCAGATGGGTGTGTAAGTATTGCCACTCACAAGAATTACATGAATTATTTCTTTTACTTTGGATATTGGCATATTTCTTCTTTTTTCAGGCTCATTATCTTATATCCATAACTGTGATATTATTACCCACCCTAAAACTACGCTAAAAACCATTAAAAGTGACCACAATATCTTTTAGCAACACTGGACAATATGTATGCCATGTTTCTGTGTGACTGTATAAATATTTTATGCATAATAAGATTACTGTTGATTCATCCATCAAAATACACAAGTGTAAGTTTTATTCATCTGAATTTATCGAATTTGTGATGCCTTGTACATAAATAGCTGCCGTTTCACATCGCAAGTTGGGGAAACGTGGCACCATTGTCCAAAGGTGTGGGCCACACCTAAGCCGCTAACCGGCGGGAATCAGACTATAACTAAAAAAACAAACAATAAGCCTCTGACAAGGATTGACCAAACGATGAAGACCAAGGACCGGACGAAGGACATGGTTATCGGAACGTGGAATGTAAGGGGAGCGAATGATGAGGTGAAAGAGAGAGAGATTGTCCAGGTGCTTGAGGGTGTGAGAGTGGACGTATGTGGAATAACTGAAACAAAATGGAGAGGAGAAAGTGTGAGAGAATGGGAGTATGGATGGGGTATATGTGCAGGAGTCGGTGAGAATGAGAGGGCAAAGGAAGGAGTATGTATAGTTGTGAGTAAAAGATGGAAGAAGAGCATAAGACAGTATGGATCAGTTGGGTCAAGGATTGTGTGGGTAAAGTTGAAAATTGGAATACAAATGTGGGCGATTGTGTGTGTGTATGCGCCAATGCAAGATCGTGCTAGAAGAGTGAGAGAAGAGTTCTGGACAAATGTAGAAGTGTGCATGGAAAAGTTTGGAGGGAATGAGAGAGTGTTTTTGATTGGTGATATGAATGGTAAAGTTGAGAATGTGAAGGTGGATGGAATAGTTGGCGAGTGGGGTGTGCCTGCTGAGATAGATGAGAATGGGAGTGCGTTAGTGGACATTTGTGCTGGGAGGGGGTTGGTGATAGCCAATACCCTCTTCAGGCATAAAATGATCCACAGGTATACATGGCGAGTGATGAGAAGGGTGGGTGGTGAACCGAATGAAAGGAAGACAATGATTGATTATGTGTGTGTGGATGAAAGGATGCGAAGATGTGTAATGGATGCAAGAGCTCATAGAGGTTGGGGGAGTGGACTTTCTGACCACTACTTGGTGGTGGCCAGAATTAGAATTCAAGTAAGATGGAGGAATAGAAGAAGGGAAAGACGAGAGGAAGGAGTAGTTGCAAGGAGAGTGGAAAGGTTACAAGAGGATGAGAAAAGGGCAGAGTATAAGAGAGAAGTGGAGGAACGATTGGGCAAATATGAATTGGAGCAGATGGGAGACGTGGAAGGTGTGTGTAGAATATTTACAGAAGAAATATGTGCAGCATGTGATGTGGTGTGTGGCAGGAAGAGAAGACGGAGGGGGGTGCAAGGAACAGCGTGGTGGACTGAAGAGGTGAGACAGACTGTGGCACAAAAGAATAAAGCATACAATGAATGAATGAGAAATAGGGGCGTCGAAGAAGTTGAGAGGCGGAAGAGAGAGTTATATGTAGAAAGAAAGAGAGAGGTGAAAAGATTAGTAAGAGAGAGTAAGAAGAGAGTGGATGAGGAATTTGGAAGGAATTTGAGTGTAAAGTGGAGGGACTGTAAGAAAATGTTCTGGAAAGAGGTGAAGAGAGTAAGACAGGGTGGTAGTGACGTTAGCAGGGGAGTGAAAGATAAAAATGGTAGATCACTAGTGGAGAAGGGAGAAAAAGTGAGCAGATGGAGAGAACACTTTAAGGAATTGTTGAACATAGAGGATGGAAGTAATGCGAGTATAAGTGGCTGGGGAATGGCTGGGAGAAGGAGGGAGGTGAGAAGACAGGAAGAAATCAGTAGGATAGAAGTTGTGGAAGCAATGAAGAAAGTTAAATCGGGGAAAGCCCCAGGAATTGATGGAGTGTGTGGTGAAATGCTGAAGCATGGGGGAGAGATAGTAGTAGAATGGATGTGGAAGATGTGCAGATTGGCCTGGTAGGAAGGTAGAGTCCCGGAGGATTGGAAGTCAGGTATAATTATTCCCTTGTACAAAGGAAAAGGGGAAAAAGAAGTGTGTGGTAATCATAGGGGCATTTGTCTTCTTAGTATAATAGGAAAAGTGTATGGTAGGATACTTATTGACAGAGTTAGAGAAAGAACAGAGAAATTAGTTGGAGAAGAACAGGGAAGCTTTAGGAAGGGAAGAGGATGTGTAGATCAGATATTCATTCTTAGACCTTTAGTGGAAAAGTTCCTAGAGAAGGGAAAGAAGTTGTATGCGGCCTTCATGGATTTGGAGAAAGCATATGACAGGGTGGATAGACAAGGATTGTGGAAAGTGTTAAGAATATATGGAGTAGATGGGAAGTTGTTGAATGCTGTGAAGAGTATGTACGATGGTGCGAAGGCTGCAGTGCGTGTGGATGGTGAACTAAGTGAATTTTTCTCTTTGAAAGTTGGGTTGAAACAGGGATGTGTCATGTCTCCATGGTTGTTCAATCTGTACATGGATGGGGTAATAAAAGAGGTACAAGGTAGGGTAGTGGATGTTGGAGTGGCCCTGGTGAGAGAGGATAGTGTTTGGAAACTCCCTGTACTGTTGTTTGCAGATGATACTGTGTTGTTGAATGAAGACGAAGGGGAGCTGCAGGGCTTGGTGGATGAGTTTAGGAGAGTGTGTAAGAAACGGAATCTAAAGGTGAATGTAGGGAAGAGTAAAGTGATGGTCTTTGAGAGAGGTGAAGTCAGTGAATGTACAGCGAGGTTGGATGGTGAGGAATTGGAAAGTGTGAGTACGTTTAAGTACTTGGGTAGTGTGATGAGTATGGATGGAGGTTTGGAGGGTGAAGTGCGTGAAAGGGTGCAGCAGGAAAGAAAGGTTGCTGGTTCTTTGAAAGCAATGATGGGAAACAGGGAAGTGAGCACGGAAGTGAAAAAGTTACTACATGACAGTATTGTGATACCAACTCTAGCGTGCGGAAGTGAAGCTTGGGCGTTGTTGGAAGGACACAAGTCAAGAGTGAGAGCAGTGGAAATGAGTTATTTAAGAGTAGCCTGTGGAGTCACATGGAGAGACAGGCTGGCGAATGAGGATATAAAGGAGCGTTGTGGTGTGGATGTGGATGTGATAGGAAGCGTTATGAGGAACACACTGAGGTGGTTTGGCCATGTGGAGAGGATGGAGGGTGAAAGACTGACGAAGAGAGTGTATGTGAGTGAGGTGGAGGGGGAAAGAGGGAGAGGGAGGCCGAGGATGAGATGGAGGGATGGGGTGGAGAGGTATGTGAGAGAGGGGGGTGTGAGTTGGGAGCAGGGCAGTGAAATGGCGGGGGACAGGGCGACGTGGAGGTGATTTGTTTGTGGCCACCCCAAACGGGATTGAGGCGTCTGGCAATATATATATATATATATATATATATATATATATATATATATATATATATATATATATATATCTCTGTCTCTCTGCCTGGCGGCTGACAAGGGCACTAAGCCTGCAAAGTATATTTAGATATCTATATCCCGGTATCGTTCTAGCATGTAGATAAAAAAAAATAATGTTTTCTTTATTCTGTGTGCATTAGCAAAATCATTCTCAAGTTATAAGCATAACTGAAAATTCTACTGCTTTACTCTTAGCTCATAATAACACATTTTACGCAATGTATGTGTAAATTTTCGTCGTCAATTTTCTTACGGTAGGGTATATGTTTATTGCGGATATCTACTTTTCCAATAATATAAACTTTTTTAACGTTTATATGACTTTATTGACACATTATTTTTAATGAAAAAAATAAATAAAAATAAAATACTGTCAGGGTTTGTTGATCGATATCGGGCCTGGTATCCTTGCTGTAACCTCACCTTTATGGTTGTAGGTCCCTTGAGGGCTTTGATGTCCTGTGATCATGTTCAGGAGTTTATTGTTTAGTACCAGTGATGCAGGCATCGGAGGGTAACCACGTGCGGCGTCCACAGGGAAAGTACGAATGCTACTGCTTTGTGAACGGAGCGCTGTGGCTGCAGTTTCCTTTTTACGGTGTCAGTGCTAGACGGCTGCCGCCCCTACCCAGCTACCTTCAACTGCTATCACATTGCTCAACACACTGACTCAAATTATCCTTAGAGTAAATAAAATAAAATGTTTAGGATTGATCTGCCAAACAGAATCCTTACTCTTCTAGCCATACATATACATCTCAGTGCAAGTATATATTTTGTTACGCCTTCAAGAAGTATTTGGCAATCGAGATCAGTGATAGAGAGGCGGTATAGAACTTTTGTTGGAGATCCTGCTAAAAAGGCCTGGCCTTCACATGTTATGTATGAACTGCCACGAAAGCCGCACTACGTAGCACAGCCAAGATTATAAACTGTCAAACAACGCTACGAGATGCTTCGTCTTTCAGTCCAGTTATTTTCCAAATTTCAAAGAGACCGAAAAATGTCATGGGGATAGGCCAGTGACTGACCAGTGGGAAATGACTAAGAAAATGACATCGAAAGGACAGTCTGCCGACAAATGTGTAGGTATTTAGGGGTTGATTGCTGTACTGAATAACCATTAATTTATTTTATAGCTTATATTTTGGATATAACTATACATAATTGAATATTTTTTATTGCATTGCTCTGGATACTCCTTGGGGCGTAGCATGAGCAGATAGGGCTACCATGCTGGCTAATTCGATATAACTGAATATTTAGGTGTGCTCTTTAGTTTAAATTTACAGTACTCAAATTTAGAAATATCTGCGTAATGTATTTGTGAGAACAACAGATTCGGCCTTCTCAAGGACCCTCTTTAGATGTAAGTAAGGAGTGAGAAGCAGGTACACCTTTATTATACAACTGAGGGGCGGGCAGAACAGGAGGTAGGTAATGCACAAAGCTGTAGATGTGAAATATTGCAACTGTTATGCAATACATCTGCCTCTTCAAGCATTTTTCTACTGTGCATCTACCGCCTTGTGATTTATGTACAGCTGCCGACATATGAAACGAGGACACCTAACCCAGAAACGTGGTGGTAAGGTGCTCGCCGCACTTGGTAACAACGTCGTGCAGACATGCATCTTTATCAAGGGGCTCACTCGTCAGACGGATCAAAACAAATCTCTATATTTGTCGTAATGAGAGTGCTTATATGCTTACTATGCCGTGTTACAAAACCAGTTGTGTATGCTTGCCTACTTAAATGCTATAAAGTGAATATGTGTCATAATATGGTATGGAAAGGGTAACATGAAATTACAAATGCCTGGTATGTCTTTCAGTTGTTGATTCTATTCGTACTGTAAAAAGTAGTACTATTCAGGAGTGCATTGTTGACATGCTGCAATGGCAGTCAGACATTATTTGCCACAGGATTTTATTAATGGCTTTCTAGCACCTATTTTTATAGTTGATAATGTTATGCCGTTGATAGCTGATTTATTACAGAGAGAGAGAGAGAGAGAGAGAGAGAGAGCTGGGGGAGGTGAAAAGACGAGCACTACAACCCAGAATCGTGTTGTGCACGACAATGGATTACACTCATGATGAATGTTATTTACAATTTGAGAATGCAGTTCAATACGGTATTAGTTTATTGTTAAATGCAGTCAAAACCTTGGCCATTGAAAGCGTGTGCAGTGACAGTTTAGCCATGTTTACAGGACATGAGAACATTTGTGGTTAATCATTAACTGGCAGCTGGAGGAAGAGGGTGGGGGAGTTGGGGGCCGAAGGTGGGGTAGACTTGATCCTGATCCCCCCTTCCCTCTCTCCAGGGTAGAGAGGGGGAGGTAGGAGTAACCCCTTAGTACAGATTAGTACGCGTGTGTTCATATTTGCTTTTAAATGACCTATATGTTAATGTGCATTTCAGTTTTGTTCAGTTATACATTATCTGTATTACACTGCGAGGATACACATACACCATGTGACAAGAAGTTCTCAACAACCCCTTTAAATATTAACAAATACAATGTTGTAAATAATGCATGTGCAGCAAGGCACTCCAAAAAGTCTCCTTCTTCAAATACACCCACACAATACTAAATGCAATTTATTAACAAGGAACATATGTAAAGAATCTTTACATTTATTGGATAACATAATATACAAACAAAATGTGGTTAATCTTTACAGTGTATACAAAAGTTTTCCATGAATTAGAGGCCACAAGCCTAAATCCAATCTGTGTATCAGTAACCACTCCAACCCCCTGCATTGTCGATAACAGCCTGCAGTCGTTCAGACATATTTGCTACATGTCTGTACACTAAGCGGGGATTGCACTGAAACAAGCGCCACTGTTCCATGGTGTGTTGCACCAATTGTTCGGACATCCTTTCCTGTCCTGGCTCCCAGGAGTTCACCATATTAGCCCATAGGTTTTCAGTTGGATTTACGTCACAGCCCTTACTGGGCCATTGCAGCAACTCCAGGTTGGGCTGGTTCGCAAACCACTGATGGACGACACCTTTGTAGCCATCTTTCCACTGTTGATTTAGATATCCCCAGTTGGTGAGCTATATCTCGTGTGGATGATCCACCTTCCCGTAATCTTCCAATTCTTCCTCGGAGATCTGTACGTTCTCGTTGCCTGTTCATGGTGACTCGTGGGGGTGACTATACCTGTACCTGAAAGCGCACCTCGGACATCGCATCGACTTGGAAAGTTTGGTAACACAGTACAGAAAACATATGAGCACTCTTCTCTCCACAAATTTCGAGATTTCTTTCTATCCTTCAGACGAGTTCACCGCAGCAAAATACATTGAAATATTAGAGGAACACTTTCTGCCATCCCTCTAAGAAATGAACTATCTTTTTACTGGTCCCATTCTCTTTGTCCAATACATACAGCCCGTGTCGTCCAGCAGTGGTTGCGAACCAGCCCAACCTGGAGTTGCTGCAATGGCCCAGTAAGGGCTGTGACGTAAATCCAACTGAAAACCTATGGGCTAATATGGTGAACTCCTGGGAGCCAGGACAGGAGGACGTCCGAACAACTGGCGCAACACACCATGGAACAGTGGCGCTTGTTTCAGTGCAATCTCCGCTTAGTGTACAGATATGTAGCAAATATATATATATATATATATATATATATATATATATATATATATATATATATTTTAATAGCTAATGAATGGAGGAAGGAAAAATAAAGGAAAAAAAATAAATCCATGTGCCTAAAGGCATCCTCCATTCATAAAATATTTATAACAACTCGATTTGAATTGAAGTGGATCAAATGTTTGTGGGAAACAACTCCCAGGAAGTGAATTCCAGAGAGTAGTAGTTCTGGGGATAAATGAAATTTGATAAGCAGAGGTTCTGCATTGTGGGGGAGAGAGTGTGAATTCATGGGCTCTCCCAGCTGCCCGAGTATTTCGGGAGAAAATGTGAAGGGGAGGAACAATTGAAGCCAGTTCGTTAGAGCACTTACGGTAAAAATATCGATAAAATAATGCTAAAGAAGCAACATCTCTACGTACTGATAACGGAGGAAGGTCTTGCGTGATGGCAAGATTATTGATTAATCTAATGGCTTTATTTTGAATTTTGTCCAACTGCCTCAATGCAACCGCTCCACATCCACTCCACAGTGGTGAACAGTATTCGATCTGAGAACGCACATGACTTTTGTATATTGTGGCCATCTGCTCGTCAGTGAAGAACTCACGAACTCTGTACATAAGTCCCAATTTTTTGGAAGCATTTTTAGCCAGGGATTTAACATAAGCTGTCCAGCTTAGGTTGGGGTTTAGAGTAACACCTAGGATATCAATTGTAGTGGATATGGGAATATTGACATCATTGAAAATTATGTGAAAGCCTGAGGAATTCTTTCTGTTGGAGAAATTAATGTATTTAGTTTTCTGAGTATTAAATGAGACCAGATTTGTTTGTCCCCATTGATTAATATTAGAAAGGTGCTGGTTCTGAGAATTTGCCATGTTTATTTGGGAATTTATAATATCATATTGTGTAAAGGAAGTACTAAATGTGAAAGAACTATGAAGGGTCGAGACATCAGCATTAGAGTGTATTGGGTTGTGAGTGACAGATAGGTCATTTATATGTATGAGAAAGAGGGTTGGCGCCAAAACTGATCCCTGAGGTATGCCAGCATTTATGGAATGAAACTGAGAATAAATTACATCTACCATGACCCGTATTTTTCTATTATGAGAGTAAGAAGAAATTAGAGGAACCAGTGATGCAAGGCCATAGTGTGATATCTTTGACAATTAGGCCCGGTGCCATACTCTGTCAAATGCTTTTGATATATCTAGTGCTATTGTGTGTGTTTCACCGTGTTGGTCTATTGTTTTGTAATCTGATGGGTAAGAAGGCGAAGAATGTCTACAGTTGAACGTTCTTGTCTAAATCCATACTGTCGATCATTGATTAATTTATTGATTTCTAGATGCTTGATTATGTGTTAGTTATTTAGCGTCTCAAAAACTTTGCCAGGAATGGAAGTTATTGCAATTGGTCTATAGTTTGATGGATCAGAAGTTGCCCCCTTGTTAGGAACAGGATGGATATTTGCTTCTTTCCAAGGGGCTGGCAAACTTGAGGTACGGATGCATAAGCGGAAAAATTTTGCCAATACAGGAGCCAACATTGAGGAGCAATTTTTAAGTACTATTGAAGGAATTTCATTTGGACCAGTGGCTTTGTCTGCTGAGAGATTCTGTAATACGGCTTGTATGTTTCTGGTGTGAATCATGAAAGGAGGTATTTGAGGGGAATCAAAATCAAGTACAGGAATATTGTGATTTTCTGTATTTAGGGTTGAGTTTGTTGAAAAAATGTCAACAAGAAGTTTGGCTTTTCCACGTGGGTCACTTACTAGATTTCCATTGGGGGACTGTAACGGTGGAATGGAAGAGGAGGTAGTGAAGTTAGTTTTGAATGAATTAAGGGTTAGAATATTTTGTTATCATTTGGGTTGTTTAGTAGTTTGTTAGCTTGTCTTTGTAGAAAGTTTGATTTAGAAAGACTGAAGATAGTTTTGGCATGGTTTCTGATATTTCCATAATAGTTAAAGGCTTCTTTGGTTTTGGTCCTTGTATAAGTGTTATAGGCTATTGTTTTATGTTCTGTTACTCTAGCACAATTGTGGTCAAACCATTTAGGAGAATTACATCTTTTTCTGTAACTATGATGGGGAATCAATGTTTCCATGCCGACTTTAATGAAATCCTGTATGTGGCCCAATGTGGAATTTGCATCATGGGAGAAAAAGGAGGTCCAAGGAACATCCAGGAGAAAATTTTGAAGTCCCTCTCAGTCTGCCCTGTCGTAGTGCCTTTCAGTCATCACGACAGGTTCAGAGCAGGAGGGTGTGGTAGGTGTGAAACTGGTGGCTTGAATCAGACAATGATCCGAGGATCCGAGGGGGGACTTCACTTCGACATTATAATTATCTGAATTAGTTGTTAGAAATAAGTCCAATAGGTGGGGATTTTGATCGGGGTTGTCTGGTACACGGGTGGGTTGACTGACTAACTGGGTGAGATTAAATGAGTCTGCAAATAGCTCACATTCAAGACCAGAGTCATCAGTTCTGGGTGAATAAGTGAGCCATTCGACATTATGGACATTAAAATCACCCAGAAGAGTAATTTCTGATGCAGTATTAATGTTGAGGACACTTAGTTGTGAAGACAGAGAGTTAAATAAACTCGGCTCTGATGGGGCATTAGGGGAACAATAAACACAACAGAAATATTTAATTTTACCAAAAGAAGGTAATTTGTATATGGAATAGTTGAAATAAGGACAATTAAATTTAGTAATTTCCTCCAGGGCAATTTCTGACTTAGCAAGGCAACATACGCCTCCCTTGGGTCTGAAATTTTGAATCAAGATATAACCAAGAAAATTAAATCTAGCTAAATCAGAGGTGGAGCTTACTTGTGTCTCTGTCAGAAATAGCAGATCAGGGGATTCAAACCGGAGGAAATTTTGAACAGAGCTGATGTTGGAGTGAAGTCCCCCAGTATTGCAAAAGAAAATTTTACTGCACTGACGAGCAGATTTAGGGCGCCCCAACACTGGAGGTGGCACAGTCGCTTGATGACGACCGTGAGGGCCCTGTGCAAACGACCCTGCCCTGCCGGTGGTGGTCACCCGAGAAACCACCGCACTGATTCCCAGTATAGCAGCAGCCATGGTTCTTTTTATGGTGGGGAGAGCAGGGATGTAGTCTGAACGACTGCAGGCTGTTATCGACAATGCAGGGGGTTGGAGTGGTTACTGATACACAGATTGGATTTAGGCTTGTGGCCTCTAATTCATGGAAAACTTTTGTATACACTGTAAAGATTAACCACATTTTGTTTGTATATTATGTTATCCAATAAATGTAAAGATTCTTTACATATGTTCCTTGTTAATAAATTGCATTTAGTATTGTGTGGGTGTATTTGAAGAAGGAGACTTTTTGGAGTGCCTTGCTGCACATGCATTATTTACAACATTGTATTTGTTAATATTTAAAGGGGTTGTTGAGAACTTCTTGTCACATGGTGTATGTGTATCCTCGCAGTGTAACACAGATAATGTATAACTGAACAAAACTGAAATGCACATTAACATATAGGTCATTTAAAAGCAAATATGAACACACGCGTACTAATCTGTACTAAGGGGTTACTCCTACCTCCCCCTCTCTACCCTGGAGAGAGGGAAGGGGGGATCAGGATCAAGTCTACCCCACCTTCGGCCCCCAACTCCCCCACCCTCTTCCTCCAGCTGCCAGTTAATGATTAACCACAAATGTTCTCATGTCCTGTAAACATGGCTAAACTGTCACTGCACACGCTTTCAATGGCCAAGGTTTTGACTGCATTTAACAATAAACTAATACCGTATTGAACTGCATTCTCAAATTGTAAATAACATTCATCATGAGTGTAATCCATTGTCGTGCACAACACGATTCTGGGTTGTAGTGCTCGTCTTTTCACCTCCCCCAGCTCTCTCTCTCTCTCTCTCTCTCTCTCTCTCTCTCTCTCTCTCTCTCTCTCTCTCTCTCTCTGTAATAAATCAGCTATCAACGGCATAACATTATCAACTATAAAAATAGGTGCTAGAAAGCCATTAATAAAATCCTGTGGCAAATAATGTCTGACTGCCATGTGCAGCATGTCAACAATGCACTCCTGAATAGTACTACTTTTTACAGTACGAATAGAATCAACAACTGAAAGACATACCAGGCATTTGTAATTTCATGTTACCCTTTCCATACCATATTATGACACATATTCACTTTATAGCATTTAAGTAGGCAAGCATACACAACTGGTTTTGTAACACGGCATAGTAAGCATATAAGCACTCTCATTACGACAAATATAGAGATTTGTTTTGATCCGTCTGACGAGTGAGCCCCTTGATAAAGATGCATGTCTGCACGACGTTGTTACCAAGTGCGGCGAGCACCTTACCACCACGTTTCTGGGTTAGGTGTCCTCGTTTCATATGTCGGCAGCTGTACCTCCTGTTCTCCCCACCCCTTCCTCACTTGCCGTCTATTTATATAATAAAGGTCTACCTGCTTCTCACTCCTTACACCTGAAGTGGGTCCATGAGAAGGTCGGATCTGGTTTGTTCTCACAGATAGATTATGTTTCACACACCAACACAATCCTTACACACCAACCCAGTCCTCACACACCAACACAGTCCTCACACACCAACGTAGTCCTTACACACCAACACAGTCCTCACACACCAACGTAGTCCTTACACACCAACACAGTCCTTACACACCAACATAATCCTTTCACACCAGCACAGTCCTCACACACCAACACAATCCTCTCACCAAGCAAGTGTATAATTAATTAATAAGAATAACCTCTTACTTATAGAAATCATTGTTATTATATAATGACATCTGAAAAATAAATATAGCCACTATCTAAAGAGCAGAGGTTGAGGGAAGTGGTTGGTGGGATAGCCTACACGTCTTCGTACGTCCCGTAGCCTGGTAACACACTTTTTTGGGTGTGGATGACACTCGCTTAGCCAAATATAATAATTCATTAGCAACAAATTTATGGTAGCATTATCATCATCGTCATCATGTAAGTCCATTTTTAGTCCACTGTAGGACCGGACTCTCCACTTAGGAACGTTTTATCCAGGAGCAGTGGCGTATATATGTCCGTGGAAAGGGGGGGGGGGCACAGGGGTGAATCCAGAATTTTGTTAAAGGGGGCGAGCGAAGCGAGCCTCTACAGCCGGGGGGTCTGGGGGGGCGGTGTACTGTCAGCCGCCCCAGGAAATTTTTTGGAAATCAAGCACTATTAGGGGCATTTTGAGGCCTCAGGAGGGATACATTGCACTTATTTGATATTCAGTGGCAAAACAATATAAAGAAGTTTAAGTATCTTGGCTGAAACAAAAATGAGCTGTTTGAAAAATATTTAAATAGGGAATTCTACAGTACCCGGTATGTATAAAAAAATAAATGGTAGATCATATGCAATTGTTGATTCCTACATTCCTGGAAGCTGCAATGTTCATTTTTATATGAAACATTTAAAAAATTAAACTAAAACTCGCATTAATGACTTAGAGAGAGAGAGAGAGAGAGAGTACTGTATATGAAACATTGAGCAAATTAAACTATAACTCGCATGAATGAAGTTGAGAGAGAGAGAGAGAGAGAGAGAGAGAGAGAGAGAGAGAGAGAGAGAGAGAGCATACTAAAGTCGTGTGAAAGTTGATCATTTGAAATCCAGCAGGCTATTTTTACGGCTGAATTCATTGATTACTTGTATATGTATTTACATCTGCAGATATGTAGGCCTACTGGGACAAAGGGGGGGGGCATGGCCGAGTGGCCCCCCCCCCATATACGCCACTGTCCAGGAGGTCCTAATCCATGCTGGCTGAGGATGGGTGGGGAGGGGGTATGATTTTTTTTTTTTTTTATGTGAGGAAGAAGGAACCAAAGGCCATGAACCCGCAGTAACAGTTCCCTCCAAGAGAGAAACAAAATACAATAGAGAGCCAAATTCAAGATCCGATCATTTTGAGATGCCTGGACACACTGCGTTTGAAAGACTGGAGATCATAGGCAGCAGGAAATACAGACTGAGGGAGACAGTTCCAGAGTTGACCTGTTGCGTAAATGAAAGACTGGGAGTAACGGTTAACTCTTGCATTAGAGAGTTGGACAGAAAAGGGATGAGAGTTTGCTGCCAGACGGGTGCTACGCGCCCGTCGTAGAGGTGGAGGAATGCAAGCAGACAGTTCAGAGGAGCAGTGACCATTGAAGTAGCGATAGAAAAGAGATAAAGATGCAACAGTGTGGCGAAGAGACAGAGGTTGAAGGGAGTCAGTAAGAGGAGGAGAGTTAATGAGACGAAAAGCCTTTGACTCCACCCTATTGAGAAGAGCTGTATGTGGGGAGCCTCCCCACACATGAGAGTTGTACTCCACAAAGGGGCGGATAAAACTCCTGTATAGAGTCAACAATTGTGCAGGGGTGAAGAAAGAGCGGAGTCGGCCTATCACACCCAATCTCTTGGAAGCAGATTTTACAAGAGATGTAATATGATCTTTCCAAGATAAGTCCCGAGTAAATGAAACCCCAAGCATGTTCAAGGATGATGCAGGATTAAGCTGAATATTATTAAACATTAGTGAGTATACCTGTGGAAGATTTTGTCGGGTTGATAGGTGTAAGAACTGAGTCTTAGATGCATTAAAAACAACCATATTATTTTTACCCCAGTCAGAGATATGAGCCAAGTCAGACATTAGGTGTGCCATAGCCTCATCCCTTGATTGTTGAAGTAACTGTTGAGATGGGCGTTGCGGGAACCGAATGGAAAGGTGAAGGGTGGAGTCATCAGCGTATGAGTGGATAGGGTTAGATGTACAGCTTAGAAGATCATTGATGAATAAAAGGAAGAGAGTTGGTGATAGGACAGAGCCCTGAGGAACACCACTGTTGATAAATCTAGAAGAACGATGTCCGTCTACAACAGCGGCTATAGAACGACCAGAAAGGAAGCTAGCGATGAAGGCACAGATAGAAGGATAGAAACTGTAGGAGGGCAGTTTGGAAATTAAAGATTTATGCCAGACTCGATCGAAAGCCTTTGAGATGTCAAGTGCAATGGCAAAGCTTTCGCCAAAGTCCCGAAAGGAGGATGACCAGGAGTCTGAAAGGTAGGTGAGAAGATCGCCAGTGGAGCGTCCCTGACGGAACCCGTACTGACGATCGGAAAGAAGGTTGTGATAGGAAAGATGCCCATTGACTCGAAAACTTTTGAAATACAGTATGTTAAAGCAATTGGACGATAGTTGGAGGGTTGGGAGTGGTCACCCTTCTTTGGGACTGGGTGAATGAGAGCAAACTTCCAGCAAAAAGGAAAGGTACAAGTTGACAGACAAAGGCGAAAGAGTTTGCCTAGGCAGGGTGTAAGCACAGAAGCACAGTTCTTGAGAACAACAGGAGGGACCCCATCAGGCCCATATGCCTTGTTAGTACTGAGGCCAGTGATGGCAGAAAATACATCAGCTGAAGAAATTTTAATGTCAGCCATGAGGAAGTCAGAGGGGGGAAGTGATGGAGGAACAGCACCGGAATCGTCTAGGGTGGAATTGGAGGAGAAAGTCTGTGCGAAGAGATCTGCTTTATTAGTAGAAGAAATAACTAACAGAACCATCAAAGTAGAAAAGAGGAGGGAAGGATGATGAGGTAAAGTTGTTAGAAAGATTTTTGGCAAGGTGCCACAAGAAGCGGGAAGAATTCGAGTTGGAGAGTTGAGAGCATTTAGTATGGATGAAATTATTTTTAGTAGAGCGAAGAACAGACTTAGCACGATTCCGGGCAGAAACGTAAGGATGATGTGATTCAGGGGTGGGTTGGCTCCGGTACCTTTTGTAGGCCCTGTCCTTGTTGCGGACAGCATTAGAACAAGCATGATTAAACCAAGGCTTTCTTGCATTAGGCAAAGGATATGAGAAAGGAATGTATGCTTCCATGCCCGAGAGAATAACCTCCGTAATGCACAAGGCACACTCAGATGGCTCACGGCCATGGAAGCAATAATCATTCCAGGGAAAATCAAAGAAGTACTGCCTGAGGGCCTCCCAGTCTGCGCTCCAAAATGCCACAGACGACGTTTCCCTGGAGGGTCCACAGGCCATACCGGAGTGATACGACAGGTTAAGGTGATAAGGTTGTGACCGGAGGAGCCCAACGGAGAGAAAAGATTAACAGAGTAAGCAGAAGGATTAGTTGTGAGGAAGAGGTCAAGTATGTTGGAGCTCTCTCCAAGGCGGTCAGGGATACGGGTAGGGTGCTGTACAAGCTGCTCTAGGTCATTAAGGATAGAAAAGATGTAGGCTTGTTCACCAGGTGGATCAGTGAAAGGAGAGGAGAGCCAAAGGTGGTGGTGAACATTGAAATCTCCTAGAATGGAGATTTCAGAGAAAGGAGAAATGGATAGAATGTGTTCCATCGTAGAAGTAAGATAGTCGAAGAATTTTTGATAGTCAGTAGAATTAGGGGATAAGTAAACAGCACAGATATATTTAGTCAGAGAATGACAGGAAAGCCGAAGCCAAAGTGTAGAGAATTCAGAAGAATCGAGTTCAGGAACACGAGAGCAAGATAAGTCGTTGCGTATATATACACAACAGCCACCTTTGGCTTTGAAATGAGTATAGAAAAAGTAGGAGGATACAGAAAAGGGTTTGCTGTCAGTTGCCTCAGACAGCTGAGTCTCAGTTAGAAAAAGAAGGTGAGGTTTAGAGGAGGAGAGGTGGTGCTCAGCAGAGCGAAAGTTAGAGGAAAGGCCGCGAATGTTGCAGAAATGAAGAAGAAGAGAGTCAGACAGTGGTTCCAGGCACCTCGAGTCGTCGCCGGGAGAGGGGCGGATGGTGGGGGCATTTATGGTCCCCCCTCCTGGGTACTCCGAGGCTTGATAATGAGACGCCATAATTTTTGACTTTTGGAAAAGGAAGTGTACTGTAGTGTGTACTGTGCATGTAGTTTGGTGTAGATAGAGAAATTTGTACTGGAGAGCATGCTGGCCTACCCTCTGTGCAACTGTGACACTGAAAAAGTTCAGCAAAGGGGGATGGTCGGGACCTAGTCCAGGGGGCTGATGAAACGGGAGCTCCAGCACTCCCTGTCATCAACTTTCCATCCACCTCGGGAGTACTGCCCTGCATGTAACACAGTTAGAAGTGTCCGGTGGTTGCGTGAGTTGGCAGTCTGTAATACGATGTTCTGCTAGTGTGTGTGTGTGTGTGTGTGTGTGTGCGCGGTATGATATGTTCGGCGTCGCTTGCCTGCTAGCGCGCCGACGGGTTTGAATGCGTTCGTCTGACTTTGTCATACCACAACATTACTTAATTTTTTTTTTTTTTTACCACACTAGGGTCATGAGTGTGGTTAATTGCCAAAGGATGCATCGAATAGGGTTAAGAGTACACAGAGCTTTTAGTACAGTTGTGACGTACAACTTAAGAGTCAACACAAATTTTAAACACTGAACACCGCCCTCCCCAGAATAGAACTTGGCCACCCTCCTTCCTCCCTCCCCCCTTCTCCCCTCCCTCCCCCTCCCCCATCCCTCCCCCCTTCTCCCCTCCCTCTCCCTCCCCCCTTCTCCCCTCCCTCTCCCTCCCCCATCCCACCCCTGGTGTGACGATCTCGGTACAGCCGTGAGAAAAAAGTTCAAGAATATTCTGTCTTGCCTTCCATATTTCTCCCTCCCCAAACGCCAGACAGTATCCCTTCTCTTCATACGCATTCATTACGTGCTTCATATTACGGTCCAGTCATAATACTTCATTTATCAGCCTCCACTGACACATCAAGCAGAGCAATGTCGGCGAACTCTTGGTCATGGTTGTATATCACGGAGGGTTTGGACTTTTAATATCAAAGACGATTTTCGTGATGTTTAAAAAATTATGACCATGGTTTCACCAATAATGTATTTGCATTTATTTCATGTATGTATGTATGTATGTATGTATGTATGCGTTTGTTTGTATGTATGGGTACGAATGTATGTACCGGGTATGCCATGATCTAAGTAAGGGAGGTCAGCCAGACAGTGTGCCGCGTAAGCCCAGGTGACGGCACATCAGCCCTCTGGCGAGCGGGTTCAGCTTGTCCCATTCCGTGCATTAACGAATGAATGGGGACACCATGATCTATACACCACAGCACCAAGCCCTGAGAGAGAGAGAGAGAGAGAATGAATATTATATACACCAATAATGATGGCTGTATTTTTTCACACTAATCAGTGATGGAAATTACATTGATCTATTCATTTATACATTAAGAGCCATCATAAACGTTGCTCGCATTATATATATATATATATATATATATATATATATATATATATATATATATATATATATATATAATATAGGTTGATAGATAGATAGATAATGAGTGTGAAAGTGATCGAATGTGTATATGTGTGTGGAGGTTTTTATTATTTTGTTATTTTTATTCCATAGTCGTATCGGTTCTCCACCGTGGTGGGAAGGTGCGATTAAGTATAAAACAAAAAATATAGATAGACAGATAGGAGAAGCATAAATTAAGTCCTGCTGTGGAATGTTACAGGCGGACGATAATGTAAATTATTGGCGTATTAACTATGGTCATGGTAAATGGTTATAAAGACAAAACATACTGTAGGAGAGATGAAGCTATGAATGAAGCAGTGTGGTCGAATCTCAGATAGCGCGTCCAGGCCGACGCCAGCCAGCCAGCCTTGAGAGCAAGGATTGGGAAGGCAGTGGGGTGCGTGTGACGTCATGCAGGCGGGGATTCCCCGCTGTCTGGCTGATCTCCCCTACTTAGATCATAGGGTATGCTTTCATTTATTTTCTGTCTTCGTGGAACTGGTGTTATACTGTCCGTTTTAATTTACTGTATGGATGTATGTACGAGTACATGTTTGTATGCATGTATGTATGTACAGTCTCCAGCAAAAGTCGAGCGACCGGCTCGACGAGCTGGTTGGTATTATGTGACACCGCCGTACCCCCAGTTCACCCCCCCTCCCTCGTTCCCATTCATTCGTCTACCCTCCACCCTCTCCACATTCAAGGGCAAGAGAGTAAGGCCTTGTCGCAGTCTCAACCACTCTTCCGTCATCCATTTGTCTTGGGAGATAATGGTTTTGTTATGATTACGAATAAAAACACATTACACAGTGTTCCATTGCATATTTATACACCACGATCTGAACGCAGGATGAAATAGTAATATATTCGTATGACAGTGAGGTCTGTAATCATACAATTTATAATTCTGACGTTTGTATCCACCCAGTGCGTAACATGAAACAGCCGGAAGCTATAAGTAGATGTTTGTAGTGGTCGATGGTGTGTGCGGGGGTAGCTGACCGTCACACGTTGTGGTGGGGGCATGGGGAGAGGGAAATGGGCCATGGGGAGAGGGAAATGGGTCATGGGGAGAGGGAAATGGGCCTTGGGTCGACGGCTCTGCCCGGGGTGGATAGTGTGTGAATGTGTGTGTGTGTGTGTGTGTGTGTGTGTGTGTGTGTGTGTGTGTGTGTTTTCCACCAGTGCTCATAAACACGTCTTTATTTTCACCATGAAGTGTGCATTACAATATTGTCCACTGCGCAATATAATAGTGATATTTATAGTGTAATAATATGGTAAATAAGTGTTTTTTTTTTTTTTATGCGAGGAAGAAGGAACCAAAGGCCATGAGCCCGCAGTAACAGTTCCCTCTAAGAGAAAAACAAAATACAATAGAGAGCCAAATTCAAGATCCGATCATTTTGAGATGCCTGGACACACTGCGTTTGAAAGACTGGAGATCATAGGCAGGAGGAAATACAGACAGAGGGAGACAGTTCCAGAGCTGACCTGTTGCATGAATGAAAGACTGGGAGTAACGGTTAACTCTTGCATTAGAGAGTTGGACAGAAAAGGGATGAGAGTTTGCTGCCAGACGGGTGCTACGCGCCCGTCGTAGAGGTGGAGGAATGCAAGCAGACAGTTCAGAGGAGCAGTGACCATTAAAGTAGCGATAGAAAAGAGATAAAGATGCAACAGTGCGGCGAAGAGACAGAGGTTGAAGGGAGTCAGTAAGAGGAGGAGAGTTAATGAGACGAAAAGCCTTTGACTCCACCCTATTGAGAAGAGCTGTATGTGGGGAGCCTCCCCACACATGAGAGTTGTACTCCACACAGGGGCGGATAAAACCCCTGTATAGAGTCAACAATTGTGCAGGGGTGAAGAAAGAGCGGAGTCGGCTTAGCACACCCAATCTCTTGGAAGCAGATTTTACAAGAGATGTAATATGATCTTTCCAAGATAAGTCCCGAGTAAATGAAACCCCAAGCATGTTCAAGGATGATGCAGGATTAATCTGAATATTATTAAACATTAGTGGGTATACCTGTGGAAGATTTTGTCGGGTTGATAGGTGTAAGAACTGAGTCTTAGAAGCATTAAAGACAACCATATTATTTTTACCCCAGTCAGAGATATGAGCCAAGTCAGACATTAGGTGTGCCATAGCCTCATCCCTTGTTTCTTGAAGTTACTGTTGAGATGGGCGTTGCGGGAACCGAATGGAAAGGTGAAGGGTGGAGTCATCAGCGTATGAGTGGATAGGGTTAGATGTACAGCTTAGAAGATCATTGATGAATAAAAGGAAGAGAGTTGGTGATAGGACAGAGCCCTGAGGAACACCACTGTTGATAGATCTAGGAGAAGAACGATGGATGTCTACGACAGCAGCTATAAAACGACCAGAAAGGAAGCTAGCGATGAAGGTACAGATAGAAGGATAGAAACCGTAGGAGGGCAGTTTGGAAATTAAAGATTTATGCCAGACTCGATCGAAAGCCTTTGAGATGTCAAGTGCAATGGCAAAGCTTTCGCCAAAGTCCCGAAAGGAGGATGACCAGGAATCTGAAAGGTAGGTGAGAAGATCGCCAGTGGAGCGTCCCTGACGGAACCCATACTGACGATCGGAAAGAAGGTTGTGATAGGAAAGATGCCTTAAAATTTTTTTATTAAGAATTGACTCGAAAACTTTTGAAATACAGGACGTTAAAGCAATTGGACGATAGTTGGAGGGTTGGGAGTGGTCACCCTTCTTTGGGACTGGCTGAATGAGATCAAACTTCCAGCAAGAAGGAAAGGTACAAGTTGACAGACAAAGGCGAAATAGTTTGCCTAGGCAGGGTGTAAGCACAGAAGCACAGTTTTTGAGAACAACAGGAGGGACCCCATCAGGCCCATATGCCTTGTTAGTACTGAGGCCAGTAATGGCAGAAAATACATCAACTGAAGAAATTTTAATGTCAGCCATGAGGAAGTCAGAGGGGGGAAGTGATGGAGGAACAGCACCGGAATCGTCTAAGGTGGAATTGGAGGAGAAAGTCTGTGCGAAGAGATCTGCTTTATCAGTAGAAGAAATAGCTACAGAACCATCAGAGTAGAAAAGAGGAGGGAAGGATGATGAGGTAAAGTTGTTAGAAAGATTTTTGGCAAGATGCCAGAAGGAGCGGGAAGAATTCGAGTTGGAGAGTTGAGAGCATTTAGTATGGATGAAATTATTTTTAGTAGGGCGAAGAACAGACTTAGCACGATTCCGGGCAGAAACGTAAAGATGATGTGATTCAGGGGTGGGTTGGCTTCAGTACCTTTTGTAGGCCTTCTCCTTGTTGCGGACAGCATTAGAACAAGCGTGATTAAACCAAGGCTTTCTTGCGTTAGTCAAAGGATATGAGAAAGGAATGTATGCTTCCATGCCCGAGAGAATAACCTCCGTAATGCGCAAGGCACACTCAGATGGCTCACGGCCATGGAAGCAATAATCATTCCAGGGAAAATCAAAGAAGTACTGCCTGAGGGCCTCCCAGTCCGCAGCTCCAAAATCCCAGAGACGACGTTTCCCTGGAGGGTCCGCAGGCCGTACTGGAGTGATAGGACAGGTTAAGGTAATAAGGTTGTGATCGGAGGAGCCCAACGGAGAGAAAAGATTAACAGAGTAAGCAGAAGGATTAGTTGTGAGGAAGAGGTCAAGTATGTTGGAGCTCTCTCCAAGGCGGTCAGGGATACGGGTAGGGTGCTGTACAAGCTGCTCTAGGTCATTAAGGATAGAAAAGATGTAGGCTTGTTCACCAGGTGGATCCGTGAAAGGAGAGGAGAGCCAAAGGTGGTGGTGAACATTGAAATCTCCTAGAATGGAGATTTCAGAGAAAGGAGAAATGGACAGAATGTGTTCCATCGTAGAAGTAAGATAGTCAAAGAATTTTTGATAGTCAGTAGAATTAGGGGATAAGTAAACAGCACAGATATATTTAGTCAGAGAATGACAGGAAAGCCGAAGCCAGAGAGTGGAGAATTCAGAAGAATCAAGTTCAGGAACACGAGAGCAAGATAAGTCGTTGCGTATGTATACACAACAGCCACCTTTGGCTTTGAAATGAGTATAGAGAAAGTAGGAGGATACAGAAAAGGGTTTGCTGTCAGTTGCCTCAGACAGCTGAGTCTCCGTTAGAAAAAGAAGGTGAGGTTTAGAGGAGGAGAGGTGGTGCTCAACAGAGCGAAAGTTAGATGAAAGGCCGCGAATGTTGCAGAAATGAAGAAGAAGAGAGTCAGACAGTGGTTCCAGGCACCTCGAGTCGTCACCGGGAGAGGGGCAGATGGCGGGGGCATTTATGGTCCCCCCCCCTGGGGACTCCGAGGCTGGGTGAATTGACGCCATTTTGGTAAATTTTGAACAGGAAGTGTAGTGTGTACTGTGCATGTAGTTTGGTGAAGATAGATAGAGAAATTTGTACTGGAGAGCATGCTGGCCTACTCTCTGTGTAACTGAGACACTGAAAAAGTTCAGCAAAGGGGGATGATCAGGAACTAGTCCTGAGGGCTGATGAAACGGGAGCTCCAGCACTCCCTGTCATCAGCTTTCCATCCACCTCGGGAGTACTGCCCTGCTCGACTGGTGCTACAGTCTTCTACTCCTGATTAATGATCAGTACACAGAAAGACCTTATTTTCTACATGTTATTCAGTCAGATATGCAGTGCAATAGCAGATTATAATACAGTAGTTTGAATGTAGTCATTAACTCTGCAGGGTATGTCAGGCTAAAACACCAGATCTCTAGTAAAACATTCACTATTGTCACTATACCACATGTTATTGTAGGGCAACTGGAACAGGGCGATAGCAAAGGTGGTGGGTGGCCCTACTCGGTGTTGACAGGGTTACCTTATCACTCCCTCAGTTACCCACAAGATTCCATTATCATATAAATCCAATGTCTGACCCCATTATTTCATAGCATTTTAAAATGTGTTCATAAGTATACCGGTAATCAGTTAGTCTTCCTTATTAAATATTTGCGTAACCAAAACCGTTTGTCCATTTTAACATCCTTCCCTCTCTGTGGCAATTGACGTTTCGGCTGATGATAGTTAATGGGAAAACCATGGCCACACAGAGATAGAGGAAAGTAGTAACAGACATGGGACACAAGTTGAAGAGCAAATAATCATAAGGTTAACCTGACCGCTACGTCTATTACGTTGCTATAAGTAACACTGACCAGTGTGAACTGTAACTCGTCAAAACTTTGTTGAAAACGTTCTCGCTGAAAACGAATAAACTGAATTATCTGTTGTATAGCACGATGATGCTGATTAGCGTAAGCTGCAATCGATACAAGTTTGTTTGGTTACTATGCAGTTCATCCATTTGGCCAGTATATTTATTGGTTACCTTTTTCGAAAAATTTGTCGTGTTATAAACGTGTGAATCGCAAATTACACCCTATTGCAGTTATAACTATATAAGGCAAGGTTATATTCCTGATATTGTTATCAGGTGGTGGCGGGTCTTTTGCTGGAGTGAGTGGCGATAAGTGGCTGAGGCAAGGGGTGGAGGGGGTTGGTTGTATGCAGCGCCGGATTAACCCTGCTGTGGCTTGGTAGGCAACGCAGACGGTTGGCCTGCAACATATAGATCTATTTTTTCCGTTATCTGTGGTGAACTGTTGGCATGACCTATAATGGCCTTTTTTGATGGCCTGATGGATGATGGCACTTATTTGGACCCCCAGAGCGTATATTTATTCCGCTCTGGAAGTCTGGATGGCCTGTGACAGGCCGTGGCCTGGTAGGCAGTTGCCCAATTTGCCTATAACTGGTAATCCGGCCCTGGTTGTATGGTGCGCGCGGGGTCAGCACACCAGGCGGCTCACTGTACTGTTGGCTGTCCAGTGTATGAAATTGACTTTCATACTTACAATACTGTCAGCAGCAATGAATGGCGTCTAAATATTGACTAACCTTTGGTAATGCCAGCAACAATGTCATGGCCTCGGCTTGACCAGCTTAGGCGGTTTAACCACCAGACGAACTGTCATCCAGTCCCTGTTGCCCATCGTTATCCGATATCATATATTAAGACATCAATGACCAAGATATTACTGATCATGTGTTTTACATATCAGCAACACTTTGCTATTATCACACATGGGGTATTAGTAGTAACTAATGATAATGACCTATAATACAGTTTGTAAAGTAACAATGATTACATACATCGAGTAAGGGAAGGAACACACCACCGACCACTACAAAAATCAGCTTATAGCTTCCGACTGTTTAATGTTACACACTGACTGGATACAACCGTCAAAATGGTAAATTGTATGATTACAGAGCTCACTGTCATACGACTATTTCATATCACCTTGCGTTCAGATCGTGCTGTATAAATTACTATGGAGTAAAACACTATGTAATGTGTTTTTATTCGTTATCATAACAAAACCATTATTTCCCAAGACAAATGAATGACGGAAGAGTGGTTGAGACAGCGCAAGCAGGCGTTACTCTGTTGCCCTTGAATGTGGGGGGGGTGGAGGGCAGATGAATGAATGGGAACGAGAAAGGGGGGGGGTGAAACTGGGGGTGCGGCGGTGCCACATATACCAACTGCTCGTCAAGCCGGTCACTTAACTTTTGCTGGAGACTGTATGTTTGTATGTGTGTATTTATGTATCTACTTATAATATTAACTTTCCTGTTCCTTTATTTTCTGTCCTGGTGGTACTAGTCCTATTCTGCCCGTACTGGCCACACGTGCTACAAGCCTGGAGGCAGAGAGACAACCCCAACCTTTACTTCACCACCTACGAGGACATGAAGGACGACATCATGGGGCAGCTGCGGAACATCAACAAATTCCTCGGCAAAAACTTGTCGGAGGAACAACTCAAGAAGGTAAGTAGGAGACACTCGTGCGGCTAGGAGGCTACCTCAACATCACTTCCTTACCGGTTTATTCCTGAGTCTGCTCCGTTACTGTATTCTAGAAGGTGAATAGGAGAAACTCGTATGGTTAGGAAGCTTACTCAACACCTCTTCCTTACAAGTTTATTCCTGAGTCTGCTCCTTTACTATATTCTTGTGTATTATTCATGTAATCTAGGTCGACGTTAAAATGATACAAGAAGCAAAAAAAAGAGGGTATGAATGGATAGTTTAGAAAATAAATCGTTAAGGAAGAGGTGGTAAGATGCCTCCTTACCTGACGAGAATACCGACCCCTGTTACTAAAAACTGAGTCCGCCAAGGTGTAAGGAAGCCACTTATGACTGACGGTCACTGATGGAACACGTGTAGTTGTTAGGTGGGATTAGCCTGCATCCCACATTATACAGTGCAGTCAGCAAGGATACGTAAATCTCAAAGATCTACCATTATCACATTCTCTCTCTCTCTCTCTCTCTCTCTCTCTCTCTCTCTCTTCACATGAGAGTCAACGGATTCATTCTGGATGGCGTTGTAACTGGTTCTGTACACTTGGTAACACACCTTCCTTCGAGATGTATTCAGAACACAACACCTCAACATCATCTTACAACCTACTGATGTCAACGATATTAACAGATACGGAAAACATACACAAGAATCTTAAACCATAATCGTCCAGATAAATAGCTGAGGAATAAATGCTACGAACCTTGATACTTCTCCCATCTACGTAATTTCTTTCTCAGTGTCTCTGGATCCTGACTCAACCGATCACTGGACCGGGGGGAAAAAAAAAAAAATGAAGACTATGATAATGATATATGGTGATGATGATGAGGAAGAGAAGGAGGATAGGGGTGGTGATGGTATTCGTGATGATGATGATGACCATGGTGATGATATCATCACCATCATCATCGTTATGTTTAAAGTCATTATTATTATTATTATTATTATATGATTGTAGCATATGCACCGTGTGAGGACAGGAGTGAGAGAGAGAAAGATTATGGGATGAGCTGGATGAAGTAGTGGGAGAAATGCCCAGGAGCTACAAGGTGATCATAATGGGGGATATGAATGGAAGAGTAGGCACTGGTCCTGAGGATGACATAATGGGTTGTTATGGAGTACCAGGAGGAAACGATAATAGGAAGTGACTAAAGGATATGTGTCAGGAGAGGAGGTTGTGCATTTGTAACTCGTATTTCAAACACAAAGATGCACATAAATATAGAGGAAACAGGGATCGTGTTGAAAGAAGCCTGATTGATTACGTGCTCGTAGAGAGGTCGATGATGGGAATGGTTGCTGATACGAGGGCTGTGAGAGGACGATGTGGAGGTCTGTCAGATCATATGATTGTGGTATGCAAGATCAAGCTGAGAGGAGTGATGTGGATCAGGAGGGAGAGGAGCAGTCAGGGAGAAAGACTGAAAGTTGAGAAGCTGAGGATCAAAGAAATGGCAGATGATTAATGGACCAAAGTAGAGGAGGAGTTAGAATTAGTGGAATGAAATGAATCTGGACAGCTGGTGGAATGCACGTAGGGATTGCTTGGTTAGGAATCCTAAAGCAGTGTGTGGTGTGGCAAGAGTAACAACAAAGAAGAAAGGTACAGCATGGTGGGATGAGGAGGTTAAGAGAGCAGTGGAGGAAAAGAAGAAGTGGCTAAAGTGGTTACAGGACAGGGGTTCAATTGAAATAAGAACTGAGTATATTGAGAGCAAGAAGCACGTAAAGAGACTAGTGAAGAGGAAAAAGAAGGAGGTAAATGATGATCTGGGAAGAAAAATGAATGCAAATTACCCTGAAAATAGGAAGTTATTCTGGAACGAGGTGCGGCAATGTAGTAGTGAAAGCGGAAAGAAATGGGATGGTGTGAAGGATGCAGGTGGTAGATTATTAACCCATGGAGATGAAGTAAGGACCAGATGGACAGAATATTTTGAAAGCCTGAAGAATGGGAATAGAGAGAGCAGAGCGGCTATAAATATGATTGGTTTGGGGGGGGGAGGGGTGCGAAGAAGGAATGGAGTGCCAGGAGACGTGACACTCCCACAGGTGAAGAGTGCTGTGAGGCAGCTGCAAAATGGGAGAGCAGTTGGGGTTGATGAGGTGTATAAGTGTAGTGGAGAGAGTGGAATGAAGTGCTTGTTGGAGATACGTAAGAAGGCATGGATAAGTGAAACTGTGCCTGCAGAGTGAAAAAAAGTTGTGATTGTACCCCTGTACAAAAATAAAGGTGAGCGAAGTGAACGCAAGAATTATCATGGCATAAGTTTATTGATTGTGGTAGGGAAGGCATATGGAAGAATTTTTATAAAGTAAGAGCGATATCAGAAGTCCTAGTGAGTGATGAACAGGGTGGCTTTAGGAGTGGCAGAGGATGTGTGGATCAAGTATTTGCATTGAGACAGATAGCAGAGAAGGCTTGTGACAAGGACCATAAGGTGTTTATGACAAACATAGATCTGGAAAAAGCATACGACAAAGTAGACAGAGGGATTGTGGAAAGTTTTGCGCATGTATGGTGTAAATGGTAAGCTGCTAAGTGCTGTCAAGAGTTTTTATGATGGTATCGAAGCATGTGTAAGGGTTAATGGACATCTAAGAGAATGGTTCATGATCAGTATGGGTGTGAAACAAGGTTGTGTGATGTCCCCATGGTTGTTCAATATATATATGGATGAGGTGATGAGAGAAGTAAAAACACGAGTAATGGAGAGAGGGATGGCGTTGACAATGAATGGTGATGAATTGAATATGTTAAATTTGTTGTATGCTGATTATGTAGTACTGTTGACAAGTACCGGACAAGAGCTTGGCAGGCAAGTGCAGAGTTTTATGTCTGTGAGCGTCGTGCCTTGAGAGTAAATGTAGGGAAGGGTAAAGTAATGGTTACTGAGAGAGAAGGTGACTCCCAGTGGGATGTTACAGTGAATGGAGAGACTGGAATTGGTGAGAGAGTTCAAATACCCGGGTACAGCGATAGAAAAAAGGAAAATGAGCAAAAGAAGTTGAAAGTAGAGTGACACAAGGAAGAAAGGTAGCAGGTGCAATGAAGGCCTTGATAAGAAACAGAGGCCTGAGTGTTGCAGCTACACAAGGCTTACATAAGGGTGTTAGTGCCAACTTTAACATGTGGGTGTGAGACTATGGTGTGGCATGAAAATGAAAAGTCAAGAGTAAGAGCAGTGGAGATGGGACTGCTGAGGAATGTATGTGGAGTACAGAGGGTGGATAGGATATGAAATAATGTGATTCGTGAAAGGTGTGGAGTGAGGAAGTCTGTGGACACCAGAATCGAAGAGAGTGTACTGAGATGGTATGGTCATGTGGAGAGAATGGATAATAATAGAGTGGTGAAAAAGGTATATCTAAGCGAATTTGAAGGAGAGAGGGAGCAAGGCAGGCCAAGGAGAAGGTGGAGAGATACAGTGGATGAGTGTGTGAGGAAGAGAGGTTTGGAAGTCGGTGAGGCTAGGGAACTGACAAGAGATCGAACTAGCTGGATGAATGTTGTGAGGGAAGTGCATGATCAGGGATTTTTGGCACCCCTTTTTAACGTGGTGGTGTCCGTATTGACTCAATCGGATATGTTTATGTGAAGCTACAGAATGTAATGAATGTTTTTGGCGTATCTGATAGAGCCAGGATTCCGGGGGCTTGAATGATGAGTGAATGGAAGCGTGGCCCATTAGATTGGGCAAATTTGGGCTGTCTGGACATTGCTACTCCTCACCCTGCCCTTGGGTGGGTAGGGGGGTTTCAAGAATACTTCCCCCAGTATCCCTGCTTGTCGTATGAGGCGACTAAAAGGGCTGGTGGTGGGTTAGTGCCCCACTCCATAAAAAGAACTAACAAAACAAGCGAATAAAGTGCCTCGGACCCGGACGGACCATACATTGACGACTAAAGAATGGACAAAGGACATTCTGAGGGTGGGGACATGGAATGTAAGAGGAGTGAATGACGAAGTGTGAGAGAGAGAGATTGTGCAGGTGCTTGAGGTTGCAAGAGTGGATATATGTGGATTGACTGAAACTAAATGGAAGGTGAAAGGGTGAAAGAATGGGAATATGGTTTAGGAATATGTGCAGGAGAGGGAGTATGTCTGATGGTAAGTAAGAAGTTGAAGGAGAATGTAAGAGAGTATGGAACAGTAGGTGCAAGGTTTGTATGGGTGAGGATGAAAGTAGGTATACAAGCATGGGCGTTTGTGTGTGTGTATGAGCTGACAGAGGACCGAGTGGCAAGAGTGAAAGATGAGTTTTGGGCGAGTGTAGAAGCATGTATGGACAAGTCTGAGAGGAGTGAGAGAGTGCTGTTGATTGGAGACATGAATGGCAAAGTTGGGAATGTACAAGTGGATGGAGTGGTTGGTCAGTGGGGTGTGCCAGCTGACGTAGATGGGAATGGTAGTGCTTTGGTGGACATCTGTGCTGGTAAGGGGTTAGCAATAGCCAACACCTACTTTCAGCATAAGATGATCCACAGGTCATGGTTGAGGAGACGAAGGGGAAGACAGGAGGAAACAGCTCCTGTGAGAATAGTGGAGAAATTGCAAGACAGTGAGAAAATGGCAGAGTATAAGAGCATAGTGGAAGAAAGATTGGGAAGGTATGAGTTACAGCAGATGGAAGGGGTGGAAGACGTATGTAAGATATTCACGGAAGAGATAGGCGCAGCGTGTGAGGTGGTTTGTGGAGTGAGGAGGAGATGCAGGGGCGTGCAGG
Source organism: Coenobita brevimanus (assembly GCF_032717465.1). Classification (NCBI taxonomy): domain Eukaryota; kingdom Metazoa; phylum Arthropoda; class Malacostraca; order Decapoda; family Coenobitidae; genus Coenobita; species Coenobita brevimanus. The sequence continues at coordinate 27,469,563 of NC_137040.1, read as the reverse complement.
GGACAGCATGGTGGAATGATGAGGTGAAACGAGCTGTGGAACAAAAGAAGAAGGCATATAGTGAATGGATAGCGAGTAGAGGTAGGGGAGAAGATGAGAGAAAGAAGAGAGAGGTATATGTGAGCAGGAGAAGGGATGTGAAGAGATTGGTGAAGGAGAGTAAGAAGAAAGTGGATGAAGAGTTTGGAAGGAATCTAAGTGTGAAATAGAGGGAGAGTAAGATATTGTTTTGGAAGGAGGTAAAGAAAGTAAGGCAGTGTGAAAGGGGAAATAGTAGGGGAGTGAAAGATAGGAATAATAGATTGTTGGTGGAGAAGAGAGAGAAATTGAGGAGATGGAAGGAGCACTTTGAGGATTTGTTGAATGTAGAGAGTGAGAGCAGTGACAGTAGAAGTGGTGGGGAATGGCTGGGAGAAGGAGAGATGAGAAGAGGAAGAGATTAGTAGGACGGAAATAGTGGAAGCAGTGAAGAAGATCAAGATGGGAAAGGTCCCAGGAATTGATGGAGTGTGTGGTGAAATGCTGAGGTATGGGGGTGAGATTGTTGTGGAGTGGATATGGAAGTTGTGTAGATTGGCTTGGGAAGAGGGAAGGGTTCCGGAGGACTGAAAATCAGGTATAATTGTCCCTTTATACAAAGGAAAAGGGGAGAGAGAAGTATGTGGTAACCATAGGGGTATTTGCCTTCTTAGTGTGACTGGTAAAATATATGGTAGAATACTCATTGATAGGGTTAGGCATATGACAGAGGAGCTAGTTGGAGAAGAACAAGGAGGATTTAGGAAGGGAAAAGGGTGTGTAGATCAGATATTTGTTATAAGATGTTTAGTGGAGAAGTATCTAGAGAAGGGAAAGAAAGTGTATGCTGCCTTCATGGACTTGGAGAAAGCTTATGACAGAATAGATAGAGAAGGTATGTGGAAGGTATTAAGAATATATGGAGTGGAGGGGAAATTGTTGAGTGCTGTGAAGAGTATGTACGAAGGAACTAGGACTACGGTGCAAGTGGATTGTGTGCTGAGTGAGTTCTTTGATCTCAGTGTGGGACTGAAACAGGGTTGTGTGATGTCTCCATGGCTGTTTAATGTATACATGGATGGGGTTGTAAAGGAGGTGCAAGGTAGGGCAGTGGATGTGGGGCTGGCTCTACTGAATGAGGGTGAGATTTGGAAGATTCCGGTGCTGTTGTTTGTTGATGATACAGTATTGTTGAGTGAAGATGAATGGGAGTTGCAAGGTTTGGTGAATGAATTTGGGACAGTGTGCAGGAGGAGGAATCTGAAAGTTAATGTAAACAAAAGTAATGTTATGGTGTTTGAGAGGAATGAAGTCACAGAATGCACGGTGTGGTTAGATGGCGAGAATATGGAGAATGTGAGTGCATTCAAGTACTTGGGTAGTGTGATGAGTAGGGATGGAACTTTGGGGGATGAAGTGCATGAAAGGGTACAGCAGGGAAGGAAGGTTGTTGGTTCACTGAAAGCAGTGATGAGGAATAGGGAGGTGAGTATGGAAGTTAAAGTCACTGCATGATAGTATTGTGATCCCTACCCTGACGTATGGAAGCGAGGCGTGGACCTTGCAAGAAGGGAACAAGTCAAGAGTGAGAGCAGTGGAAATGAGTTACTTGAGAGGAGCATGTGGAGTGACATGGAGGGACAGGTTGACGATGAAGAAGTGAAGGAACGTTGTGGGGTAGATGTGGATGTGGTTGAGAAGATTAGGAGAAATACACTGAGGTAGTTTGGACATGTGGAGAGAATGGAGAATGAAACACTGACTAAGAGGGTGTATGTAGGTGAGATGGAGAGAGGGAGAGGGAGGGGAAGACCGAGGATGAGGTGGAGGGATGGAATTGAGAGGTATATGAGGGAGGGGGGGAGTGAGTAGGGGGGAGGGTAGTCAAATGGTGGGTGACAGAGCGACTTGGAGGAGTTTTGTCTGCGGCCACCCTTTGCGGGATTAGGGCGTCGGGCTATAGATAGGTAGATAGATAGATTATTATTATTATTATTATTATTATTATTATTATTATTATTATTATTATTAACTTATTATCGTTAATATTACCATTCTTCTGCTTATTACTTTTATTATTATTATTATTATTATTATTATTATTATTATTATTATTAACTTATTATCGTTAATATTACCATTCTTCTGCTTATTACTTTTATTATTATTATTATTATTATTATTATTTACTTCCTTCTGCATTCCGCAGATTGCCGAGTTCACCAGCTTCTCGTCTATGAAAACCCGAGGGGAACCGATTGACAAAGCGTTCTACAACGAGGATGTGTGGAAGAAGCAAGGTGGCATGTTTAGGAAAGGTGAGAGAGAGAGAGAGAGAGAGAGAGAGAGAGAGAGGAGAGAGAGAGAGAGAGAGAGAGAGAGAGAGAGAGAGAAGTATGAACACTTTTTCTCTTTATTCTAGGGATAAAGGGCGACTGGAAGAACCACTTGTCTCCAGAACTGAACCAAGAGATGGACCAATGGATCAGGGACAACGTGAAGGACACTGGCCTTAAGTTCAAGTCTGGAATTAGTGAGCTAATTGCATAGAGGTGTATTGAGTGACTACTGAGCTTTGGTAACACCCATTCCTTACCTATTTTTTCTACACATTTTAATTCACTGTCCTCCTCTGTATAAGTGACACAAACTTTGTCAATATTAAGGTGAAATAAATAACACGCAAGGCAATGTTAAGGTTTGATATGCCAAATACATCGCTAAGGAAGAGGTGCTACCAAGCCTCTGCCACATAAGATATGGGCCTCACTAAGATACAAGTTTTAGTGTAGTCTTACTACCTCTAGACGATTTTATTCAGCTAGGAGAGCACCGTAGCAGTGAGGAGGTTAATGAAGCTGTATCCAACCCCTCCACTTCCAAAGGTCTCTTGTACCAGACACCACAGATCAGGCCTGGCTCATTTGTAGAAGATAACTGCGATGTGCGTCGTCTCGATGTTTGGGGTAGCTGGCTTGCCGATGATCATTCTGTGTCGCTTGCTGGTATTTCCCTCATTTCCCTCTCCTCCCTTAATCACTCACAGCACACTTGTATATTGGTATACCTTCACAAACTGTGTATCAATGAATAGCTTGGAGGTTAAATAAAGTCTGGTGTAACAAAATAATCTTTGACTATTCAAACACTATTATACAGTTAGGTACAAAGGGTTACACAGTATTAAGTCTGAGTGCTATATGGGTACGTCTTACTATCCCCACTCCCTGGCTATTACTGCCAGCTCTAAGCTCACAGTGGGGCGTGGGAAAGAAGGTGACAGTGCATCGAATGTTCGATGCTGATGCCTGTGAGGCAAGTTATGTGATGCTATGTTGCTATGTGAATCTTGAGATATGCTAAAAGTAAGTCTGACGTAAGTTATGATATATATACATATACACTGCGGGTAGATAAAATAACAGGTAATGAAAAATATAGTTAATAATTATATATCAATGCAAAAATATGGATACAACTTGTACACTCTTCTAGGCCTAATGAAATTGTCTGAAGCTGGCAAGAATAAATTGATGAGGGGTTGGTGAAGACTTAAGATGCCAAACCAAATGCGCTGATATCCTTGTAGAGTTTTTTCCTTCTTCTCTCTAGTTGGTGAATCTCTTGAGTGTGTGGAAGAGTTTTGTTATTTGGGAGACATGTTGTGTGCTGGAGGTGGGGCTGGAGCTAGCTCTGTGGCTAGGGTGAGAAGTGGTTGGAAGAAGTTCAGGGAGCTCTTGCCTCTCCTGACATTGAGAGGGCTCTCCCTACGTGCTAAGGGGTCTTTGTATGCAGCATGTGTTAGGAGTGTAATGCTGTATGGCAGTGAGACCTGGGCAGTGAAGGAGGAAGATATTCGCCGGCTCAGACGTACAGAAATGACAATGATTAGGTGGATGTGCAGTGCATCCCTGCGTCCAAGGCCTGGAGGGGCTGGGTTTACAATGGAAGAGTTGAGAGGTAGGATGGGACTGGAGTGTATTGGTGTTGTGATGAGGAGAGGTAGATTGAGGTGGTTTGGACATGTGGAGAGGATGGGGGATTATAATTGGGTGAGGAAGGTGAGAAGTGTTAATATTGGGGGTGGAGTTATGAGAGGTAGAACGAGAAAGACATGGGACGAGGTAATTAAGTGTGAACTTAGGGTTAAGGGACTGAACAGGGAGGCTGCAATGGATCGTGCAGCGTGGAGAGCCGCCATTAGATGACCAAGGCCGACACATGCAAGCATGTTGGAGCCTTTAAAAACGAACGAGAGAGAGAACGAGTTAGGTGCCAGCCAACAACATGTCCAACGTTTTTTTTTCTCACTACACACTGCTTCGCTTCACCTCCTACGTGGGAAAAAAAAGTCTTGATGATAATGATGATGATTTAGTTGTAGTTCTATGATAACAATGTATGCATTAAGCTAGGCTTTACTCCTTTTTTTTTTTTCTTATATAATTCTGGACTGCTTTGCTTCGACATTATCCCTATATTGGCCATGGCTGCCAAATTTGTAAGCAGTTTTATGATGTAAGTTAAAAGACAAAGAACTTTAGATATACTGATTGCTATCCTGAAGTCATATCAACCAAAAGGCGCTGGAGGGGAAGCCTTCACGTGGTGGCACTGGTTTAATCAAGTGGCTCCACTGGCCGGTTATGTAAAAGTTCCTCAGCTCCTTCTCTATCCCCTGAAAGAAGGATGATGGACTGCAGAGAACAATTTCAGCCTGCAGTCCACAGGGTTCACGTCCAGCTGAGTCCTGGGCCACAACAATAACAACAACGTCGGCCTAATACAGTCTGTATGTTTTCATCTGACACAAGCGGCCACTTCCATGGCTTGAAGATTAAATCATGGTTATGTGATATCAGATGAGCTTTAGTTATGAGGCGAGAATAAGCCTCCTTGGTTACTAGTCAAATTTATCCTCCAATCTGATTACACCTGGCCCATCAGGTGAACACAGACCAACTATAGCATGCTGATATTTAAGCTGTGACTATATTACATACGGATGTCACACACTGTGGCACTGTAATGTTCATCTGATGCACAATGCACTCTGTATATAGATCACTATACTGTGTAACATGTAAATATAAATACCAGTATAGTCTGAACACTGAAGTTTTATTATTATCATTACCATTATACCGGTGCTTTAATTCTGGCACTAGCAGGGGTACCCGGCGTTGCCCAGGTATATAGCTATGCATACCAACAGATCCCCAGACCCGCAGAGCACACCCCCTTAGCATGGGCAGCCCACGGGGGTCATGCCCTGCCTAAAACCTGATTCAGGCGGAGTTATACCACTTTGCAGTGTTGTTTTCCTTGCTAAAAATCTATCATACCACCACTATCATCACGGCCACCATAATTCCTACCACTATCATCACATCCACTATTATAGCTACCACTATCGTCACTACATTCCTCATCTTCCCCCCACTATCATCATTACATTCCTCATCTTCCTCCCACTATCATCACTACCAGTATCACCACTACCGGTACTGCTATTATCACTACCACTGTCACCACTACATTCCTCATCATCCCCTCACTATCATCACTACCACTATCACCACTACTACCATTATTGCTACCAGTATTATCACTACATTCCTCATCTTCCCCCCACTTTCATCACTACCACTATCACTACTACCGGTACTACTATCATCATTACAACTATCATCACTACTACTATCATCACTACCACTATCATCACTACGTTCCTCATCATCCCCTCACTGTCATCATTATCACTGTCACCACTAATACTATTGCCACAACCACTATCATCACTACATTCACCATTCCCCACTATCATCACTACCACACCGGTAATACTATTATCACTTAGTGTCATCACTACATTTCTCATCTTCCCTCACTATTATCACTCCCACTGTCACCACTACTACTATTATCACTACCACTATCATCACTACATTCCTCATCTTCCCCCACTATTATCACTGCCATTGTCACCACTACTACTAATATCACCACCACTGTCATTACTATTGTCAGGTCAGACACTGTTCTGCTACTGGTACCATGTAATCCAGTACTACCTGTTCCATGGTCGGATCGTCGGCTACTAAACCGGCAGCCCCACTGGTCTAGGCCAGTGAGGAGGGTGACTAGACACCCTACAGGATGAAAAACAAGACCTGTCAAAGGGCGGATGACCAATTTATGCCAACGACCATCTAGGGTGGGTGGAGCTGGTTAGCCTTGGTTGGCAATCCACCTGGGAGAAGGAAAACTCTGAGGTAAAACCTGGATAGCCATAGTCAGGGATTCCACACCCCTGTCCATAGGCTAGTGGTGAGCCCTCTCCTGACTTGGGAGGTTGGGTAGGGTTTGAATGCCCTCCCTGCAAAAAACAACCCCGTGCGAAATAAGAAAATGAAGAGGGACAGGGGTCAGTGCTTATTGCCCGACCCTGACCCAGTTTTGCTGGGAGGTCCTCCCTCAGGCGCCGGCCTGGTAGGATTTTTTGGGTCCTGTCATGCTGGCGCCCATCATGATGGTTGCTGGGTGAAGCCTACAGACCCCAGTGACCGAATGATGTTACTGTCTTTACCACTAAGCCACTTATGTCGTAAACCATTGAATTATTATGTTACTGTCTTTACCACTAAGCCACTTATGTCGTAAACCATTGAATTATTATGTTACTGTCTTTACCACTAAGCCACTTATGTCGTAAACCATTGAATTATTATGTTACTGTCTTTACCACTAAGCCACTTATGTCGTAAATCAAGCACACGCTCCCAAAACAGCAAATATTTTGTATGTCCCAGTTGAGTCTGCGTTTCCATGGAAACCACTCGTTTTCCCGCCAACAGAGCAACGCCCTGTCATCCTGTCTCCTCTGTGGCCAACATAAAACTGACGATATTTCCATTATTTTATCTTTTACGGCTGTTTCTTTGGGGCAGGAGGGTGGGTGTATGGATAGTACAATACTTACACCACTTATTTATTGCACACGTTGCTGATAAAGATTATTTACGGCAAAATAATATGCTACACAGTGTTCTCAAGTATAAGACCAGTAGCCTGCCGAGTCAATCTTAATTCATAGCAAAATTACTGAGGCTTCTTGTTTTTAGTCAACTTAGGGTTCATGAAAGTTTAATATTTTCAATAACGACTATTTTTATGCCACTTCCCTTAATTGTATAACTACTCATATCATAATAAAATCAAATTTCGTACATCGCCAGCACACCTAGATCTGGGAACTGCGTGGTGTTGTAAGACCTCGAGGTGTTGGTTGAACTGACAAATGTCTTTGGTCGAGCTGATTCATTGATTCAGTTCAACGAGGTTAGATAACCTGCGTGTTTGAACTACACTCTCCTATGACTTTATTTTCACACACACAGCCACAACAGCACATCAGTACGGTTAATTACCATATATTATCAGCGACAAACACCTCAAGCAGCGTTAAAAAACAACCCCTGTTGTGGATCTTGCTGCTGAAATTATGAAGCTAGAATCTGCAGTCATTGGCATCCATGTTGGGCCAGGGAGACCAACGCAACACAGAAATTACAAGAGTGATATCTTGGCGATTTCTTTCATTTAAGAGATAATTTTGTGCTATTGCTTGTATAGGCCAAGAGGCCAGTGTGTACCATCTTCAGGCGGACTACCAGCCTCCAGAATGACCTAATAATGATACAAGAGACAAACTTAGATCAGCCAATTAGTTACTTGCAAGGGTTTCTCTTCTTAGTGTTACAACTTGACACTCTCACCAACAACACCCTAAAAATGACGTCAGAATTAAACTAATTTTACCTTAGCGCCGTTGATCTATTTTGTATTATTATTATCAACTGATGTGACTGAGAAACTTGCCAATTTGGGTGTAGTTATGTAGTGAAATTAAGGCAGACATCAAGTGCACATTAGCGCCACATTAGCTGACGTGACACATTAAGTTCTAACAAAATATGACGTAATATTCATAACATTTCTCACCTTTACCTGTGTACAGGAGCCTTTTGTTTTCACTGGTATATCCCCCAAACACTTCACCACCAAACCAGGTTGAATATTTAGCTGGAAATACCTCCATACACACCGATATCTGATACCGATTTACTTCCGTAAAGGAATATTTATCGTAAGAAATGGTTAAGATCATTTACGACTACGGTGTTACAGCCATGGCAGCCTCGCATCACCCCACACAGTTGCCAGATCACAGGGTGTCTCCGGAAGTTGCATGTCAGTAATTCAGTTAACAGAGAGACACGAATATCTCACAGAATGGTTTTGAATTATGACCGCTAAGACAGCAAGGACGAAATATGTAAGAGAAACTAGCAGTCTTTATAATATCCCTTTAATCTGGAACCGACATCAGAGGCCAAGGGTACTTTTACTATTGGTAACATTGGTATGCACATCATTTTAGCTTTAAATACAATTATTCGACTATACAGGCGAGAACTAAGCTATGTCGGTATTGTAATATCGGTACAGCCACCCGTCTGCACCAAGGAAACAGTCCTACGCGATAAACTAGTGGAAATATCGTCATTTTTATGCTGGTCACCGCGGAGTGAGGATGGTAGGAAGGTCGCTGTTGTGAGGGGTAAGACCAGTGGTATCCATGGCAACGCAGACTCGCCCTTGTATTCCTGGTGGACCTGGAGATTCGTAACACGTTTTCCTTAGCTATTTATGGTGCACATTACACCCAGTAGCATCTTTTAAGTTACTGACGCCAACTATATCTATACTATAATGACATATAGCATATACTGTAATGTTTAGGTGTAATATAATTATTTTATAACACTTCCTCCGTACTGATGTACTCTGCTCATTATGCCTCATTATCTTCTCGTAATGGTAATACAAAAATTGCTGTCAAACGAGATAAATAACATACACAAGAAGGCTAACATGTAATATTGGAATAAGTTACTCTGTAAAATGTGCTACGAAACGCTAGATAAGACCAGCCCCAGTAACAAGTAAAATCGTGTGAAGGTAGCAGGAGTAAAATGAATGATGGGTTATGGTAGAGTTTGTATTACTTAGTTTTATTTGTATAATCTTAGAGCAGCCTGTTTTACTCCAGTGACTCTCTCTCTCTCTCTCTCTCTCTTTCTATCTGTATCGCTACACGCTGGATTGCCGTCAGGGTTGGCCACAAACGCATTAGCCTCTGCCATCTGACTGACCTCTCTCCAGCTCACATATCCCCTTCTCGTCTGTATGCCATCCCTCCGTCTCATCCTGGGTCTGCCCTTCCCTGTCCCTCCCGTGTCACCTTACTTACACACTCCTAGTCAGTGGCTTTTTCTCCATCCTCTCCACTTGGCCAAACCATCTCAAAATCTATCTTTTCATGTGCTTACCACCTCCACATCAAGACTCCTACGCTCCTTCACTTCTGCTTTATCTCTCACGTAATGGTGCTGTCAGATATTTTGGTGTTGCTATTTCCATCTATCTGTCTATCTATCTATCTATCTATCGCCAGACGCCCTAATCCCGTAAGGGGTGACCACAAACAAATCGCACCTCACCCTGTCTCCTGCCATTTCACTGTCTTCCCCCAAGCTCACCCCCCCCCTCCCTCATATACTGTACCTCTCATCTCCATCCCTCCACCTCATTTTCGGTCTCCCCCTCCCTCTCCCTCCCTCCATTTCACCTACTTACATCCTCTTAGTCTTTCATTCTCCATTCTCTCCACATGTCCAAACCACCTCAGTGTATTTCTCCTGCTTCTCTCATCACATCCACATCCACCCCACAACGTTCCTTCACTTCTTCATTCGTCAACCTGTCCCTCCACGTCACTCCACATGCTCACGTACTGGTGCTGTCAGATATTTTGTTATTGCTATATCCCTGACTTATTTAGTTTAGGCCAGACATTTGGTGCTGAAGGAGTGGCATACAGTCTACATCAACCCTTGTAATTTTCATGTGCTTACCACCTCCACATCAAGACCACCTCGCTCCTTCACTTCTCAATCGCCTCTCTCACGTAATGGTGCTGTCAGATATTTTGTTACTGCTATTTCTCTGACTTATTTAGGTTAGGCCAGACATTTGGTGCTGAAGGAGTGGCATACAGTCTACATTAATCCTTTTGCCCATCAGTGACTTATTGAATTGTGTGCTGGTAGGACGAGGCAGGTAACGAAATACATGATGAGGTATAAACAATATGCAATAGGATGTTAAGGTGTGTGTGTGTGTGTGTGTGTGTGTGTGTGTGTGTGTGTGTGTAATTAATAGGTATATAATTTACTATTGCCTCATTTCAGCACCCGCACTGCCACACCCACGCCCACACCAGCAGACTGAGCCCCTCCGCAACACAACACACCTCCAGGTGAGTTGCCTCCTTCCCCCTCAGTGCCAACTCCTCCTAATCCTATGCCACTGTTAGTGCCAACCTCCTAATTCTACATCCTCTCAGTGCCAACCTCCTTCTCCTAATCCTTATCCTTCTCAGTGCCAACCTCCTTCTCCTAATCCTTATCCTTCTCAGTGCCAACCTCCTTCTTCTAATCCTTATCCTTCTCAGTGCCAACCTCCTTCTCCTAATCCTTATCCTTCTCAGTGCCAACCTCCTTCTCCTAATCCTTATCCTTCTCAGTGCCAACTTCCTCTTCCTATTCCCACCCCCTTCAGTGCCAACCTCCTCCAAGTCTAACCCCCTCTCAGTGCCAACCTACTAATCCTAATCCTGATCCTTCTCAGTGCCAACCTCCTCCTCCTAATCCTACCCCCCTCTCAGTGCCAACTTCCCCCTCCTCTCCCTCAGTGCCAACCTCCTCCTCCTCCACCTCCCCCCTCAGTGCTAACCTCCTCCTCCACCTCCCCCTTCAGTGCCAACCTCCTCCTCCTCCACCTCCCCCCTCAGTGCTAACCTCCTCCTCCACCTCCCCCTTCAGTGCCAACCTCATCCTCCTCCACCTCCCCCCTCAGTGCTAACCTCCTTCTCCACCTCCCCCTTCAGTGCCAACCTCCTCCTCCACCTCCCCCCTCAGTGCTAACCTCCTCCTCCACCTCCCCCTTCAGTGCCAACCTCCTCCTTCACCTCCCCCTTCAGTGCCAACCTCCTCCTCCCCCCTTCAGTGCCAACCTCCTCCTCCCCCCTTCAGTGCCAACCTCCTCCTCCTCTTCTCCCTCAGTGCCAACCTCCTCCTCCTCTTCTCCCTCAGTGCCAACCTTCCTCCTCCTCCTCTTCCTCCACCTCTCAGTACCAACTTCCTCCCCCCCTACCCCTTCTCGTCTTCCCCCCTCCCCATCTCCTCCTCCTCCTCGTCTCCCCTCCCCCTTCTCTTCTTCCCCCCTTCCCCATCTCCTTGTCATCATACTCCCCCCTCCTCCTCCCCTACCCCCTCCTCCCCTCCCCCTCACCCACTCATCCTCTTCCCCCACCCCCTCATCCTTCTCTTCCCCACCCCCCCTTATCCTTCTCTTCCCCACCCCCCTCATCCTTCTCTCCCCCACCCCCTCATCCTTCTCTTCCCCACCCCCCTCATCCTCCTCTCCTCCACCCCCCTCATCCTTCTCTTCCCCCACCCCCCTCATCCTCCTCTTCCCCCACCCCCCTCATCCTCCTCTTCTCCCACCCCCCTCATCCTCCTCTTCCCCCACTCCCCTCATCCTTCTCTTCCCCCATCCCCTCATCCTCCTCTACCTCCACCCCCCTCATCCTTCTCCTCATCCTTCTCTTTCCCACCCCCTCATCCTCCTGTTCCCCCCACTCACTGTGATATGTATTTTATTCCAGCTTTTCCACGTTTTTTTTTTTTTTATGTAGTCTTTATTGAGTAATATTTTCCCCTGTGCAAATAAAGTCTTCTGTGTGTGTTTCAGTTCCAAAATATGCGAGAGCGAGAAATAAATTTGGTGAGCTGCGGGATTGAGCAACAGGGCATCATGAAGCCCGGGTGTTCAGCAGTGGTACAAGCTTGCAGTTTTCACCACCAGATGGCAGCACCAGTCTTGTCAGGAACAGCAAAATATAAGACCCCTTCCCTGTGTAACCAAAGATAGTTCAAAGGATGACCAATAGATGGCAGCACCATTGTTAGTGCTGCCATCTATTGGTCATTCTTTGAACTATCTTTGGCCGCACAGGGAAGGGGGCTTATGTTTTGCTGTTCCTGACAAGACTGGTGCTGCCATCTGGTAGAAAATATGTGAACTTTTTTACCAGTGGTGCCATCTGGTAGAAAATATGTGAACTAATTGTACCAGTGGTGAACACCAAGGCGTCATTCCCCCCTGTTCATCCCTGGGCCTGGTAAGTATTGTCTTGTACACTACTACAGAGGATACAGGAAACAGGGTAGGTAGTATTGCCACCACTTTATTTTGTACTCCAGTGTTCAACACGTTACATTCAAGGTACATTGTATATGAGGTTCAGGGCTGTGAAAAAGCATGGAAATAATGAAGGGAAAATGTTAATGGAGAGAGAGAGTCAGGGAGGGGGGGGGTTCTTTTCACAATTCCTTACCCAGAAACAAAGGTAAAGATGCTTCTGTGGACTCCGCCACGCCATATCAAAAAATCAGACTGGATGGTTGTAGTGGTGGTAGTAGTAGTAGTAGTTCTAGTCACAAGTTCAGCTGAAATGTGAACCCAGTGGACTGCAGGCTGAAATTGTGTAACTTACTTTTCCAGCCAATCTCGATAATGACAAAGGGAAGACGAAATGGCTAGGAGAAGGGGGGGGGGATGATAATGAGGAGGATGACGGGGGTATGGGATATGGGCAGGAAAGCTGAGACAAGTTAGTGATATATTACTGGTGATTGGTGGGAAAATGATAATAACCATTACACAATAATTCCAGCCTGCAGTCCACTGGGTTCACATTTCACATGAACTACTACTACTACCACTACTACTAAACTACCCATCTTTATGTGGCTTGGGTGAGTGAACGGAAAGCATTTTGTATTTTTTCTGGGCCATAAATTGAAAGAATTTCCCCCCCCCAAACCTGTAACGCTCTCTCTGTGACATCCCATCTGCCCTTATCACACCTGTCTCCCCTTAATACTCTCTCTCCTTATATGTATCCCCTCTCTCTCACCCCATCTCCCCTTATACGTACATTCCCCCCCCCTCTCTCTCTCTCTCTCACCCCATCTCCCCTTATACGTACATCCCCCCCTCTCTCACAGCCCATCTTTCCTCATATGTACCCTCTCTCTCTCTCATATTCCTTTATAATACATCTCCCCCTTAACACACACACACACGCACACATCCCATTTCCCCTTGTTGTTTGCACCCATCTCTCTCTCTCTCTCTCACACACACACACACACACACACACACAAAACCCCATCCTATCTCCCCTTCTATATACCCTGCCTCCCTGTCCTGCATAAGGTGTAGGGGGTAAACTTTGAACATACGGTAAAGGTCTGACTAAACAGTGTGGGGCAGCTATATACTGTTCCTACAATTTGTAATACTAAAGATGCCACTGCAATATACTGGTAATTATTTGGCCTCAAAATATACAGTATATATATTCTTGAGTGTAAACTCTGTAAGTTTTGATGTCTTTCCCTATGCTGCTGCTGTTATTATTTTGCTGCCAGCTTGAGTAGTGGCAGCTTTAGTGTTACATTATACACTAATACTGACATTATACTGTACAGTGGTAAAGAACAATGTTATAACTAACTGACAATACCAACATTACACAGGGCTGTGCTCCACAGTACTTAGCACAAGAATGAAAGACTGAAATTTAGGCCAAGTTAAGGTAAAAGGGGTATTGACAGGCAACTGAAACAAGATTTTTAAAATGTACATATAAGAGTTTATTTTTACAAAATGACATTCATTTACTATACATACAGTATATGGTACATGGATATACTCTCTTCACCTTAACTTGGCCCAATTTTCATAATTCTGTAGCACAATTTCTTGTAGTTCAGTGCCAGAAACACATCATTTTCATAGCACTTCCTCATGTCTAGCACAATATTCCAGGTAATCTCGTTACAACTACTGTACAAAGAATTTTAGGCCAAGTTAGAGTAAAAATAATATAGTAATATTACTTGTGCATTCAGACAAACTATTATTCTGACATTCTTTGAAGCCTTTGTGGATCTATTTTATATTAACTTATTCAGGCCATCACAAGAAACTAATGGCAAACTGACTGGCTTCCGCAGTGTTGTCTCTAAAAGCAAACATTTTATGTCCCAAACTGAATGACCTCTGTACAAGTTTAATGTGAAGTACAGTACTTAAAAGCTACTTTAATTTTTTGCCTGCATGCATCAGTCACTTAATATGAATTAACTGCTGGTAATAGCTTTAGAAAATTGTCCACCTGATGCAAAGTTTAATAGAAATTGACATAATGGAGCATTTAGAAAAAGGTCCACTGATCCAGCTCTACTCATGTGTGTCTAAGAAACATGTTAAGCTTTAAGCGCATTTGTTCTTTTTATATGTATTACAGGCCTAACCTGGGATTTAAAAAAAAAAAAATCTATCTATCTATTGCCAGACGCCTCAATCCCATACGGGGTGGCCACAAATCGCCTCCATGTCGCATTGTCCTCCGCCATTTCACTGCCCTGCTCCCAATTCACACACCCCTCTCTCATATACCTTTCCACCCCATCCCTCCATCTCATCCTCGGCCTCCCCCTCCACCTCACTCACCTACACTCTCCTCATCAGTCTCTCACCCTTCAATCTCTTCACATGGCCAAACCACCTCAGTATGTTCCTCCTGACGCTTCCTATCACATCCACACCACAACGCTCCTTTATATCCTCATTTGTCAGTCTGTTTCTCCATGTGACTCCACAGGCTCCTCTTAAATAACTCATTTCCACTGCTCTCACTACTGACTTGTGCCCTTCCAGCAACGTCCAAGCTTCACTTCCATACGTTAGAGTTGGTATCACAATACTGTCATGTAGTAACTTTTTCACTTCCATGCTCACTTCCCTGTTTCTTATCACTGCTTTCAAGGAACCAGCAACCTTTCTTCCTTGTTGCACCCTTTCAAGCACTTCACCCTCCAAACTTCCATCCTTACTCATCACACTACCCAAGTACCTAAACGTACTCACATTTTCCATTTCCTCCTCATCCAACCTCACTGTACATTCAATGTACTTCACCTGTCTCAAAGACCATCACTTTACTCTTCCCTACATTCACCTTTAGATTCCGTTTCTTACACACTCTCCCAAACTCATCCACCAAGCCTTGCAGCTCCCCTTCATCTTCACTCAATAACACAGTATCATCTGCAAACAACAGTACAAGGAGTTTCCAAACACTACCCTCTCTCACCAGGGCCACTCCAACATCCACTGCCCTACCTTGTACATCTTTTATTACCCCATCTATGTACAGATTGAACAACCATGGAGACATGACACATCCCTGTTTCAACCCAACTTTCAAAGAGAAAAACTCACTTAGTTCACCATCCACACGCACTGCAGCCTTCGCACCATCGTACATACTCTTCACAGCATTCAACAACTTCCCATCTACTCCATATATTCTTAACACTTTCCACAATCCTTGTCTATCCACCCTGTCATATGCTTTCTCCAAATCCATGAAAGCCGCATACAACTTCTTTCCCTTCTCTAGAAACTTTTCCACTAAAGATCTAAGAATGAATATCTGATCTAAACAACCTCTTCCCTTCCTAAAGCCTCCCTGTTCTTCTTCAACTAATTCCTCTGTTCTTTCTCTAACTCTGTCAATAAGTATCCTACCATACACTTTTCCTATTATACTAAGAAGACAAATGCCCCTATGATTACCACACACTTCTTTTTCCCCTTTTCCTTTGTACAAGGGAATAATTATACCTGACTTCCAATCCTCCGAGACTCTACCTTCCTCCCAGGCCAATCTGCACATCTTCCACATCCATTCTACTACTATCTCTCCCCCATGCTTCAGCATTTCACCACACACTCCATCAATTCCTGGGGCTTTCCCTGATTTAACTTTCTTCATTGCTTCCACAACTTCTATCCTACTGATGTCTTCCTGTCTTCTCACCTCCCTCCTTCTCCCAGCCATTTCCCAGCCACTTATACTCGCATTACTTCCATCCTCTACGTTCAACAATTCCTTAAAGTGTTCTCTCCATCTGCTCACTTTTTCTCCCTTCTCCACTAGTAATCTACCATTTTTATCTTTCACTCCCCTGCTAACTTCACTTCCACCCTGTCTTACTCTTTTCACCTCTTTCCAGAACATTTTCTTACAGTCCCTCCACTTTACACTCAAATTCCTTCCAAATTCCTCATCCACTTTCTTCATACTAATCTTTTCACCTCTCTCTTCCTTTCTACATATAACTCTCTCTTCCGCCTCTCAACTTCTTCCACACCCCTATTTCTCATCCATTCATTGTATGTTTTCTTCTTTTGTGCCACAGCCTGTCTCACCTCTTCATTCCACCACGCTGTTCCTTGCACCCACCTCCGTCTTCTCTTCACCCACACACCACATCACATGCTGCACATATTTCTTCTGTGAATATTTTGCACACACCTTCCACATCCCCCATCTGCTCCAATTTATATTTACCCCCCAAAAAATGCAGCACTGATAGTCCTGCCCACACACAAAACCTTCAATTTAAAATGTCCTGTACATAATTATTATAGTCCAGTTCAATCAATATACAACCATTTATATGTACAGCACACACCTACAGTACAGTAGGTGCATGACCACTGTCTACCTATGGTCAATAAATAAAACTTCGGCAAGTGATGTTATGACGGATGATAGGCACTGTGAGTTACGGAGCTTGGACAACAGGAACAGTGGATTGCTGCAGCCTACTAGGGAGAGAAAAACTGTGTTACTAGAGTAATAAGCAAAATAACTGCTTAGGAAGAGATACAGTATTAGTAAGTTTCCATAACTGATGACAACATGGGCCATAGTTTTTAGCCCCAGCCCAATCCTACATCACACCCATCTTTTTTTTTTTTTTTAATCAGCACAATAAGAAATATTATCATGGTTGGTGGGGACGCTCACCATCCATTCACTTGTTGTTGTGCTGCTCTAGGGTGACTGCCTATTCCAATCTTCCTTCCTTCCTCTTCTGTCTTTCATTCCATCATTCTTTCCTCTTCCTTCTGTCTATGGGTGATTCTACACTGAGTGACAAGCCAAATGGTTTCCTGTACACCAGGAAACCATTTACTATGCAGGGTGGAGTCTTTCTGTTTCTGGATCCTACCTAACCCAATCTCTTTTAGTGAAGATAGGGTAGTAAGGATGATTATTAAAAAAATAATAAATAAATAATCATCCATCCATCATCCAATCCTATGTTGTCCCATGAGAAGCATAGGAGCCTGGGGCTAGGCACATTGGTCCTGACATTTAAGATGAGAGTGACAAGCCTCACTTATCCCTGAGTAGCATTACATACACATTAAACCCCAACCATCCCTTGGATAATAAACCTGCACTGGATCAATCCAACTGAAGTGCCTTAACTACTCACTAAACCACCAGGCACCATAATTTGGTTATATGGTTACCACCCAGCGTAGTAAATGGTTTCCTGGTGTACAAACCATTTGGCTTGTCACTCAGTGTAGAGTTACCCATAGGCAGAAGGAAGAGGAAAGAAAGACTCTGGGTGAGTGGCAGTCTCCTCAGTTAAAGAAACTCCCTGGTATCTTTCCTAAATGATTATTCTGCTTATTACTCCTTACTATCCTCTTGTGTCATTTAAATCATTACAATACCTCCATACTCAGCATAAATAGCATACAAATTGATACCAACCAGCCCTATCCAAAAATAATTAGGTAAGAAAAAGATGCTAGGCAGCATCCTTAACTGATAAGAATACAGAACTAGGAGTTATGCTAATACAACAACTAATGCAATTTTGTGGCCTATTACACAGGCAGCTGGAGCTACTCGGTGCCAACGAGGCAACAGTTACCAGCCTCACTTGACCACCCCTCAGATGAAACAATTACAGCCTCCATCCAGCTGGAGCACCTTAACCCACTAAACCACCACCAGGACAGCAAATGACATGGGATGTAGCAAACCATTTCACTTGTCACTCAGGGACACTACATGAGAGAGAGACACTGCATCAAGGAGTCAAGAGGAGATGGGGACAACATCAAGCAGAGAGAGGAGGGATGGGGACTACAGCAAATAAGCAGGAGGGATGGGGACTACAACAAATAAGGAGGAGGGATGGGGGAGGGGGACTACAAGTAGAGAGAGGGGATGGGGACTACATCAAATAGAGAGGGGGGATGGGGGACTATATCAAGATGAGACACTGAATGGGGGAAGAGAGGGGGGGGTCACTATCAAGTGGGAGGGGAGAGGGGAGTGGATAAAGAAAAGGGATGAAGGGAGAGAGGATGACTGCACCCCCACCTTGCACTATTATTATAATTATTATTATAAGTGGGGCTGGGTAGAAGAGACTATGCTGAGTGGAGGAAGAGTCAAAAGGGAGATGTGATGACTGCTCCCCATCCTTCCACTATTATTATTTTAATAATAATAATAATTATTATTATCATCAGTGGGTGTGGGGACTACACTGAGTGGGGAAGAGATAAACAAAAGGGAGTGAGGATGATTCCTTCCACTATTATAAATATTATTTTTCATCCATCCATCATCCAATCCTACGTTGCCCCATGAGGAGCGTAGAAGCCCGGGTCTAGGCAGTTGGTCCTGACATTTAAGATTAGAGTGACCAGTCTCACTCATCACTGAGTGGCATTACATGAGCAATTAACCCCAATCACCCCTTGGATATAAACCTTCACCAGCTCAATCCGACTGGAGCACAATGATTATCCACTAAACCACCAGGCGCCAAAATTTGGTTATATGGTTACCACCCAGCGTAGTAAATGGTTTCCTGGTGTACAGGAAACCATTTGGCTTGTCACTCAGTGTAGAATCACCCACAGGCAGAAGGGAGAGGAAAGAATGAAGGAATGAAAGACAGAAGAGGGAGTGTAAAGTCACCCGTAGGCAGAAGAATGAGGAAAAAATGAAGGAAAAAAAGACAGAAGAAGATGGAAGGAAACAAGGATGGAGGAGAGGACAGGGCAGACACCCAAGAGCAGCATTACATTGAGTAAGTGGATGGTGGGTGCTTTTTGATAAAAACCACCACCATTACTATGAATTTTAGAACTTTCAAAAACAAGACAATTGATGAAGAAGGAATAAGATAATTTTTAATCAAGTGGACATTAAATGTATTTTACTTAAAATAAAAACAGCTGTAAACATCAATACATTAATTACCTTGGGTATCAGTGGCTGTAGGAAGATTAAAAAGGGTGACATGAAGGCACACGTAGGTGTCACCTGGCAATCCGTCTCGCCCTTAAGGTAGCTGATCACTTGCCCTCACACCTCTGTTGTGAATGGGATCAAATGAATAACTCTTGATTGGTAGGATAACTTTTGGAACAAAATGGGTTAAAAAAGAATAATCATATTGTTAAAAATTGCTCTTCCATCCATTATACAACCCTTCAGTGCCCCATCAGGAGCAAGGGTGTCTGGGTCTACTTAGTCCAGGCTGGATTATGAGGCAATTGACCAGTTGCTCTTTCTTCAGTAAGGAAAGTGTTGGCAATGAGGGGGTGAAGGGAGGAGGGAGAGGCTGGAACTGAGAGAGATGACCAGAATGAAGAGGAAGGAAGGGGCTGGCGCTATGAGAAAAGAGGGAGGGGGAGCTGGCATTGAGAGAGGAGAATGGAGGAGGAAGGGGCTGGCAATGTGATAGAAGGAAAGGATAAGGAGTATGAAGCTGGCACACACACACAACAGAGGAGGAAGAGGCTGGCACTGAGCTGGAGAGGAGAGAACGAGGAAGAGGCTGACACAGATGGAATGGAGGAGGAATAAGGAGCTGGCACAGAGAGATGGAGAGAAAATAAGGGGTGGGCACAGAAATGAGGGGGAGGAGTAGGAGGCTACAAATGAGGTGGGGGGGGGAGAAGAAAGAGTAAGGGAAGGGCACTGAGAAAGGGGTGGAGGGGAGAGTAAGGGAAGGGCACTGAGAAAGGATGGAGAGGAGAAGGTTGCAAATGAGAGAGGGGAGGGGGGAGGAGAAGGCTCTGTGACAGACAGGGGGTGATGGTGGTGGTGGTAGGGGGGGAGGGGGAAGAAACAGGGCTGGCACTGAGAAAAAAGGGGAGAAGGAAAATACTAACACTGAAGGATGAGAAAGAGACAGGAGACTGCCATTCTGAGAGGAGGAGGAGTAAGGGGTTGGCACTAAGGGAGGAAGAGTAATGAAAACTGTGTTTACTGAAAAGTTACCACTAGAGAAGTTTCAATCCTAAGAGCAGTAACAAAAATTCTTCATTATGTGGGTACCAATAAAACATTATACCTGACCCTTTCAGTATGATGTCTTTCAAAATATTTATTTTCATTATCCACAGACAATTTATGTTAACAGCAATTTACTCTGAAGAGTATACTAGCAGCGTCTTGGCTATGAGACATTCATCTCAGCTCAATTTGATAAAATTGTTAGAAGAATTAATTTTAAAAATATAAAATACATCATCATACTGAAAGGTTTATGTCCAAAGCACAAAAGCTTAAACTTTGGCAGTTTCTTTAAGTATATCATACACTCATTCTTGCCAGATTACTTACTTCAGCATTATATGAACCTCCAGTGATGAGGTGTCTGAAAGCCATATTTAACTCCTCCAGTTACGTCTCTAGAAATCTTGGCTGGAGTTAAAAA
This sequence comes from Coenobita brevimanus, assembly GCF_032717465.1. Lineage (NCBI taxonomy): Eukaryota > Metazoa > Arthropoda > Malacostraca > Decapoda > Coenobitidae > Coenobita > Coenobita brevimanus. The sequence goes on along the minus strand of NC_137040.1, from coordinate 27,448,729 downwards.
ATAAAATAAAATAAATTATATATATACACCAATAAAGAAAAGATAATTTATATAATTTTTGGCTGGGTTAAGTGTCCCCCAGATTCTCCTATCTATCCATCTACCCATCATCTAATCCTGTGTCACCTCATGAGAAGTGTAGGGGCCCAGGGTTAGGCAAATTGGTCCTGACATTTAGGATAACCAGCCTCACTCATCCCTGAGTGGCATTACATGAGCAATAAACCCCAACCATCCCTTGGATATAAACCTGCACATGCTCAATCCAATTGGAGCACCTAAATTACCTACTACACCACCAGGTGCCATAATTTCATTAGATAGCTTCCTGTACATCAGGAAACCATTTACTACGCTGGGCGGTGTAACCATATAACCAAATTATGACACTTGGTGGTTTAGTGGGTAATGAAGGAGTTCCAGTCAGACTGAGCCTGTGCTGGTTTATATCCAAGGAGTGGTTGGGGTTTACTGCTCACATAATGCCACTCAGATGAGTGAGGCTGGTCACTCTCATCTTAAATATCAGGGCCAACTTGCCTAGCCCCGAGCTCCTACGCTCCTCATGGAGCAATTATATAATAATAAAAATTATGCCAAAAATGACACGCCAGATTTGTCAGTAATATAAATCCACCTGACAAACTGTGCATCATCCAGATATCAGTGGAGTTTTGTTACTTCGTGATAAATACACAGCTGGACACAGACAAACAAAGGTAATTACATACAATGACAGCAAACACAGGCAGATATGACTAACCTTGCATCATCCAGGTATCGGTGTGTGACTGGAGGTGTTTACCAAGAGACAGTGCTTGTTCGGGCAACACTCAGAGGCTTTGTGTTGCTGCTGCCCCTCCACCGTGGATGATGGGCAGGCCGGGGGATGAGGGGTGACTGGGTGGAGGAAGTGACCAGCTTGGCTGATCAGTTTCGATGCCACACTAACAATCTTGCTTGCAGGCTCAGATCTGATATTTGCCGAATGTCCTGTGGGATAACAAGTCACTTTAACCCCTTCTCTGCAATTACACTGATTTTCAGTACTGTATAATCCTGCTATATACAGATGACTATATTCTGCCTGGGTAAATATAACAAACTGGAGAGGCCAGACACACCACCAGAACTGCCTGTTCATACATAGCATCTCAATATTTCTCCCCCAATTCCCACCACAGAAACGGGATGAGATAGGATCCCCCTTCCTCCCCATCAGAGAGAGAGAGAGAGTATAACAATCAAACAGCATACCCAGTGACATATGCCACAGTCATTAACACATCACCCAACAATCTGAAGTAATGGTTCCACCTTATAAATACAAACTGGTTAATCATATTCCCTTTAGCACTTCTTAACTCCTACTGTAACACCTACACTTACTGTATAAGTATTAGAGGTACCACTCAACTTTTCCTCTACCATCCACACATGCACTACTCAATATGACAATATAGTTACACACACAGAACTCTAATACAAAAGAGATCCTGATGGTATGAGTAGTTATGTTTATGGAAATCTGTTCATATGAAAGAGTACCTAACCTATGGGGAAAAATAGGGACGGGGGGTTAACCACCAACTTACACCTATAGTACTATATGTACTGTATAGGGCAATTTTAAACAAGAGTAAAGGTTAGTTATATCTAAAACACACAAACACACTGAGGTGGTTTGGCCATGTGGAGAGGATGGAGGGTGAAAGACTGACGAAGAGAGTGTATGTGAGTGAGGTGGAGGGGGGAAGAGGGAGGGGGAGGTCAAGGATGAGATGGAGGGATGGGGTGGAGAGGTATATGAGAGAGAGGGGTGTGAGTTGGGAGCAGGGCAGTGAAATGGCGGGGGACAGGGCGACTTGGAGGTGATTTGTTTGTGGCCACCCCGAACGGGATTGAGGTGTCTGGCAATAGACAGATAGACAGACAAACAAAATTAACATATGCCTTACAATAATGCATATCTATTGTAATGGATGCATAAAGATCCCCAAGAAAAGCTACTGGAATTGCAACCACATCCTCAAACTCCTGACTCTGGCTACTGACTGCATACAACTATAAACACAAGTGAAGTAACCCTTAAAGGATTACTGCTGCTGGCAATACATAGGAATAATTTATATCACTATTGCCACAAGCCTTAATCCTGTATGGGGTGACCAGAAACAAACTGCTTCCACATAGCACTGTCCTTTGGCTGCCCTCCCTCCAACTCATATCCTCCTCTCTCATTTATCTTTCCAGTTCATCCTCGCATCTTACCCCCAGTCTCCCCCTCCACCTCATGCATACACACTTTCCTAGCCAGTCTCTCGTTCTTCATCTTCCCCCTCATGGCTAGTAATTTATGCCCTTGATTAACCCACCAATTCACAGAAAATTATTCCCAACATGTTACCAAACTCCAGGATACTTGATATCTTAATCTTGTACCAAACACCAGGCTACTTGATATCTTAATCTTGTACCAAACTCCAGGATACTTGATATCTTAATCTTGTCCCGACTGTTGTAATGTCAGGTATACACTGGCATGTATTTATAATGGTTCCTACCCAAATAACAGCATGAACAAAGCTCCATAAGTTTACATGACTTTATTATATAGTGTTTGTTAACACAAAGTAAAGACAGATGTAGCACAGAAGCCATTTTACAAACAATTTAAGCTTTGTAAAGTATATAAAGAGAGATGCCTTCATGTGGTGTACTGGTCAGCTCCACTGCCAGGTTTGACAAACATTCCTCAGCTGCCTCCCTATCCCCAGAAAAGTGGATGGTGAACTGCAGGAGGAGGGCAGCTTTGGCCCACAGTTCACTGGGTTCACATTTCAGATGTGTTTTTGGACACTACTACATGTGTTGTGTGGTGCTGGTGCAGGATTTGTGCATTACACTGACAAAATATAATAAATGTGTTGTGTGGTGCTGGGGCATGAGTTGTGCATTACATTGACAAATAATAAATATTACCTGTAGTGCTGCCAGGGGGTTGGGTATGGCCGGGCATTCCAACAGACAGGTACTTGTATTGTCATAAGTTCTGCAGTGAACCCATTTTCATTGTCCTCTTCTCTCCTCTCATTGCTGCAGCCTTCAGATGACCCCAGTGACCTGGATGATGCAGAAGATGGTTTGGTTGATGACCAGAATGACGTATTGGTTGACGCTGCTGAAGATGAGGGTCATGTTCCACAAAATGCCACATGTACCAGCTGAGCAGAGCAGCCACTGACCTCAGTAAGTACACAGCTCTGGAAGTGTTGGGCAAGATGCAGTGTTTGACAAATAAATAACTACATCAATTCATCCCAACTCTTATTCAACCATCAAGTTAATTAAGTAGACTGATGTGTCAAAGAAAGTGTAAAGTGATGCATACAAGTATGTAAAGGATTTTCACATTAGGAAAAACATGAATGGACACCAAGATTATTAACATGAATGAACACCAAGATTATTAACAGGAATGAACACCAAGATTATTAATAAAGTATACATACAAGTACATTAGATATTTTCACATAAGGAAATGAAATGGATGGTGAACTGTACAGACTGAATATGCAAGGGAGAATCTGTGTGGGAAGACCAAATGTGTCTGTCACAATTTACCAACCAACATACCTTAATGGTCCAACAAGCAGCTGGATCAGTTGTAAATAAAGGTGCTGGCAGGGTAGCAGCAGCAGCAGGATGAGGGGTGGTGGTTCTGATAATAGAGGTGTTGGGTCTGGTATAGGGGTGTTGGTTCTGGTATAAGGGTGGCAGCCATCGCAAAGTTTAACCACTACACCTGCCCCAGATCTCAGCAGCCAGGCCAGGAAGTCCCAGCTAGCGTGGCCTCAGGTCAAGTTGATAGGCCAGGAGTAGTGGTCAGGGATGTCTGCTTCCAGGGTCACCGTGGATAGTTTACTCAAAGGAAGCAGCGTTGGCACCACCACCTCGTACTGTACTTCACTCCAGGATACATGTTCCTTGAAATCTGGATGGGATGGTAGTGGAGTTTGAATGTTATATACAGTACAGTAGGCTGTTTGTGTGTCAACTTTCCTGACAGTATAACATCAAAGGTCACTGCTAGTGTGTTTTTCAAAAAAAATCATACATGACTCCTTGAAAAGCCAACTGTCACAATGAAATCTTCAGATTCTGAGGTAAATTGAGAGGAGAAAAAGTTTTGGCATAAAAATAAATTGCACAGTTTCCTCTCATGTTTTTTATTTTTTACCTCTAGAATGTAAACCTATCCAGACAACCAAGTCATCACCAAAACACCACCAGCACTAACCCTCTCTGCCAATGTTGTCAGTTCCAGGCACTTTGGCCAAGAGGACAATACAGACAGTCCTCAGCAAATAGGGGTAAGGTAGGGTCCAGAAATATGGAAAATAGCAAATAGGGGTAAGGTAGGGTCCAGAAATATGGAAAATAGCAAATAGGGGTTAGGTAGGGTCCAGAAATATGGAAAATTGCAAATGGGGGTTAGGTTGGATCCAGAAATATGGAAAATTGCAAATGGGGGCAAGATGGGGTCCAGAATTATGGAGAAAGAAAAGTACAACAGGTAATGTGGGATTCAGAAACATGGAAAGAGGGAATATGAAAGTGGCGTGATGGTGTGTCTTACCAAGCATCACCTTGACATGACAGAGGCGACTGGTGTTAACGTCTACCAGCATGGCCTTGGGCTCAGCAGCCAACACACACAGATAACACAACACCCGTTAGTACACATATATTACACCACAAAGAATCACCAGCATCATCATCATTTATACCTCTTTCCCACTCCTGAATGGCATGAGTAAAAAATAAATGAATAAAGAGTCTGGCCACATGCATGAAACAAACATTCATTCAGGCACTATTCAAGACCTCGGAATCCTGACTAAACCTCACAGACATAGGCATTCGCACATACATTAAAGGTGGGCCATGGTACAGGTAATGTTTTCAATGGACTGAAAGCACAGTCATTTGCCAAAACCTGCTAACTGCTTCAGAAGAGTAGTTAGACAATGCTGACAGAAAAATCTGAGATTGCTTCTGCATACTCCCTCTTCTGTCTTTCCTTCATTCTTTCCTCTTCCTTCTCCCTACTGATGATTCTACACTGAGTGACAAGGCAAATGGTTTCCTGTACAACAGGAAACTATTTACTATGCCGGGTGGTAACCATATAACCAAACTATGGTGCCTGGTGGTTAACTGGGTAATTATTGTGCTCCAATCAGATTGAGCCTAAGTAGATTTATATCTATGGGGTGGTTGGGGTTTATTGTTCATGTAATGCCACTCAGGGATGAGTGAGGTTGGTCACTCTCATCTTAAATGTCAGAACCAACTTGCCTAGCCCCGGGCTCCTACACTCCTCATAGGGCGACATAGGACTGAATGATGGATGGCTTCTGCATATTACACCTCTTCTGCATATTACATCCCAATATCCTCGTGTTACTGATACAATTACATCAATATAATGTAAGTATCATAAAAGAGAATGTTAAGGTAGTGTAGCAGCAGCCCCAATTTCATCTAAAATGTTAACTTGTGGACTGCAGGCTAAAGTACCCCTTCTTCAGTAGTCCACCATCCACCTTTTGGGAAACAGGGAGGGAGGTGAGGGAAGTTTGCCTAACCAGGCAGTGTAGCAGACCAGTTATATCAGTGCTACCACACGAAGGCATCCCTCTACAGCACCTGTATTAATATGGAGTATGTAACCAACTGTTACAGATGAGGTGCTAACAATGCCATCCACAACACTGCCATTAATTCACACATCAATCAAGCCTTTGAAATATGTAACAAAGTCAGTGGTGTTACCTGGAGGCGGTAGTAGGCGGTTGCTGGAGTGTGTGGCCAACTTGGGAAGGCAGGCCATGAGGAGGGAAGCCACAGCCATGATGGTGGTGGCCAGGCTGAACCTCCCACCACCCAGGAACAGGAACTCCAGGGCCAGGTGAATTACCAGGTGGCAGCTGTACCTGGAAAGAGGAGAAGAATGGGTTTGCAAGTTAACCCTTTGACTGTCAGGGTTAAATTTACTGGTAGCCAAAATACTGTATATCTAAACAAGGCTCAATGTGTTAGCCAAAATACTGTACATCTCAACAAGGCTCTATCCTGTAATAAATCAACTGAGTGCACCTAAGTTGGATTAGGCATCAACTCTTCCAAGATTTCACATTTTCTGGCCCCAACCCACTACTGATGCCAACCACATATACAAATCATACTTATACTTTCAAAACATATTCCATTCTTGCCTTGGTCAGCCTTGTTTACCAGATTGCTGCTCTTTGGCAATGTCTCCTAATCGTTTTCGTTTTTAAAGGCTCCAACATGCTTGCATGCGTCGGCCTTGGTCACCTAATGGCGGCTCTCCATGCTGAATGATCCATTGCAGCCTCCCTGTTCAGTCCCTTAACCCTGAGGTCACACTAATGACCTCGTCCCATGTCTTTCTCGGTCTACCCCTCATAACCCCACCCCCAATATTAACACTTCTCACCTTCCTCACCCAATTATCATCCCCCATCCTCTCCACATGTCCAAACCATCTCAATCTACCTCTCCTCATCACAACACCAATACACTCCACTCCCATCCTACCTCTCAACTCTTCCATCGTAAACCCAGCCCCTCCAGACCTTGCATGCGGGGACGCACTACACATCCACCTAATCATTGTCATTTCTGTACATCTGAGCCGGCGAATATCCTCCTCCTTTAGTGCCCAGGTCTCACTACCATACAGCATTACACTAACATGAATAAAATTATCCAGCAGTAGACAAAATATCCTCAAGACCAAGGGGTTAAGGCAACACATATAACCCAACAGTAGAAGCAGCAGGACCAACGCATGACCAGAGATGTTGGACGATACACACAACATCCAGATCAGCCTCACCAGCCATCACCAGGGACAGTGCCAGTAGGGATGTGTCCAGACAGGGACAGTGCCAGCCATCACCAGGGACAGTACCAGCCATCACCAGGGACAGTACCAGTCATCACCAGGGACAGTACCAGCCATCACCAGGGACAGTACCAGTCATCACCAAGGACAGTACCAGCCATCACCAGGGACAGTGCCAGCCATCACCAGGGACAGTGCCAGCCATCACCAGGGACAGTACCAGCCATCACCAGGGACAGTACCAGCCATCACCAGGGACAGTGCCAGCCATCACCAGGGACAGTGCCAGCCATCACCAGGGACAGTGCCAGTAGGCATGTGTTCACACAGGTTTACAAAGTTGACACACCTGCCAGCTCAGCAACACTCCTGAGATAATGACATATCTGTTAGTTGGTCTATGTCACCCTTTCCATCCATCCATCCATCATCCAATCCTACGCTGCCCTATGAGGAGCGTAGGAGCCCAGGGCTAGGCAAGTTGGTCCTGACATTTAAGATGAGAGTGACCAGCCTCACTCATCCCTGAGTGGCATTACATGAGCAATAAACCCCAACCACCCCTTGGATATAAACCTGCACCGGCTCAATCCGATTGGAGCCCCTTAATTACCCACTAAACCACCAGGTGCCATAATTTGATTATATGGTTACCACCCAGCATAGTAAATGGTTTCCTGGTGTACAGGAAACCATTTGGCTTGTCACTCAGTGTAGAGTCACCCACTGGCTGAAGGAAGAGGAAAGAATGAAGGAAAGAAAGACAGAAGAGGGAGTGTAAAGTCACCCGTAGGCAGAAGGATGAGGAAAGAATGAAGGAAAGAAAAACAAAAGAGGATGGAAAGAAGGATGGAGAAGAGGAAAGGGTAGACACCTGACAGCAGCACTACATCAAGTGAGTGGATGGTGAGTGCCCCCACCTACCACTATAATAATACTAATACCAGGGAATAACCTGGTTGGATCAATGTTGGGTGTGCACAACCAGGGGTCAGCACCTCTTTATAACAATCATAGTCACCACATGAACTGCCAAATGAAGGAGTGAGATGTATATATGGCTCAATTGTCATCTGTGTATTTACTGTAGCTATTTCTTTATCTGTCAGGTGAAGCTGGGATTCCAGGGGCTTGAATGGTGAGTGAATGGCAGTGTGGCTCATTCAACTTGGCAAACTTTGGTTAGTATCTCATTCTATCAATTTTTTTCTGGCCCTGTGGGAAAGGATGTCTGTGTGGTGATGATGATGATGATGATGAGGAGGAGGAGGAGGAATAATGATGATGATGATGATGATGATGATGACTGATGAATGGTGATAATGATGATGATGACGATGATAATGGATGATGGATGACGATGAAGATTATGATGACATTGGATGATGATGATGATGATGATGATGAACCTGTGTGGTAAGGTAGGGGGCATAAAGAATACAACAACTGAAAAAAACAAACATTACAACCTACAGGAGAGAATTTACCTGTGTTTTGTGGGTGAGAGGCCTGGGGGGTTCTTCTTGTGTACAGATGCAGCTTCCTGAGAGTGTCATCTGGCGGTTCCTTCTCCTCCCTCTCCTTCTTCAGCAGGGGGCAAGAGTTCACCCAAGTTGGTATGTGTTGTGTGGCATTCCTTTCTCCTTCTTCTGCCTGCAATAAAGGAAGTATTCAGACACTACCCCTTGCCCTCCACCAAACACTACCCTTCACAAACACATACATACATACATTTGCACCACTGTCATACAAAGCCATCAACCAGGTAACATACTTCATGAACCACCATCACACTCATCATCATCATCATCATCATTACCATCATTACCATCATCACTATCATCATCATCACCAACATTACCATCACCATCATCATCATCATCATCACCATCACCATCATCACCATCACCATCATCATCATCATCATCACCATCATCATCACCATAATCATCATCATTATCACCATCACCATCATCATCATCACCATCATCATCATCACCATCATCATCACCATCATCATCATCATCATCACCATCATCATCACCATCACCATCATCATCATCATCATCACCATCACCATCATCATCATCATGCTACCCTCCTTCCCACTTAAGGCTGGGGTGAGGTGGGGTGCAAAAGGCCAGGAAAGACAAAACACAACACAGGGTGACCCAGTTAACAGGCTGTCCAGTGAATGGGCCACACACACTCATTAACCCGCCCCGTCCCGACGACGTACGGGTACGTCACCACGATTTGCATTTGCCAGTCCCGGCGACGTACCAGTACGTCGTGCAATTGCAATGTGCATAATTTCGACAATTTTCAAATTTCGCTTGATTTGCGGTACGTACCCTCGCCTGACCTTCCCCTACCTGCCACCAGGCGGGGACACTTGGCGACCCCGCGCGACCCGCGCTAGCCCGCCACTCGTCCACTCACCTGGTAGCCACGTTCCTGCTCAGACATGGCTAAGAGAGGTCTCTCAGAGAGCGAAATTCAAGTCGCCCTGGACACCTTTACCGGCGACAGTGATTCCCCACTGGATGACGAGGAGATGGACAAGGATTATGTGCAGCCAGAGGAGGAAGAAACCACCAGCAGTGACGAGGAAGTTCCGTCACCCAGGAAGCGGCAGTACGTGACTTACCGTGCTGCTAGAGAGGGGCAGGAGGCAAAGAAGGCACGTGGTATATCATATCCCTATCCCCAGCGTGCCTTGGAAGCAGAATTCGAGGTCGAGGACGAGGACGAGGACGAGGACGGAGACGTGGGACGTGCTGCCACGTGGTATGGGCGGGAGGTGATTACCCATCGTGGCCCAGAGCGCACACCACGTCGTCTAAGCAGGTATGGGCCTAGCATTCTGTTTGGGGCAGTAGGAAGTGAAGTGGAGGGAGTGGGGAGTGAAATGGACATTCCTGGGATTAGGGAAAGTGAGAGTGAGGTGGGTGAGTCATTGCTCTCCCTACGCAGTGTGAGGCGGCAGAGTGGATCACGTGGGCCAGTGCGGGTGCGTTCATTATCACATGGGGTTGTGAGGGAGGGGGAAGGTGGGGAGGAACAACTCCCCAGCACGTCTTATGCTCCCCAATATCCCCTAACACGTGGTCGAGCAAGGTTGCGTGAGAGCACGTGGTGTGGTAATGGAGGGGGAAGGTGGGGAGGAACCATTCCCCAGCACGTCTTCTGCTCCCCAATATTCAACAATTTCATCCCCACAGCCCCCTAATGTTCCTCAAGGCCGTAAGGGTAAGGGAAAGGGAAAGGGTAAAGGCAGAGGGAAGAGGAGTGACAGTGGGGAAGCCCTCCGTACTCCTTCTCCCCAACCTCCCCAACCAGGATCTCCTCCCCACCCAGACGAAGGTGGTGATGGGGACGAGAGATTTGTGTCGTGGGATTGGGAGGATGGGAGTGATTTTTCTCCCCTCATTCACCCCTTCACTGAGCATGGGGGATCTGGCTGCATTGCACCAGGTATTCACTGTAATTCAAGCAGGTTGGATTTTTTCCACCTGTTTTTCAGTGAGGCCTTCGTAGACCAGATCGTTTTTCAAACAAACCTGTTTGCAAGCGGCCAGCGGCTAGAAAGTGAAAGATTGGGAACAAGGAGTAGGCATTCTATGATTTATGATTACCCTGTCTCCATTCCAGAAATGTTCTTATTTTTTGCCCTTGTCCTTTTGATGGGTATAATAAGAAAAAATAGAATTCCTGCTTACTGGACTACGGACCCTGTTATGTTTACCCCCATATTTGGTCAAGTGATGAGCCGTAATCGGTTTCAACAAATTCTAAGTCGCCTCCATTTTTATGATGCTAATGACCCTGCAAATGCAAACAACACTGACAAAACGAGGCGAATTAGGCTGGTCTTTGATCACCTCAGGCAAACCTTTCGATCCTCATTCTATCCCTATAGAGATCTCGTCATAGACGAGAGTCTCGTGTTGTGGAGAGGCAATATTTCATTCAGACAGTATATACCCAGCAAAAGGCACCGTTTTGGGTTCAAGATCTTTGTTATGTGTGACTGTAGGACTGGATACGTGCAAGACATAGTCTTGTACACCGGTGCACAGACAGACATAATAGAAGATCGAAGTATAGGACTTTCGGGAGCAGTGGTAAAGACGATGATACAAGACTACCTTCATCGTGGTCACGTTCTCTACCTCGACAACTGGTACACTAGCCCTCTTCTCGCTCGTTATCTTCACAGACATGAAACGGGAGTCTGTGGAACCGTAAAGGTGAACCGGCGTCACATGGTCAAGGTAGGGCGGAAACTTGCAAGGAGTGAGGTTGTCTTCTTCAAAGCAAACAACATCCTTGCAACAATGTGGAACCACAACAGAGAAGTAAGCCTCTTGTCCACGGTTCACCGCCCCTTGATGCACTGTACTGATTCTGTTGATTACCATAGCGAGAGCAGGCGTCGTGTTTGGAAACCTGAATGTGTCATGGACTATAATATAAACATGCACCTCGTGGACCAGTCAGACTCCATGATATCGACGGTAGAGTGTGCCAGGACCACGATGAAGTGGTATAAAAAACTGTTCTTTCACTTGCTAGATATCACTGCTCTGAATTGCCACCACCTTCACGCCATGACCACAGGAGTTCAGGAAACCTTTGAAGGGTTTGTGAGGGAGCTCACACGAGAAATCTTTGCTAAGTATGCTGTTGAAAGGCCCCAACAGCGCCCCCGCACTGCCCATATTACCCACACTCCCCAGAGAATATCCGCCCGCCATTTCCCCACTCCTATCCCTCCCCAGCCCAACAGACCTAGGCCCCAGCGCAGGTGTCACGTGTGCAGTCATTCCCAGGTGAGACTCACGACACAGAGGAAGGACACCCGCTATGAGTGCGTGCAGTGTGACGTGGGTCTGTGTATTCACCCATGTTTTAGTGAATATCACACGTTGCTGCACTTTTAGCATGGTGTAAATGCGAAAGGACGCTGAAAATATGCGGTAAATGCGACAGACAGACGCTCTGTGAAAATATCAGTCATGTGGATCGCCAAATATTAGTATAAAGTGCCTACGGGTAGAACATAAGTGAAAACATTGGGTGTAAGTATATAAATCTGCCCTAAGTTGAAACTTACATAGAGAGGGTTGTTTGATTCGATATTCTGTCGCTCAGTGCAATAAATACGTCCCCTTATTATATATTTCTTATTATGTGACATTATTACGGATATAATATAAGTTCAAATTATTGTATATGATGATGTATATTCTAAGTCAAATATTCATAGCGTGTCTATAAAGATAAGATTTCCTGACGCTTAGTCGAATGAATGAGGCACGTATTAGTCAAAATAAAAGTCAGCAAGTGATAAAGTGAATAATTAGTATATAAGTGTGTGAGTGAATTAGTATATAAGTGTGTGAGTATTATGTATGACGAAACATTCCTTGCGAGGGTATTTTCAGGCGATATTCTCACGCTCACTTGAATAAATAATGGCAGTAAGTATGTACAGTGCATTCTAGGGGTGTAAACGTGTGTAATGTAAGTGGGAAAATATAATTTGAGTGAATAAATAAAGTAGATGATGAAACACGAGTGTCTGAGATCGTGGTTGCTACGTGAATAGGCGCTAGCATATCGCTAAATGCCCTCGTAATGAATGATAATAATTGAAAACCTTCACAGTGGTGGAGGAAAGGTTCTATGTAAATGGGAAAATAATTGGAAAGTGATAAAACAATTTGGTATGTTGAAATACGAGTCATATCGAGTGCGCTTACTAAGCTGATGTGCGCTAAACTTATGCTGCATGTCATCATAATGAATGAAAACATCTGAAAACACTTACAAACAGTTGTAATTCGTAAAATGTCATTGAAACAGAAGTACACAAGTAGAAAAAATGATAGGTTGACTCATACCAGAAAATTAGCATATAGCATGTTACGACTCGGACCTAACTCGCTATGTTCGCGCGATGGTACAATGCTTATTTTTCCTATATATGTGTCTGAAATCCATTATATTGTTACTGTTATTGTTTATTAGTTCAAATTCAATAAATGTAGAGGTGTTGTGTGTTTGTCCCATTATTCCTTACCATAGAAAACGTAAACGCATATCCAGCCCATTACAGAATACGATACCTGCGGGGGGGAAACCGCACCTGTAGAGACCACTTATAGACCGCAGAGACCACTTTTTTCAGGATTTTCCATCGTTTCTCGACCTAAGCGGAAGTTTTAGAAGAAAAAAAATTTTTCCAAAAAGGCTCGGGACTGGGGGATGTCATAGGTGCGGAAAGGCTCGGGACGTGACGGGTTAACAACACAACACAATATACAAACACCACATAACATACAGCTACACTTAAATTATAAAACAACTGACACAAATTATATGGATCATCATCATCACCATCATTATCATCAATACCATCATCATCAACACATTATCAGTTTTACACATACTTTCCAGATGGGGTCACCTGACAGCACTGCCACGTCTCCTCCTCCTCACTGTGTTCCATGCCAGCTCTCTAGTAATACTTCTTACAATAACCTCTATTAATATTAGTGTACCTGCTTTCTAGTAACACTGTACCTCTAGCAGTGGTATGTGGTGATGCAGCCCATCATCCACTCACTTGATGTAGTGCTGCCTACTTCTTCCTTCGTCTCTTATCATTCTTTTTCTGTGCCTGTCCTCTTCTCTTCCTATTTCTCTCATCCATCCTGTCACTTTTTATTACTCTTCTTTCCACTTCAAGTGACTCTACACTGAGTGATGGACAAAATGGTTTCTTGTAACCCAGCAAACCATTTATAACGCTGGGTGGTATCCATATAACCAAATAATGAGGTGATGTGGAGCCTACTATGGTGCCCATGTTAAATGGGTGAAGATGTAAGTGTGGCATCCACCCAGGAACCAAATCCTCCACACTCTTCCTTGCACCTTACTGCGGTGAGGTGCTGTCCACCCCATGGGAACATCAGTTCGCTCCACAGGCTGGCTCTGAAGGGGCAGTTGCTTGCCTGTGGTTGATGGGTCTGCTAGGCCAGACAGATTAACAACAACAAGTGTACCTCTAATATTAGTGCTACTAACAGCTCTGTACCAGCTCTCTAGTACCAGTAATACTTCTAGTACAGTAATAACTTTATTAATACCTGTATGTATACTTGTAGTAATAACTCTAGTAATACCTGTGTACCAGCTCACTAATAACACTGTACCTTTTAATACTTCTAGCAATAACTCTTTGTAATACTTGTAGTAATAACTCGAGTAATACCTGTGTACCAGCTCACTAATAACACTGTACCTTTTAATACTTCTAGCAATAACTCTTTGTAATACTTGTAGTAATAACTCTAGTAATACCTGTGTACCAGCTCACTAATAACACTGTACCTTTTAATACTTCTAGCAATAATTCTTTGTAATACTTGTAGTAATAACTCCAGTAATACCTGTGTCCCAGCTCACTAATAACACTGTACCTTTTAATACTTCTAGCAATAATTCTTTGTAATACTTGTAGTAATAACTCCAGTAATACCTGTGTACCAGCTCACTAATAACACTGTACCTTTTAATACTTCTAGCAATAATTCTTTGTAATACTTGTAGTAATAACTCCAGTAATACCTGTGTACCAGCTCACTAATAACACTGTACCTTTTAATACTTCTAGCAATAACTCTTTGTAATACTTGTAGTAATAACTCCAGTAATACCAGTGTACCAGCTCACTAATAACACTGTACCTCTACCAGTATACTGTATATATGGGTCAGGACTCAGCACACACCACCTCATGCCATGTCATCCACTGTACACCTCTCTGGTGATGGCTGCAGCCTCAAAGCTTCTTCATGTCCTCACCCAGGGTCTCAGGGCCTTTCTCTCAGCATGTCCAAACCTTCTTGATGTCCTTCTTCCTTCCTTCATTCCTCAGCCTTTCACCTCCTCATCTGAAAAAATTAAATGAATTCATATTTTGGAAAAAAAAAAAAAAAGTCTAAAAAATGAATAGTTCCTGTATGCCAATGTAAAGTACATAATAATTATACAGTATAGGGAAAGGTATGAAAAAGTAAAACCAGATGGATGCCTGGTGGTTTAGTGGGTCAGGGCAGTCAACCAGATCTGACCTAATAGGAAATTTACTGGTCACATAACATCACTAACAACAGCAGGCTTGGGTCTAATTAGGCAGTGTTTGTGTGTAAAACTGATGAGATTCTATACACTATATAGTAACCTAACAATCATACATATTACAAGATAGATAGGCAGACAGATAGATAGGTCTAATTAGGCAGTGTTTGGGTGTAAAACTGATGAGGTTCTATACACTAATTAGTAACCTAACAATCATACATATTACAACTTTTCAAGACCTGTTACTCTGATAATTTGGTTACATCTTATAAATGAAAAGGCAAATGTGCCTCAACTGCCTCCCCACCCCTGGATGGTGCACTGTTGGATGAGGGTAACTTCAACCTGCAGTCCACTGGCTTCACTAAATTAGAAACATAAGGCCACATATGAGTCATAATTCAGGAACTGATGGCCCAATTGGACTAGAAATTGTTTTATTCCTCAAGTTAGTGCACTTAACAGTGCCTTGATCCAACACAAATTTGCATATGTGTCATTTTTGCTGTGTTATGGTAACAAACACAGAAATTGCATCATTATATTATACATTATTATTACTGTTATCATTACTACTACTATTACTACCAGTACTACTACTACTACCACCACTACTACGGCTGCTGTTATTGTAATATAATTATTATCCATCCATCCATCCATCATCCAATCCTACACTGCACCATGAGGAGCTTAGGAGCCCAGGGCTAGGCAGTTGGTCTCGACATTTGAGATGAGAGTGACCAGCCTCACTCATCCCTGAGTGGCATTACATGAGCAATAAACCCCAACCACCCCTTGGATATAAACCTTCACTGGATCAATATTATTATTATTATTATTATTATTACAGTATTATTATTATTATTATTATTATTATTATTATTATTATTGTTATTATTATTATTATTGTTACAGTATTATTATTATTATTATTATTATTACTATTTTCCTCATTATTACTATAATTCCAACTACAACTACCACTACTACTACTACTACCAGTACTACTACTACTACTACTACACTGTTCAAGACTCAGGGGTGACCACAGACTGTGCCAGCCTTACATGTTGTGGACTAATCAGCCTCACCTCAACACCCTACACTGTGAAGGGGAAAAATGGGCTTGGTTTGTCTTTTTTAACTAGGAGACTGTATGCCAGAAAAGTGGAAGGGGGGGAGGGGAGACCGAAGATGAGATGGAGTGATGGGGTAGAGAGGTATATGAGAGAGGGGTGTGTGGGGGGTGTGAGCTGGAGGGATGGAGAGTGAGTAACTAACTAGCAGAGTGTATGTGAGTGAGGTGTAGGGGGGGAGAGGAAGGTGGAGACTGAGGAGGAGATGGAGGGATGGAGCAGAGAGGTACATGAGAGAGGGGGGGGGGTGAGTCAGGAGGTATGGAGAGTGAGTGACTAACTAGCAGAGTGTATGTGAGTGAGGTGGAGGGGGGGAGAGGGAGGTGGAGACTGAGGATGAGATGGAGGGATGGAGTAGAGAGGTACATGAGAGAGGGGTGTGTGAGCTGGAGGGATGCAGAGTGAGTGACTAACTAGCAGAGTGTATGTGAGTGAGGTGGAGGGGGGGAGAGGGAGGGGGAGACTGAGGATGAGATGGAGGGATGGAGTAGAGAGGTATATGAGAGAGAATGGGCTTTGTTAGTCTCTTTTAAGTTGGAGAGAGTATGAGAGTGAGGTGGAGACTGAGGATGAGATGGAGAGATGAAGTAGAGAGGTATATGAGAGAGGGGTGTAAGTTGCAAGGAGGGAAGCGAAATGGCAGAGGACAGGGCAACATGGAGGTGATTTATTTGTGACCACCCCTTTTGGACTTAAGGCATCTGGCTGTAGATATATAAATGAAATACAGAACTGGACAGTTACCATTTACTGTCAGAAACTACAAAACATTATATTCTGCATGGTAGTTTGACTGTTGAGGCTGGAGTTGTCTGTGGCAGACCAAAAAAGACTTGAGATGAGGTCCATACACTGTGATCACAGGGATAAGGGACTGATGAAAGGCTGCTAGGGATCAAGCAGCATAGAGAGCTGTCAATAGGTGACCAAGGCTGATGTATGCCAGCATGTTAGAGCCTTTATAAACAAAACAAAATGTAATGAATGATAAGATGCAAAAAATGTATGAATTTATAAACGTTCTGGCTGCGGAAACAGGATGAAGAACAAGACACTGACCTTATATGCAAGGAAGAAGGAACCAAAGGCCACAAGCCTGCAAGATTGTTCCCTCCAAGAAAAAATACATAGATGAAAATAACAGAGCCAAATTCAGGATTCATTCATCCTGAGATACCTGGACATATTATGTTTAAAAGACTGAGGAGGTCATAGGCAGTAGGAAATACAGACAGAGGAAGACAGTTGCAGAGTTGACCTGTTGCATAAATGAAGGACTGGGAATAACAGTTAACTTACCTCCTGTGTACCTACCTACCTACCTACCTATTGTACTTACCTACCAACCTACCTACCTACCTAAACTGGAGGTCACAGGCAGTAGGCAATATAGACAGAGCAAGACAGTTCCAAAGTTCACCTGTTGCATAAATGAAGGACTGGGAGTAACAGTTAATTCTTGCATTAGAGAGCTGGACAGAGAAAGGATGAAAGTTTGCTGCCAGATGGGTGCTACGTGCCCTCTCAGGTGACTACTGTATATGTGAATGATGTGGAGGGGAGGAGGGGGAGGGGGAGACCAAGGATGAGGTGGAGGGGTGGGGTGGGGAAATATAGGAGGGTAAGGAGTTGAAGAGAGGGCAGCCAGATGGTAATGGACAGGGTGAGATGGAAGAGATTTGTTT
Source organism: Coenobita brevimanus (assembly GCF_032717465.1). NCBI lineage: Eukaryota > Metazoa > Arthropoda > Malacostraca > Decapoda > Coenobitidae > Coenobita > Coenobita brevimanus. The sequence goes on along the minus strand of NC_137040.1, from coordinate 27,430,811 downwards.
ATGACCATCCCTTAGGAAATTAAGACATTTGGCAACAGATAGACAGACAAATAGACAGATAGATAGATAGAAAGATAGATAGACAGAAAGATAGATAGACTGACAGATGGACAGACAGAAAGACAGATATAGACAGACGCAGATACTGTATGGTGGATGGGAAGACCAACTTTAAATGGAAAAGTTGAAAGACAGTAAATTAATGGATTTTTTACACTGTGCATTATAACTGTCTATGAAAAGGGAAGGAAGGATGGCAGAATAAATGAAAGAGAATGAGGAAGTAAGGACAGAAGAGAGAAGGAAAAATACAGCAAGGAAACAGGAAAGAAAGAAAGAAAGAAAAAAGAAGGGAAGGAAATGTGAAGATGCATGGAAGGGTGACTGGAAAAAGGAAGGAAGGATGGGAGAAGAAATGAAAAAAATGATGAAAGATGGAAAGTTGAGAGAAGAAAGGAAAAATACGGCAAAGGAAGAAAAAAGGAAGTAAGAAAGGAGAGGGAAGAAGAAAGGAAGAACTTAACATCCCTTCCATAGAATTTCTTTTTACTTTAACTTGGCCTACAACTGCCATCTCTCCACCTTGAATGCTGAGTTATAGCAATAGATTAGCACTAAAAAATAATGCTGGTCACGAAGAGCTATAAGAAGGTTAGAAAGCCACAGCACTGTCTTGTCCTGCTACTTAGCTATGTGAAATAAGCTGCAAAAGGATGAAATTCTGGGCCAAGTTAAGGTGAAAGAACTAGGGCACTGTATTCCCCTGTTAATCCCCCGTTACAGCTAAATATTCAAGGTAGAATGATGGAAATTTTACACCTAATTAAGAAGCCATGTGGAGAGGATAGAGAGTGCAAGACTAGCTGGTGGAGTGTAAATAAATGAGATAGAGGGGGAAGAGGGAGGGGGAGACTGAGGATGAGATGAAGGGATTGTGTAGAGATGTATCAGAAAGGGGAGTGTAAGCTGGGAGGAGGGCAGTGAAATGGTAGGGGACAGGGTGACATGGAGGCAATTTGTCTGTGGCCACCCCTTACAGGATTAAGGCGTCTGGCTACAGATAGATAGATAGACAGATTAAAGAGAGAGGAGGATAGTTAATTATTATCCACTATTACCCAGAAAAGATGCAGTACAGAACCTAACCCAACCTAAAATAATATTCCAGCAAACCCAACCTAACCCGTCTAGTTGTAGTTTACAAACCCATACTCACCAGATTTGGATAATTGTTTTGCTTCTTGTATGTAGCATTAATTAACATAACTTTTCTTGCATGTTGAGAGGATGGAGGATGACAACAGGGTGTGGAAGGTGAGAAGCGTGAATGTCAGGGGTTGGCGAGAGACAGACTGAAAAAAACCTGGGACGAGATCATAGAATGCAACCTCAGGGATATGAGACTGAATAGGGAGGCTGCCAGAGATCAAGCAGCATGGACAGCCATCATTTGGTGACCAAAGCCAATGCATGCAAGCATGTTGAAGCCTTTTTAAATGATACAATGAATAATTTAATGGCATTTCATTTGCACACTGGTGTGAGATTATTAATAAACTTGCAGTTCTGAAGGGGTAATAGAAAAGAATGTCAAAATCTGCCACAAGTGAACAAGTCACACACAACACTATCAGGAAAACAAAATTGGAAAGTAATAATGAGTGAGAGTGGCCTTGTACAACTGTACCAGCCATCCTGACTTGGTAAATTAATGTTTTTCCAAGTTGCTGCTGCTGCTGTTGTTGTTGTTGCTGGGGAAGCATCTGAGGAACATTTGCTTAACCAGGCAGTGGAGTCATCTGGTAATATCAGTGCTACCACATGAAGGCAACCCTCTCTAAAACCAAATAATTTACCCTTTTTAGCACTAACTCAGCATGGATGCAGTAGGTCAACTCTGGAACTGTACTCCTCTGTCTGTATTTCCTTTGCCTATCACCTCCAGTCATTTAAATACAATGTGTCCGGGTATCTCAAAATAAAGAGATCTTTTTTCTTTTTTCTTGGAAGAACTGGAGTGTATTGGTGTTGTGATGAGAAGAGGTACAGTGAGATGGTCTGGGCATGTGGAGGGGATGGAGGATGACAACTGGTGAAAGATGTGAATGCTGGAGGGAGGGTTATGAGAAGCTGACCAAAAAAGGACATGGGAGGAAGTCATAAAGCATGACCTCAGGGATAAGGAACTGAAGAGGAAGGCTGCCAGAGACTGAGCAGGATGGACAGTCGTCACTGGGTGACCAATGCAAGCACACTGGAGCTTTCAATACGACAAAGGAACATTTTGCGGGTTTGTAACCTTTAGTTTATTCTTCCTTGCAGCATACAGCACATATATGACCACTATATATGACCACTATTTCCCACAACTGGAGAAAACCACAACAAACTACAGGCATCAATGGATGTCTGGCCAGGGTTAGTGCCCCTCCCCGGAAAACAACAAACTAAAAAAACAAACAAGAAGCCTCGGACAAGGACTAACCAAACGATGACGACCAAGGACCGGACAAAGGACATTGTAATTGGAACCTGGAATGTAAGGGGAGCGAATGTTGAGGTGAAAGAGAGAGAGATTGTTCAGGTGCTTGAGGATGCGAAAGTGGATGTATGTGGAATAACTGAAACAAAATGGAGAGGAGAAAGTGTGAGAGAATGGGAGTATGGATGGGGTATATGTGCAGTAGTAGGTGAGAATGAGAGGGCAAAGGAAGGAGTATGTATCCTTGTGAGTAAAAGATGGAAGAGGAACATAAGACAGTATGGATCAGTTGGGTCAAGGATTGTGTGGGTAAAGTTGAAAGTTGGAATACAAATGTGGGCGATTGTGTGTGTGTATGCGCCAACGCAAGATCGTGCTAGAAGAGTGAGAGAAGAGTTCTGGACAAATGTAGAAGTGTGAATGGAAAAGTTTGGAAGGAATGAGATAGTGTTTTTGATTGGTGATATGAATGGTAAAGTTGGGAATGTGAAGGTGGATGGAATAGTTGGTGAGTGGGGTATGCCTGCTGAGATAGATGAGAATGGGAGTGTGTTAGTGGACATTTGTGCTGGGAGGGGGTTGGTGATAGCCAATACCCTCTTCAGGCATAAAATGATCCACAGGTATTTTTTTTTTTTTTTTTTTTTTATGTGTCCGACTCTGGGCATAGGCTTCACAGCCTGCTATCAAGGCCCAGCAGTCCTCCTACATACCATACACCTCTACATGTCACCACTTCGGCGCTAACACCCACCGTCCATATTGAATACATGCTAGGGCTGTCTCATACAGGACTGGTGTATTGGTATTAGCGGGGGTATTTTTACGACATGTCGGCGGGTCTTCTGGTAGATCAGTAAAGCCTGATTTAATGAAATTCAAATCCTTAAACTGTTCCCTGCCCCAGCCGGGATTCGAACCTGGGTCCGTTAGGACTACAGGCCACCTCTCTACCGATTGAGCCACCGCCTCCCCCTAAGTGATGAGAAGGGTGGGTGGTGAACTGAATGAAAGGAAGGCAATGATTGATTGTGTGTGTGTGGATGAAAGGGTGCGAAGATGTGTAATGGATGCAAGAGTGTGTAGAGGTTGGGGGAGTGGACTTTCTGACCACTACTTGGTGATGGCCAGAATTAAAGTTCAAGTAAGTTGGAGGAATAGAAGAAGGGAAAGACGAGAGGAAGGAGTAGTTGCAAGGAGAGTGGAAAGGTTACAAGAGGATGAGAAAAAGGCAGAGTATAAGAGAGAAGTGGAGGAACGATTGGGCCAATATGAATTGGAGCAGATGGGAGACGTGGAAGGTGTGTGTAGAATATTTCAATCAATCAATCAATCATTTCCTGTGGCACCCTCGGGGATGCATAGGGCCTCGATGAACTCACACCACCACATCCTATCTTGTGCTAACTCCTCAAGATCTCCCCAACACTCATCTCCAGCTTCCCGTCTCATTGTCCTCACCCACGTCTCTTTTGGCCTTCCTCTACCTCTCCTACCAAGTGCCACCCACCCTGGTGTACCTCGTACTATTCCCTGTCCCCTGTACACATGTCCTAGCCACTTCCATCGTGAGAATCTAACATATTCATCGATCGGCTGCACTCCCGTTATTTCTCTAATTCTACTATTTGGTATCCTTTCCCACCACTTAACTCCTAATATTCTTCTAAGTGCTTTATTTTCAAACACCAAGAATTTATTTTCCATGGTCACTGTGCTGTACCAAGACTCGTGTCCATAAATTAAGATACTCCTAACCATTACCTTATAAAGTTTGATTTTTGTATGCACAGAGAAATTGTTATTATTCCAAATATTTTTAAGCATTCCCATTGCCTGATTAGCCTTCTTTAACCTTTCCTCGAATTCAAAGTTCAAAGAACCATCCTTGGCTAAATAAGTACCTAAATATTTAAACCTATCAACTTGCTTTACAACCATACCTCCAATTACACATTCCTGCGCATTTTCCATATTCATATTGATTATTTCAGTTTTTCCACAATTAATAACCAAACCCACCTTGCGACCTTCTCTCACCAAACAGTCCACCACTCTCTGCATCTCTTCTGGCCCATCACAAATCAAAACTATATCATCTGCATAATCTAAATCCAAAAGTTTCCTGTTCTCTCCCCAAAGTATACCTGCACCGGTTTCTGTTCCAACGCGTTTCATAATATAATCAATGACCAATATAAATAGTAAAGGCGATAGAACACCACCTTGAATTACTCCGGACTTGACTTCAAACGCATCACTCAGACAACCATCAACCATCACTTTACAAAATGTGTCCTCATGCATGTTCATAATGACCCTCACAAACTCCTCTGGTATTCCATAATGTCTCATGATCTTCCCCATAGTCTCTCTCGAAACACTATCAAAAGCCTTTTCAAAATCAACAAAACAAAGACTTAACGGTACTCTCATTTCATTAACTTGCTGCATCAAATGCCTAACTATAAAGATCTGATCATTGCAACCACGTCCCTTTCTAAAACCAGCCTGTTCATCCCTCAGAATACCCTCAACCACCGGCTCCAACCTATTTAACAACACTCTACTGAAAACTTTCAAAGCTATCGGTGACAAAGAGATTCCCCTCCAATTACCACATTCACTCAGGTCTCCCTTCTTCGGAACTTTAACAATTACACCATTCTTCCAAACTGACGGTAGTAACCCCGTCACCCATATCTTATTGAATAGCTTGGTCAAGATCATTATTAATCTATCCCCCTCCACTTTAAACATTTCCGGAAATAAACCATCCTCCCCTGGTGCCTTATTATTCTTTAACTGTTTTACTGCTTTCTCCACTTCTGCAAGCCTCAACTCTCCTGTTTCTATATTTAAATCTTCCTGAGCAGACGGTATATCCTCTTCTGGTGGTACTGGTCTATTAAGAACTGTCTCAAAATGCTCTTTCCATCTGTTTTTAATATCTCCATCTTTGGTCAATAAATTTCCTTCCCTGTCTCTAACTGGTATTTCCTTGCGTTTACCTGCATTACCACTCAGTTCTCTAATCGATTCATATGCTATTCTTTGACTCTGTCCATCATTTTTGTTTAATAAGATTTCAGTCTCTGCAACCTTTTCATCCACACATCTTCTTTTATCTCTCCTAGCTAACCTTCTTACTTCTGAATTCAAACTCCAGTACGCAGCTCTTGTTAATTCAATCTCTCGTTCATCAACGCATTGCATCTCACTCCTCAATTTAGCCTCACCTCTCTTTTTTATCATATCCCACGTTTCCTCCGATATCCATTTCTTTCTCCTGAATCTATGTCTCCTTCCAATCGTACATTCAGCAGTCTCATGCAAAACTTTGTTCACATCCTCCCACATCTCATCTACACTTCTCTCCCCCTCTTCCAACGTTTCCAACACCAAAAACCTATTTCTGCATTCTAATCTGAATTCCTCCTTTTCTTCTCCTTCCCTTCTAAGCTTAACAATATCGTATCTACCAACACCATATTTTTCCTTCTTCTGATTTTTAAGTTTAAACCTTATTTTTGCAATGCTGAGTTGATGGTCACTACCAATATCCGCTCCCCGTTTAACATGAACATCTAGCAGAGAACTTCTATGCCTCCTACTAATAGCGATGTGATCAATCTGATTTTTATATTTTCCACACGGCGACACCCAAGTTGTCTTGTGTATATTGCAATGCTGAAAGAGTGTGCCCCCGATGACTAAGTCATTTGCTAGACAGAAGCTTCCAAACCTCACTCCGTTTTCACTCATCCTACTACCAACTCCCATCTTACCCATACATGCCTCAAATCCCTCATTTGAACAGCCCATTACTGCATTAAAGTCTCCAACGCAGATCAAAACATCATGTCTAGGTACCCTTCCTACTCCTTCTTGCAACTTTTCATAAAATGTGTCTTTCCTTTCATCGAGTGCATCATTAGTAGGTGCATAACACACAAACAGACTGATGTTGCCATGATTTGATTTAAACCGTGCGTATAACAATCGCTCATCTATAGGATCCCACTCACATAAAGCCTTATTTGCCTTACAACCCAGCAACAATCCTACTCCCTGATAATGCATTCCGTCCTGTCGACCAGATATCAATAAACGTATACCATTCTCCAAATCCAACTTATCAACTCCAGTTAATCTAGTTTCTGTCAGAGCACAAATATCAAGTCCGTAATTTTGAAAAACCTTCACTAACTCATCGATTTTACCGTCATGATTTAGCGTTCTCACATTCCAGTTACCAATCTTAATTGTATTTTTTGCACTGACAAAGGAGTTAGATTGTAATTGAGGCAACCGTGAGATTCTTAGCACCCCCTGCCCATTTAAGGGCTGCACGGGACTGGGGGCCATTATTGTTCTTTCGGAGTCCATCAAGGTTTCTTTGGCTAACTTCCTGAACACCTCGCCATTGTGTTGCAGTCGCAGTAGGCAGCTAACTTGCCTGATTGCCCACACCCGAAAGACCCAGCTATGCTGTAGCCAGTCACGTGCCGGCATGCTTCCCAGCCATTTCACTCTTAAGGAGTTCCTCTGCCTGAGAAAGCAACCACCCCCCTGCTCCCGAGAATATTTACAGAAGAAATATGTGCAGCATGTGATGTGGTGTGTGGAAGGAAGAGAAGACGGAGGGGGGTGCAAGGAACAGCGTGGTGGACTGAAGAGGTGAAACAGGCTGTGGCACAAAAGAAGAAAGCATACAATGAATGGATGAGAAATAGGGACGTGGAAGAGGTTGAGAGGCGGAAGAGAGAGTTATATGTAGAAAGAAAGAGGGAGGTGAAAAGATTAGTAAGAGAGAGTAAGAGAGTGGATGAGGAATTTGGAAGAAATTTGAGCGTAAAGTGGAGGGACTGTAAGAAAATGTTCTGGAGAGAGGTGAAAAGAGTAAGACAGGGTGGAAGTGAAGTTAGCAGGGGAGTGAAAGATAAAAATGGTAGATTACTAGTGGAGAAGGGAGAAAAAGTGAGCAGATGGAGAGAACACTTTAAGGAATTGTTGAACGTAGAGGATGGAAGTAATGCGAGTATAAGTGGCTGGGAAATGGCTGGGAGAAGGAGGGAGGTGAGAAGACAGGAAGACATCAGTAGGATAGAAGTTGTGGAAGCAATGAAGAAAGTTAAATCAGGGAAAGCCCCAGGAATCGATGGAGTGTGTGGTGAAATGCTGAAGCATGGGGGAGAGATAGTAGTAGAATGGATGTGGAAGATGTGCAGATTGGCCTGGGAGGAAGGTAGAGTCCCGGAGGATTAGAAGTCAGGTATAATTATTCCCTTGTACAAATGAAAAGGGGAAAAAGAAGTGTGTGGTAACCATAGGGGCATTTGTCTTCTTAGTATTATAGGAAAAGTGAATGGTAGGATACTTATTGACAGAGTTAGAGAAAGAACAGAGAAATTAGTTGGAGAAGAACAGGGAGGCGTTAGGAAGGAAAGAGGTTGTGTAGATCAGATATTCATTCTCAGATCTTTAGTGGAAAAGTTTCTTGAGAAGGGAAAGAAGTTGTATGCGGCTTTCATGTATTTGGAGAAAGCATATGACAGGGTGGATAGACAAGGATTGTGGAAAGTATTAAGAATATATGGAGTAGATGGAAAGTTGTTGAATGCTGTGAAGAGTATGTACGATGGTGCGAAGGCTGCAGTGCGTGTGGATGGCGAACTAAGTGAATTTTTCTCTTTGAAGGTTGGGTTGAAACAGGGATGTGTCATGTCTCCATGGTTGTTCAATCTGTACATGGATGGGGTAATAAAAGAGGTACAAGGTAGGGTAGTGGATGTTGGAGTGGCCATGGTGAGAGAGGATAGTGTTTGGAAACTCCCTGTACTGTTGTTTGCAGATGATACTGTGTTGTTGAGTGAAGACGAAGGGGAGCTGCAAGGTTTGGTGGATGAGTTTGAGAGAGTGTGTAAGAAACGGAATCTAAAGGTGAATGTAGGGAAGAGTAAAGTGATGGTCTTTGAGAGAGGTGAAGTCAGTGAATGTACAGCGAGGTTGGATGGTGAGGAAATGGAAAATGTGAGTACGTTTAAGTACTTGGGTAGTGTGATGAGTAAGGATGGAGGTTTGGAGGGTGAAGTGCTTGAAAGGGTACAGCAGGGAAGAAAGGTTGCTGGTTCCTTGAAAGCAGTGATAAGAAACAGGGAAGTGAGCATGGAAGTGAAAAAGTTACTACATGACAGTAGTGTGATACGGTACCAACTCTAACGTACGGAAGTGAAGCTTGGACGTTGTTGGAAGGACACAATTCAAGAGTAAGAGCAGTGGAAATGAGTTATTTAAGAGGAGCCTGTGGAGTCACACGGAGAGACAGGCTGACGAATGAGAATATAAAGGAGCGTTGTGGTGTTGATGTGGATGTGATAGGAAGCGTTATGAGGAACACACTGAGGTGGTTTGGCCATGTGGAGAGGATGGAGAGTGAAAGACTGACGAAGAGAGTGTATGTGAGTGAGGTGGAGGGGGAAAGAGGGAGGGGGAGGCCGAGGATGAGATGGAGGGATGGGGTGGAGAGGTATATGAGAGAGGGGGGTGTGAGCTGGGAGCAGGGGAGTGAAATGGCGGGGGACAGGGCGACTTGGAGGCAATTTGTTTGTGGCCACCCCAAACGGGATTGAGGCGTCTGGCAATAGATAGATAGATAGATCTACAAGATCAGTACACAATAACCTGCCACCAACAGAAAACAAATCCAAGGCTGAAAGTCGTGCATAACAGAGTAAATGCTCCATACCTGAGGTATGTTTCGTCCACCTACACTGAACAGACTCAAGTAGTTTGATTTTTTTTTTTTTTTTAATAATAGAACAGAGGAAGGAAAACAAATGAATTTTAACAAAATAATCCATACACCAGAGTACTGTGTCCTCCATTCATAAAATATCTGTAACAGTTGGACTTGAACAGCTGTATGCTGAAGATTGGAAGGAAACAACTACAGGGAAGCAAGTTTCAGAGAAATGCAGTTCAGGGAAGGAAAGAATTCTCATACTGATAGGCAGAAGTTCTGCAATATGGCTGAGTGACACTCCAGTCATGAGCGCTGCCAGATGCCCGTGTAGCACGAGGGAAGGCATGGAGAGGTGGCACCATGGACGCAACTTCATCTAAGCATTTGGCATAAAAATATCTGTAAAACAATGCAGGGGAGGCAACATTCCTTCTTACTTGTAGGAGAGGTAGTTTATTTATAATAGCAGGGTTATTAATCCAACAGCTTTGTTCTGAATTTTGTCTAGTTGTTTTAGTGCAACCTTTCCACATCCACTCCACACGGGTGAGCAATAGTCCAGCTGAGAGTGCACATGACTCATAAACTATAGCTATCACCAATATCACCACATCAATATATGATATCACCAATAAAGCCTGCATTCCATGCCTCACAACAGAATTCCATTAAAAGTCTAACATAAGTTGTGCATAGTCGTACCATGAACTAGCAGGAACGGCAGACGGTGGATTTAATAAAATTGTAGCCACACCCCCAGCTTTACCAGCCACAGTGCAGATATGGTCATGGAACCTCAAATTTCTATCCACCAGAACGCCCAGGTCTTTACTGGCAGCTGTTAATGGGACAGGATGATTACCTATAAAATATTGGCCAAAAGGCTGAGGCACAATCCAGTTCCTGCCAAACCTAAGTGTACCACACTTACCTGGGTGAAGGTGTAGGCCCCAAGACTCGCCAATACTGTTCACCATGTCTGTGTCATGTTGACAGTAACACTACAGACAATACACACACTACCGTTCCTGTTAACTTTTAAATATATTTTTTAAATAATTTGCAAAACTCTTGTATTGTCAGTTCAGAGATGAAGTCACGTGGCTGATGTATATCAAAAACAATACAAGGCCCAACACTGAGCCCTGGGGTACTCTAAGTTACTTAACAGCTCGGAAGTAGCTCTGCCACCATCCACCAAAACAAACATCTTTCTCTTGGTATTGGTGAAGCCAAACATTGTTATTTTGTGCTAAAGCTCATCAAGATAATGCGTACCTTTCCCAGCACACTGAGTTTAAAATGTCACAACAATCCTGCAGACGACAGCCACTGTACAAGCTTGTGTTTACGTCGCT
>NC_137040.1:27355226-27412726 GCF_032717465.1 Coenobita brevimanus | reverse complement strand
GGATAGGCAAGTCCCTCACGGGGCAGTGACGGGGTCTCCTTCGACGCCCTCTAGAGGGAGGGGGGTCAGGCCCCCTCCAGTGTAGGGAACCGCCGCATTGCTTGCTGATTATTGTTTGTTTTAGTTTATTTATTCATTCTGTCTTATGCATATATATAGATACATATAGGCTACCTATGTTCATGTGTGCATTACTTATGTACGTGTGTACAGGTATGTGTGTGTATGTATGTATACATATGTATGTTAACGAAGGGGTAAGTAAATAAATAAATAAACAAATTACACACACACATACACACACACACACACACACACACATATATATATATATATATATATATATATATATATATATATATATATATATATTATTCACACCATGCAGGCGTGCCCTCCCTCACGGTCCTTGCCGCCCTCAGTGCTCACCCTCCGGCTGCCAACCCTGCCAGTCCTCGTCCCTCCACCTCCACCACAACGCGTGCGGGGAAACCCACCACCACCGCTGCCTCCACCTCCTCCTCCAAGCCCCGCTCTCTCACCACTAAGCCAGGGCGGCCCGCTACTGCCGCAGCCACGGCACCCCGCTGCACCCCCAGCACAGCTCCTGCACCACCACACGGCCACCTGCCCTGGTACAGAGAGGCACCACACCTCCTGCTGTGCCTCCATCTCTGCAGACCCCCTTCCACCCCAGCCAGTGATGTCATTGACCCTGCCACCACTTACTCCATCTCTGCAGACCCCCTTCCACCCCAGCCAGTGATGACATTGACCCTGCCACCACTCACTCCATCTCTGCAGACCCCCTTCCACCCCAGCCAGTGATGACATTGACCCTGCCACCACTCAGCTCCCTGCCAACACCACCACCGCCACCCCTGCCTCCCACCCCTCCAAGTCTGCTGCCATCACCCTGCCACCACTCAGCTGCCTGCCAACACCACCACCCCTGCCTCCCGCCCCTCCATGTCTGCTGACATCACCCTGTCACCACTCAGCTCCCTGCCAACACCACCACCGCCACCCCTGCCTCCCGCCCCTCCATGTCTGCTGACATCACCCTGCCACCACTCAGCTCCCTGCCAACACCACCACCGCCACCCCTGCCTCCCGCCCCTCCAAGTCTGCTGACATCACCCTGCCACCACTCAGCTGCCTGCCAACACCACCACCCCTGCCTCCCGCCCCTCCAAGTCTGCTGGCACGACCCTGCCACCACTCAGCTCCCTGCCACCACCACCACCCCTGCCTCCCGCCCCTCCAAGTCTGCTGGCACGACCCTGCCACCACTAAGCTCCCTGCCACCACCACCACCCCTGCCTCCCGCCCCTCCAAGTCTGCTGGCACGACCCTGCCACCACTCAGCTCCCTGCCAACACCACAACCCCTGCCTCCCGCCCCTCCAAGTCTGCTGGCACGACCCTGCCACCACTCAGCTCCCTGCCACCACCACCACCGCCACCCCTGCCTCCCGCCCCTCCAAGTCTGCTGGCACGACCCTGCCACCACTCAGCTCCCTGCCACCACCACCACCGCCACCCCTGCCTCCCGCCCCTCCAAGTCTGCTGGCACGACCCTGCCACCACTCAGCTCCCTGCCAACACCACCACCGCCACCCCTGCCTCCCGCCCCGCCAACAGTGGCTTTACCTTCCTTCAGCACAGAATCTGGAGTCGAGCGACAGCGGTTTCTGCTCAGCTTTGCAGACTCAAGCCACACCTGCCTGTTTGTATGGTGCTGCAGAGCTGCCTGGAGAGGCTTCCTAACCCTCATGCAAGGCAGGACTGGCCACCCACCACTGCCAGTATCATTCATCACCTTAACATTGCCGACGCCTGTCAGGCAGGCCCTGACCCCCCTGACCCTGACTACACGCCCTCACCCCCATGGCTGCCCCTGCCTCACCCCCATGGCTGCCCCTGCCATCCAGTGTTGCCCCCTCCCACGCCTGCCCTGGAGCACCTCTGCCTGGCCTCCTACCACAGGATGGCATAAGGAGAACTGCATCACTCTGGACCCCAGGCACAGCCGAATACTTCACCGACGGGTCAGTCACTGCTGAGGGGTCAGCAGGTGCTGCACTGCGTCAGTGAAGGCCGTGTCGAGTCCTGGCGGCTCCCCTCCAGAGCCTCTGCGTACGAGACGTAGCTTGTGGCTGTCCCAGGCGCCGTCAGGCACGCCAGCCAACACCACACACGCACCGACCCTCGTCTCTGCACGGCCTACCAGCACCACACTTACCAGCCAACACCACACACACCGACCCTCGTCTCTGCACGACCTACCAGCACCACACTTGCCAGCCAACACCACACACACACCGACCCTCGTCTCTGCACGGCCTACCAGCACCACACTTGCCAGCCAACACCACACACACACCGACCCTCGTCTCTGCACGGCCTACCAGCACCACACTTGCCAGCCAACACCACACACACACACCGACCCTCGTCTCTGCACGACCTACCAGCACCACACTTCAGTAACAATGTGAGTCTGCTGACCTCAGTCACAGCTGTGGCTGACTCCATCTCACACAGTGGAGGAGAAATTTACCTCCACTGGCTGCCTGGCCACGTGGGCATCTCAGGCAACGAGCGAGCCAACGCCGCCGCTGGTTCAGCAACCAGCCTGCCTGCCATCACCTTCCCCCTCAAGACCAGCCTCTCATATCAAACACAGAGCCACAGCCAACACCTCCAGGCTCAGTCTATCACAGCACGAGTTGCAGAGGCTCACGCTGTGCAACATGGTATGCAAGAGCTGCCACCTACCAGCCCCTCTCCGCCCCACCCTGCACACCCAACTCGCTCATGGTGCGCCTGCGTCGCCTACGGCTGGGCTGGCCTGCTTGTGTCAAACAGCAGGCAGGAATCCTGAACCTGCCCCACCGTCACCAACCTGAAGACTGGCCTCCCAACCACTGTCTGCTGGACTGCCCCGCCACAGCAGCCCGTCGCTCTGCCCTGCCAGGCAGACTCGTCACAAGAATGTCTGCCTTTGATACAGCTGCCGAGGTGGTAGCCCTGTGCCCCACCCCAGCCCTGTGCCCCACCCCAGCCCTGTGCCCCACCCCAGCCCTGTGCCCCACCCCAGCCCTGTCCCCCACCCCAACCCTGTCCCCCACCCCAGCCCTGTGCCCCACCCCAGCCCTGTGCCCCACCCCAGCCCTGTGCCCCACCCCAGCCCTGTGCCCCACCCCAGCCCTGTGCCCCACCCCAGCCCTGTGCCCCAGCCCAGCCCTGTGCCCCACCCCAGCCCAGCCCTGTGCCCCACCCCAGCCCTGTGCCCCACCCCAGCCCTGTGCCCCACCCCAGCCCTGTGCCCCACCTCAGCCCTGTCCCCCACCCCAGCCCTGTCCCCCACCCCAGCCCTGTGCCCCACCCCAGCCCTGTCCCCCACCCCAGCCCCCCTCCATGTTGTGTCCCCCCACCCTCCCCCTCCATAGCCATTCCCCCCAGTAATTCATATCCTCGTACCCTCCCCCTCCATATCCCCCCCAGTAATTCTGTATATCCCCACCCTCCCCCTCCATATCCACCCCAGTAATTCTGTATATCCCCACCCTCCCCCTCCATATCCACCCCAGTAATTCTGTATATCCCCACCCTCCCCCTCCATATCCACCCCAGTAATTCTGTATATCCCCACCCTCCCCCTCCATATCCCCCCCAGTAATTCTGTATATCCCCACCCTCCCCCTCCATATCCCCCCCAGTAATTCGTATCCTCGTACCCTCCCCCTCCATATCCACCCCAGTAATTCAACTGGCAGTCCACCCTGACGGCCTTCCTCCTGCCGTGTCCATACTAAGTAAATACAGAGGCAGGAATCACACCTAACTAACTGACTCCTGTAGGCCATTTGTAGCGTTGTAATACCCACATGGTTTGTGTCAATAACATGTACAATAATACTGAGGTGTAATGTGCTAAATATAACCTAACTAACTGACTCCTGTGGGCCATTTGTAGCGTTGTAATACCCACATGGTTTGTGTCAATAACATGTACAATAATACTGAGGTGTAATGTGCTAAATATAACTTAACTAACTGACTCCTGTAGGCCATTTGTAGCGTTGTAATACCCACATGGTTTGTGTCAATAACATGTACAATAATACTGAGGTGTAATGTGCTAAATAAATCGCTAAGGAAGAGCAGTTACCAAATATTCAGCCTCTCAGAATACCACACTTAACCCTCTCAGTCCGGTGACAATTTTTTTTTGTCTGTCTACCACTCTCTCTCTCTCTCTCTCTCCCTCTCCACACTATTCACAGTTTAAATTCTTCCTCCTTCCCTCTTCCTCTTCCATTTTCTTCTTCCTCTCTTTGAACTTACTCGTTTTACTCCTCCTCCTCCTCCTCCACCTCTTCCTCCACCTCCTCCTCCTCCTCGATCATTTTCTTCTCTTCCGCCTCCTCTTTCTCTCTCTTCCCACTCCTCTTCGTTAACTCTCACTCTTCCATCTTGCCTTCCTTCCCCTCCTCTTGTACCTCGTCTCTCTTCCATCATCTCTTTCTTCTTCTACACCCTACACTTCACTCACTTCTCCTCCTCTTCCTCCTCCTCGATCATCATCTAATCTCTCCTCGTCTTGTCTTCCTCCTCCTCTTCCATCTCCACTCTCACTCCCCTTATTCTCAAACTATCATTCCTCCTCCTCCTCCTGCTCCTGCTCCTGCCTTCCACTCCCTCCATGCCAACACAGTCTCTCTCCAGCCATCTTGTACTAAAGGAAAAGAAATGGTTGGCCAGGGAAGGGCAATCGTGGCAGGAAGTCAAATAAACCAAACCTGCTGAGGCCATAGTGCGCTGGCTGCGCTACATGTGTACTAAGGAGAGAGAATGTCAACTTTGGAAAGGAGTGGATGAAGTTATGGCCTACGGTACTGACAGGCTGGGATTGCTGGCTTGCAAATGAATGCACTGTTTTGGTGGCACATGGAAGCAATGCTGACAATAATAATGGTGAGAAGTGATAATAATAATAATAATAAAAATAATGATAACAGCAGAGAAGACGAAGAAGACGTATTTTTAAACCCCAGACGGAAGGTCAAAAAATCAAAATTAAAATAACAACAGCCACAACAACAACAACAATAATAATAATAATAATAATAATAATAAGGAGGCAGATGCAATACATAGTTGCAGTGCAGTAAGTACCAAGTTGCAGCATTTGTCAGATACCAAATTTGTGCCGGTATAAAAAAACAATATTACTAAATGTACACACAACACGATAAATGTACACACAATACTAATAAATGTACACACGATAAATGTGCACACAATACTAATAAATGTACACACAACACGATAAATGTACACACAATATTACTGAATGTACACACGACACGATAAATGTACACACAATACTAATAAATGTACACACGATAAATGTGCACACAATATTACTAAATGTACACACAACACGATAAATGTACACACAGTACTAATAAATGTACACACGATAAATGTGCACACAATATTACTAAATGTACACACACCACGATAAATGTACACACAAAACTAATAAATGTACACACGATAAATGTGCACACAATATTACTAAATGTACACATGATAAATGTGCACACAATATTAATAAATGTGCACACGATAAATGTGCACACAATATTAATAAACGTACACACGATAAATGTGCACACAATATTAATAAATGTACACACGATAAATGTGCACACAATATTAACAAATGTACACACGATAAATGTGCACACAATATTACTAAACGTACACACGATAAATGTGCACACAATATTAATAAATGTACACACGATAAATGTGCACACAATACTAATAAATGTACACACGATAAATGTGCACACAATACTAATAAATGTACACACGATAAATGTGCACACAATACTAATAAATGTACACACGATAAATGTGCACACAATACTAATAAATGTACACACAGTAATGCATATTTTGTATGTTATTTCTAGTACAGTATTACATTAACCCCTTCACAACGAGGACCAGTCTCCTTCACTTCTCCTTCTCACCATCATCACATCATCATTACTATCATCATCATCATCACCATCATCATCACCATCATCATCATCATCATCACCATCATCATCATCATCACCATCACTATCATCGTCACCATCATCACCATTCCCATCATCGTCACCATCATCACCATCACCATCACCATCATCATTTTTTCAATAATTCTAGAGACAATCATAAAAAATCATAAAACCATAATATTATTCCAAACACTGTAATGGCGTAGTACAGTTCTCATTAACCCTTTCAGTTCAAAGATTTAAGACAATTTTCTTGGCGTAGCAAATTGAACACTGGAGACGTCCTGGCTGAAAAAGGGTTAAGCTAAGAAAAAAGAATAAATGACACAAGAAAAGGCGACAAGGAAAGAAAAACAAAAGAGGAAAAAAGAGAACAGGAAAAATAACAAGAAAAAACTAAACACGAAGAGGAAAAAGACAAAACAGGTGAATATATTGTGTGTTTGTTTAGCCGCGCGATTGTTGTGGCGGCGGCAGGACGGCCGCGGAGGAGAGAGAGAGAGAGAGAGAGAGAGAGAGAGAGAGAGAGAGAGAGAGAGAGAGAGAGAGAGAGTCCATAAAATTGTGGAATTTTGATGCTGACGGTATCTTATTATTATTATTATTATTATTATTATTATTTAAACAGAAAAATACAGGTCAGGATATAATGATGTGATGATGATGATGATGATGATGATGATGATGATGGTGATGATGATGATGGTAATGAAGGTGATGATACATTCTCTCTCTCTCTCTCTCTCTCTCTCTCTCTCTCTCTCTCTCTCTCTCTCTCTCAGCTGTCATCAAAGGGATATATATTTTCCCTAACGGCCGTTTTCCCTCACAAATACTGTAGTTTTTCCTGCACTAATTTATTCCCTAAACAATATTTTTCCCGCTACATCTTTTCCTCGGCTTCACTTTTCCCTCAGCGACAAGCGTTTCCTCCTCCATCCTTCTCTCCTGCCATGACTTTCCCCTAAGCCATCCTTTTCCCTGTCTGCTGCATTTTCTCTCGACTAATATTTCTCCCCGACTTGGTACTTTTTCCCTACACACACACACACACACACACACACACACACACACACACACACGTTTAGATTTTCCTCCTTCCCTCCTCTCTCTCTCTCTCTCTCTCTCTCTCTCACACACACACACACGTTTAGATTTTCCTCCTTCCCTCCTCTCTCTCTCCCGCTATTAGGTCTATTTCTGGCGTCTTATTACATGAAAATCGCCTTTGTCGTAAACTGGCCTTTTTGGCGGGAAAAATAATTCAACACGCAGGCAATAGGCAAAGCCCTGACCCACACCATTGTACTGAGTTGTATTGTGTGTGTGTGTGTGTGTGTGTGTGTGTGTGTGTGTGTGTGTGTGTGTGTGTGTGTGTGTGTGTGTGTGTGTGTGTGTGTGAGAGAGAGAGAGAGAGAGAAAGCCAGGAGGGAAATCTAAACATGAATGTGGGATAAAGTTAATTTTGTGTGTGTGTGTGTGTGTGTGTGTGTGTGTGTGTGAGAGAGAGAGAGAGAGAGAGAGAGAGAGAGAGAGTATACAGGCAAGGTAAAGCGCTAACATTTCCGGCCATCACCTGAGCCAAGCTGGTGCCTCCGCGTCACACCTGCCCCATTACTTACCAAACCCATCACCATTTTCCTCATACTGGAGAAACCATTAACGCTGAATGGGTATACACGTCTATCTATCTGTCTGTCTATCTATCTACTGCCACATACATCAATCCCGTAAGGGGTGGCCACAAATAAATCTCCTCCATGTCGCCCTGTCCCCCACCATTTCAATGCTCTCCTCTCGGCCCACACCCCCCTCCCTCATATACCTCTCCACTCCATCCCTCCATCTCATCCTTGGCCTTTCCCTCCCTCTCCCCCCCTCCACCTCACTCACACACACTCTCCTCGTTAGTCTCTCGCTCTCCATCCTCTCCATATGGCCAAACCACCTGTGTATTTCTCCTAACGTTTTCTATCACATCCACACGTGCAAGTGACTAAAGAATGAGGAGAGGGAGACCAAGAATGAGGCCATGAGGGGCGGCGGCTTGGACTGACGATAGAGCGACAGGATGAGTAGCAACAGAGAAGCGTAAAGGACTGCAAGATGACTGATTTATAGCACCTTATTAGCAGTTCGGACACCGTGACGCCATTTCCTCAGCGATTTATTTTCCCTGTTGTTTATCTTACACTGTCAATGGCATAAACATATAAACATATATGTTAAAGAGAGAAAATTACCGTGTGATACGCACAATACATCTGTATATGTACCAGGCCTCTTAGACTAGGCAGGCAGGCAGGCACACACACGCACACACACACACACACACACACACACACACACACACACACACACACACACACACACACACACACACACACACACCTCTGTAGTGTAGGCTGTCTGCCTCAATAAACCCCTACACAACGCCTGTCTGCTACCCACTACTAGAGATACGTGTAGGAGGACGGGGTGAAAGGCTGGGGCGGCACTAATTAGACAGTCTAACTAAAACTGGTGGTTGTATAGACTACACAGCAGCAGGACACCTGGTAAAAGAGAGGCGTGGACGAAGGCGGCGGCACAACATGGTTACTGCAGCCAGTGGCAGCACCAGTGTGGCCACAACAGCGCTGCCTCTGTCCTTCCTACTGTTATATCTGACATAATTTGAGGGAGTATATCTCAACATAACCATTCCACTCTTTCCTCCATCAAGGGCATACCCGCCACATTGCACACTGATGCATCATACAAGTGCAAACAAGTGCATTCAGTACTGCCATGCCATACAAAGTGCCCTACCACATGATAACCATACATATGTACCTAACCTTGGCAGTAGATTGGCTGGTTGTTGTGTACCACATGATAACCATACATATGTACAGCCGACAGCAGAAGTTCGTCCCTCTTAGCGTGCGTGATACGAGCCTGTTGATCTGGTAACACTGTATGAGATAGAGTTGACAGGTACGCTTTAAATGGCTAATATTAAAGAAATGTGTTCGGAGATAAGAACACATTCTCTAATGATAATATTAATTTGCAGCAGGTGGGATAATGTTATTGTGAAATGTTTGACATTGGTGTATGAAGATTCTTCGTTACGGACACAGACGCATAGGATTATTTGGACTGGACTGATGTTGCCAGCAAGTATTATATGAAATATTATAGAACGATTGCAGTCTTAAAGGTGAGGTTGCAAGAAAACACTAATTACGATGTCAGTTACACACTAAACAAACACAGAAACTGACAGTTCGTGTTTCGCCAGCATGCGGTTTTGTTTTATAAGTTAAATCACTTCCTTTTCCGACCTCTCTCCCCACCCGTCTCTTCTCTTCCTAGTCATGCTCTGCCATCATCCACGTTTTATCGTTAATGCTGAATACCGTATGTCTGTAGATAAACTGTGGGAAACAATATAAAAGTGTCAAATGAGCTTCATTTCCTCCTCCATCGCTTGAAATGTTATCCATGACTTGAATATAAATGTTAGTAACATGAATAAATCGTCACTGTGGTGGTTAGGAGACATTACTCGTCACATTATATAACATTTATATAACCATCGTTAATACAGTGCTCCAAATACACTCCCTCTCCACCCCCTCGCCGTCTCCTCCCCTCCCCCTTCCACTGTCTCCATCACTTCTCCCCCCTCCCTTCCCCCCCTACCAGTACCCCTTGTTTCTCTCCCTCAACACCCCCAACCCTTCCCAACGATTTCATTTAACTGACTCTGCTTCTGTTTACCTCCCTAACTAGATCGGTTCTTCATAATTTGAATACAGTTATTACCATTTACAGGACTTTGAGTCTTAATTGTAATGACATTATAAACACAATACTCGTGCATGTTATATTGCCAACTGTATTACACACAAGTAACCAAATTACTTACATAACAATATGTCCATGGTAACTATCAGTGTTCAATACCATCCCCCCCTTGTGGATTCCTTCCCTCCTCGCCTCCTTCCCGCTTTCTGTATCCCTCACTCCTCCCTTCACGTTATAACATATTTATCTGTGTCCCAGCTTGTAATATATGTAATCCCTTCCCTCACCCAAAGTATTCAAGCTTCCATAATCCCCTCCCCCCCCCACACATTGTGTTCCGCACTAAAGTGAGACCTATGAGATACGTCTACTTATATATAATTTAAAACAATATGCCATCGACATACTTTGATCTGAACTCCCTCAACGCATGATCTTACAAGGTCAGAGAATGCAGTCAGCAAGATTATCCCTATCATTCCATTCCCATAGCTGCATTGCATGGTTAGAACAAAAGGTAACGGCATGGCTGTCCGTCAGCGCCCTGAACATCTGTTCTGCAACTGCCGATATTATCGAAACATGAGTGACAAGGACTCGGATGGATAGGAAGCGAACCTTTACCATAATTAACCCTTACACCGCGACAATCTCATACTTCCACTTACATCTGCCTGCTGTCCGGGCTCATGACAAGCATATTCCGATAAGGGCTTAATCTACTCATCCAGAGGGGTATAATCCCCCTTCATCGTATATTACGATGATTATGGTAGCCAAATGTATGAGGATACAGCTTTGTGACTATCATCTATTTTGCTATATTTAATCGTAACTGAAGATCTACAAATTATCACCAAGAATACTGACAGTACTTTTAAGAAAATATTTTCTGGATGCGTGTAGATCATACAACATCTATCTATCTATCTATCTATAGCCCGACGCCCTAATCCCGAAAGGGTTGTCGCAGACAAAACGCCTCCAAGTCGCTCTGTCACCCACCATTTGACTCCCCTCCCCACAACTCAACCCCCCCTCCCCCATATATTCCTCTCAACTCCATCCCTCCACCTCATTCTCGGTCTACCCCTCCCTCTCCCTCCCTCCACCTCACCTACATACACCCTCTTAGTCAGTCTTTCATTCTCCATTCTCTCCACATGTCCAAACCACCTCAGTCATACAACATACGCAATGATTATTTTTCATTTTATACTTTCTTTGGTGAAAGAAGGACGTTTGTGCTTCATATTTTATGTATGTTGGGATTTATAAAATAAGTGTAAGCAAGATATTAATGGCTAGAGGAGGAGAAATAAAATGATCATTAAACTGAGGCACTGACTGCCGTCCTTTGAACAGTTAATGCCTCTTGACCGCCATTGTCACGGTCATTATAATATTACACATTATTAAAGGATACTATACAAAAACATGACCCAAACATCGTTATGTTGTTCGATTCCCGAGACAAAAATGAAAAAGGGAGAGAAAAAGACATTTGAAATGACAAGGGAGAGAAGTTGGGCAGGGTCAATACAATAACACGGTGGGGAGGGATTCGGAGTGTTGCAGGCTAGAAACAAAGGTTACTGGAAATGGGGGCGGAGGGAGGGGGGAGAAGTGATGGAAACAGTGGAAGGGGGAGGGGAGGAGACGGCGAGGTGGTGGAGAGGGAGTGTATTTTGGGCACTGTAAGAACGATAGTTAGGTAAGTGTTACATAAATGATGACGAGAAATGTCTCCTAACCACCACAGTGACTATTTATTCATGTTACTAACATTTATATTCAAGTCATTGATAACACTTCAAGCGATGGAGGAAAAGAAGCTCATTGACACTTTTATATTATTTCCCACAGTTTACCTACAGACATACGATTTTCAACATTAACGATAAAACGTGGACGATGGCAGAGCATGACTTGGAAGAGGAGAGACGGGTGGGGAGAGAGGTCGGAAAGGGAAGTGATTTAACTTATAAAACAAAATCGCATACTGGCGAAACACGAACTGGCAGTTTCTGTGTTTGTTTAGTGTGTAACTGACATCGTAATTAGTGTTTTCTTGCAACCTCACCTTTAAGACTGCAATCGTTCTATAATATTTCATATAATACTTGCTGGCAACATCAGTCCAGTCCAAATAATCCTATGCGTCTGTGTCCGTAACGAAGAATCTTCATACACCAATGTCAAACATTTCACAATAACATTATCCCACCTGCTGCAAATTAATATTATCATTAGAGAATGTGTTCTTATCTCCGAACACATTTCTTTAATATTAGCCATTTAAAGCGTACCTGTCAACTCTATCTCATACAGTGTTACCAGATCAACAGGCTCGTATCACGCACGCTAAGAGGGACGAACTTCTGCTGTCGGCTGTACCTAACCTTGGCAGTAGATTGGCTGGTTGTTGTGTACCACATGATAACCATTCATATGTACCTAACCTTGGCAGTAAATTGGCTGGTTGTGCCGCGCCACACACCCTCATGGTATGGCCAACAATTGTGTCAAGTTATACCAAAATCTGTCCATGCATGTACAAGTTGCTGGGTGATCACGAAACTGCAGACGGACAGCACCCGACCTTGTTTGAGCCCCATGTGTGACCCTGACCTTGGCAGTAGATGGCCAGTTGTTGCTAGCAACACAGCCTCATGGTATGGCCAACAATTGTGTGAAGTTACATCCAAATCTGTCCATACATGTGCAAGGTACACAACGGACTCACGTACTGAGGGAACCGCGCCAACCTGTAGTCCCCGACCGGTGTGACAGGTAGGCACCTGGTAATTCCTGAGGCAGAGAAGCCACACAAGCCTGTCACGTGGAAATACTAGCCAGCGGAGGGGCACTGGCAATGATATAGAATGAAGGCAGCAGAATACACTATACCAATGCACCATCATACACAACGGTATATGCTGACTGTTTGCTAAGCTTGTCTCTACTAAGAAAAAATTACACAAGAAAATAATTAAACTACAAAAACATAAAATGACAATACACACACACACACACACACACACACACACACACACACCGCTCGCTGGTGCAGTGGTAACGTTCCCGCTTGCTAACTGGTGGACGGGAGTTCGCGCCTCGCTCAGGTTACGAAAAGTTTCATTGACGAAGTGGGTGGTTACCGTCCCCCTCGAGCAAGGGGACGGGTGTGTGCGTGTGTGAAGGTCACAGCCTTGCCCTTAGATCGGACTATATGAGCTCTCAGCTCCCTTCCGGGAGGGTAAAAGCTGACGATCACGACCATCAGGTGATCCTGACCGACCCGGTGAATTACACACACACACACACACACACTGCACAACTGCTATAAATTATGTTAATGAAAAGCTCAGGATCGAAGTGGTGGTGGTGGTGGAGGTGGTGGATGGATGGTGTGGTGGTGGTGGTTGGGTGGTGTGGTGGTGGTTGGGTGGTGTGGTGGTGGTGGTGGTGGTGGCTGGGTGGTGTGGTGGTGGTGGTGGTGGTGGTTGGGTGGTGTGGTGGTGGTTGTGGTGGTGGTGTGGTGGTGGTGGTTGTGGTGGTGGTTGGATGGCATGATGGTGTGGTGGTGGTGGTTAGGTGATTCAGTGGTAATGGTGGTGGGTGCCCCCTCCCCCTCCAGCAGGAAGGGAGGTGATAGGCATATGTTACTGTAACGCGGTAACACGATGCTAATCATATAGTGCTACACAAGTGATGTAATTCTCTGTCTTATTTGATCTGTAAGAAATTAGCTGCAACATGATAAAATTTTCCGTCTATGTAAGGTGCCTGAACTATATTGATGGTATTGACCAAAACAATGGCACTGCGTCAGGTTCCGTCTATGTAAGCTGCCTGAACTATATTGATGGTATTGACCAAAACAATGGCACTGCGTCAGGTTCACGCAGCCGCACCTCACACCTCACACTGTCTCACCTACCATATTGACACCAGCACAGGCTTGCTATTTTCACACGCCTTACCCGTTCATTTGTGCTGCTAGACACACGCTGCCTCGTTCTGGCAGCTCGCTGTTGTCTCACACCGCTGATGTGGCCCATAGTCTTGTGTAAGTGCACCACAAGTTGGTACATTGACAAAAATACACCAACAAAAACTCCACACCGGTAACTTGCTTGCCTGCGCCTGCCCTCCTGGTCGGCTGTTGTATTGTGGGTAGTGTAGTGACGTCACACAGCCAATCAGATATCATCTCTTTCCGGCGTCAGGCCCCGCAGCCAATCACCGCAAATGTACGTACTGTATAACATCTTTCACTCGTGCCTCAGGGATAAATCTGTACGAATTAGTGGTAAACATCTAACTGTACATTAATACTGCATTAATATACGATGTTTGTGATGTATACAACGGAAAATAAAGTCACTATCGTTTTCCCGTCCAGTGTGGGAATATGTTGTAATATAAGCCTTATTTGAAGATATACTATTTTATAAAGGTAATATTATTATCGACGAAATAACTGTTGACAGCCTAAGCCTACGTAAAGTGGCTGGAATTCATGTTATTGTAGTGTTGTACTATTTATTTGCACACCAAACAATGTCAGTGGAATTTACCATGTAAATGTAGGTACGATTTATTTATGACTGTCATTACAGTATAACGCGTTGATGGCCATTGTGTTGCTATAAATGACACACTTCTTACCCAACCCCACCTGACATCCAACCCAACCCTGCCTCTTGTTTACCTCCAACACACTGAGTACTGCCACCCATGCCGCCTGTACCTCTGTCCCCTCCACTCATGCCACCCTACCTTTCCCCAAGCCTGCCTTGCCTACCTGCTACACCAACACCCCTGCCTCGCCTTAACCATTCTCTGCCTCACACCCCCCTGCCTACCTGCTACCAACAACACCCCTGCCTCTCCTTAGCCCTTCTCTGCCTCACATCCCCCTGCCTACCTGCTGCACCAACACCCCTGCCTCTCCTTAACCCTTCTCTGCCTCACAAACCCCTGCCTACCTGCCACCACCAACACCCCTGCCTCTCCTTAACCCTTCTCTGCCTCAAACCCCGTGCCTACCTGCCACCACCAACACCCCTGCCTCTCCTTAATCCTACTCTGCCTAACACCCCCATGCCTACCTGCTACACCAACATCTCTGCCTCTCCTTAACCCTTCTCTGCCTCACATCCCCCTGCCTACCTGCTACACCAACACCCCTGCCTCTCCTTAACCCTTCTCTGCCTCACACCCCCCTGCCTACCTGCTGCACCAACACCTCTGCCTCTCCTTAACCCTTCTCTGCCTCACATCCCCCTGCCTACCTGCTGCACCAACACCTCTGCCTCTCCTTAACCCTTCTCTGCCTCACATCCCCCTGCCTACCTGCTGCACCAACACCCCTGCCTCTCCTTAACCCTGTCACGAATCAATTCGCGACATTTCCTTTTTGTGAGAAACCACGAACTATTAGTGGAAAACTCACTGTGTATCGCTCAGCTAACCGTTTCTCCCTCCATTATCGGAGTATACTTTTCAAATAATTCGTCACCGTTTTCAAAGAGTGACCGATTTTAATGCACGTCACTAAGTGCTGTACTCAGCGATACTATTGTTTTTTATTGTTCGCCTCTGCTTGCCTCTGACCGTTAAAAAAATGCGGCCGAGTGCTCCGCTTTCCCACGACTTAGTCAGTCCAGTTGTTGCTGCGACGGAGAGAGGTCCTGTGTCAGCAGTGCGAGGTCAGCTAGTACCCAAACTCCACTTCACAGTTGGTCCAGTCCTCCCACCCATCTGGTGATACGCAGCATTCATCGACTATAGTATTTCTTTTGTGTATTTTCTAGTTATAAGAGTTTAATTAAGGTGTTTTTTTTTTCTAGACGCAAGTATTTAGCTCGTGTGAGAGTGAGTGAGTGCGTCTCATTGATTTGAAATGTAACGTTAAATTTATTTTTTGTAATTAATAAATTTAACAGTTCCTTTCTCGAGCTTAATGTAAAGTAAAAATCTTGTTTCATTTTTCCATAAGCTTATTTTCCATATAGCTCCTAGCTTGCATAAACGTTTGCTTTCATAACTGGTACTTAGACCAGTCTTGTTGTTTTAACTTAATATCCGTTGTGCCATCTGGGAGTTAAGCATCGGCAAGAACCTGATGTTAGTATTAGTTATTTATTGTCAGGGGTGATGTAACTTTCTCCAGAGGCTAACAGTACAGTAATTCAGCAATTGTGAGTAATTAGTCTCTGCTGTGTACTGTTGAGAAAGTTTATAAATTCTCGTTCTTGAGGATCTTAGCAAGTCAGCGTAAAGTAATCGTTGCTTGATGTAGCAAGACAATTATTGTCTCTGCTCTTCAATATTATTGAATATTATCAAATTAAATAATATTTAACCATTTATTTCAAAATTACCGTGATATTATAAAAACCCCGTGACAATTGGCGACCTCATTCCAGGATATTAACTCCTAACCCTAAAGCTATTCACGAGATAGTGCTCACTCATTCATATTTAGGTATTTACCATTAAAGTTTATAGGCACAAGCTTACTGGTGTTTACCGTTAATTTAGCAAGTGAATTTTGCTTTATCAATCTAGAGTACTTAACTCTAGTTTAATCTTGGTAACGCCAGACGATTTTATTCGCTTCTGGGAAGTCGCCGTACCCATTGTGTTTATTATTGAGTCTTCCCAGTCATTTACACTTTTGATTTATTCTTTGCCAGTTAACTGGATACGACTGGTCACCACTAGCTTGTGTCTGTACTCTTTACTTGTGGTTATTAGCATTAGTTTGCGAAGCAGCAATCAGTACTGAGTCGCTAGTTATTTAGATTGAGTTAGCGACATGGCTACTACCATATTTTTACAGGATGCCAAAGATATGGGCCTTACGGACCCAACCGAAATTAAAGAGTATATACTCTCACGGCATAATCAGGAACAGCAGCGCGAGAATGATGCCCGTGAAGAGCGTAAGATTCAGCGCGAATACGAGCGAGAACAGCGCGAACAACGTGAAAGAGAGCGTGCATATGAACAAGAGCAGCGTGAAAAGGAGCGCGAGTACGAGCGAAAACAGCGCGAACTCGACTTAGAACACGTGCGGGAACAACGTGAATATGAACGTGCCGAACGTGAAGCACGCGAGAAACATGAACTTGAAGTGCTGAAGCTCAAGCGAGATTCCTTGGCTTCAGACACATCTGGTGCAGTTGGTTCAAGCTCCGCGAGCGCTCTCCTGCACATGTTATGGCGACCCCACACATCAAGCTTCCCCCATACAAAGATGGCGAGCGAATCGAGCCATACATAGCTCGATTTGAAGACATGGCTCAGCTTTACCAGCTCGATGATGCAGCTAAGCGGCTTCAGTTTCTTAGTCTGTTTGAGGGCCCTGCCCTCGATATTCTCCACAGAATTCGTGGAGACAATCTCACGTATGAAGTGATGAAAGCTGCACTCATTAAGGCGTATGGCCTCACAGTAGACGACGCCAAAGCTCAGTTCATGCGAGCTCGTCTCCAAGACAAGGAGACAGCTGTTCAGTTCCTCGACCGTCTCACTGCTTACCTAGGTGAGTGGATGGAAAAAGATGAAACTCCTTCCACGCGTGAGGGGATAATTGACCTTATGCTGCGTACACAGCTAGAGAGGTCGTGGCCTGCTGAGCTCATAGCACAGCTTAAGATCTGCCAGGTGAAAGATGCCAGCCAAATGGTAGAGAAGGCTGACGCATTCTTTACTGCATACGGGTATCAAGCTCGTAAGCAAAACACCTGGAGCAGAAAAGATACTGCCAAGTCTGGGAAGCCGTCTCAGACTGAACCCCAGCAACAAGGCCATTCTCAGAATAATGGTCAAGGTCCAAAACCGCAGTGGAAGGACCAGGGGCAAAACACTCAGAAACATGAGTGGAAGAGGTACAACAAGTACCCTAACCAGCAGCAGTATCAGCCACGCAACCGACCGTCGGGACAAACTTTTCCACCACCAGCTCAAAAGAGGCAGGAAGCGAATGCAGCCTTCATTCCTCAGCAGCAGCCTGGTGGTCACGTCCCTACCAGTGTGGGTACTTCCCCACAGTTCACTAGTCCCACAGTGACAGTGAACCCCCCTCCACGGATGGCCAATGTTCCATCTTATAACTCACAAGGCACAATGTTTGCCACATCAATTCAGCAGCCTCATGAGTGGCTAGCTGCTTCCTCCACAGGCCCTCCCACAGGTGACAGTACCTTCCTTGTACAGCCAGGGTTTGTGGGAGGCATTCCTGTGAAGGTCCTGAGAGACAATGGTTCCTCAGGTTGCTCTGTCAAGCAGAGTTTAGTTCGGCCTGAGCAGTATACAGGTCGACAGATCCATGCAAGCCTTATTGATGGATCAGTGAGATTGTTCCCTGAGGCATGTATCCAGGTGGCATCTCCATTTTATACTGGTACGACACTTGCAGTTGTCATGCCAGAGCCTCTGACTTTATAGTAGGCAATATTAATGGAGTCAAGGATAGTTGCTCCGATGACGCTACTCAGACTTCGGCTGCTGCGGTAACACGAGCCATGGCTGAGGCTCCAGACTGTGTCACCCCAGTGATCATTGAATCGCCGCAAGATCTGATGTGTAGTCAACTTGTTGTACAAGAACAACATTCTGACCCGACACTTGCTACCGTGCGGAATAAACAAAAGGGTCGAGTGATTAAGTATTCACGGGGAGGTCGAGCCAAGTTCCTTCGCAAACAAGGACGGCTCTACCGTGAGTCACGAACACCCGAGGGCGAGGTTCGACTGCAGTTTGTCGTTCCCGCCCAGTACCGCCCAGCAGTGTTACAATGGGGTCATTGTTCAGCCTCAGGAGGTCACATGGGCAAAAGGAAGACCCAGGGCCATATCCGAGCTGACTTTTTCTGGCCAGGGATGGGACGAGACATAGATAGTTTTGTCCGTTCCTGCAGTGTGTGTCAAAGTAACACCACTAATCAGGGACATGCCCTTCCTGTGCCGTTTCTAACCACACCTGTAATCTCTGAGTCAGTTGAGAGACAGGATAGTGGTAATGTGGGTGTAGACCTGATGTCTCACCTACTAGCTGCTTACTAGCAACTGTTGTATGTTGGGTTCCGTAATAGGCATCCTAAGCGATTTGAGTAATCCAAGGACCAGCCTGGTTCCCAGTTAAAAGTGTAGACCAGACGTCTCACTCGTTGGCCCTACAGGACACAGTATATCCAGGGCTTGTACATGTATACCATAAGTTAAGGGGGAAGTTTGAGAACCTTGCAGAGACAGTCCGAGGCTGTGTATGAATTACCTTGTGGAATGTCTCGAGCTGTGGGCCTCTCTGAGGATTCCCGGAGAATGCACATTACCCACATGAGTGTTCACACCCACGGTGGGTGTTAAAACGTGACCTGCCCGAGATTGCGTAGCGATTTTCAGCTTCCTCTATTACTCGTAAGTGTAGAGTTAGGTTAACCAGTAAACTGCCCGTTCTAAGCAATTTGTGAATTCAAGAAGTGGCACGTTTCCTGGTTAATAATGTTAGGTTAACCAGTAAACTGCCCGTTCTAAGCAATTTGTGAATTCAAGAACTGGCACGTTTCCTGGTTAATAATGAAAGCGTTAACCAGTAAGCTATAAGGGTTCTAAGCAATTTGTGAATTCAAGAATTACGTTTCCTGGTTAATAATGACAAGTACTGATTGCTAGGCAGAGAGAGAGAGAGAGAGACAGAAATAACAGTTTTGATGCTCCACCTTAATTCCTTTCGCAGGTGTAGCTGGTGGGTGCAGCATTGCCGTACAGATCAGCTGGCCGTTCCTGTTGCATGCTGCCGCCCCTTCTCTTCTGCCTCGTCATCATTATTTTACTATGAATTTGTATTACTGTGTCATTTTA
Organism: Coenobita brevimanus; assembly: GCF_032717465.1. Classification (NCBI taxonomy): domain Eukaryota; kingdom Metazoa; phylum Arthropoda; class Malacostraca; order Decapoda; family Coenobitidae; genus Coenobita; species Coenobita brevimanus. Next base: position 27,392,968 of record NC_137040.1, on the reverse strand, counting down.
CACGTAGGTACAGTTACACTACAACTGTCACACCTACACCGTGTATTACACACACTACGCCACATAACAATTAGTTGTTAATGTAAATGTAGCGAACTTTCGCTCAGTTTGACCTGAGTACAGGATTTTCACAGTCGTCACGGAGTTTTTCCCTCAAGCTTGTTTCTATTAACGTAAATACGAGGTTTTTCGCTCACTGGCGACTGCGACATACTCCTGTAGCAGGATAGCACACACACCACAGTGTGAATCTTGTGTGACTGAGTTAGGATGTATATGTATGTATATTGAAATCTTTCTTCTGAAGGAAGAAAGATTTAATTTTCAAGGGGCGTAATGTCACGAATCAATTCGCGACATTTCCTTTTTGTGAGAAACCACGAACTATTAGTGGAAAACTCACTGTGTATCGCTCAGCTAACCGTTTCTCCCTCCATTATCGGAGTATACTTTTCAAATAATTCGTCACCGTTTTCAAAGAGTGACCGATTTTAATGCACGTCACTAAGTGCTGTACTGAGCGATACTATTGTTTTTTTATTGTTCGCCTCTGCTTGCCTCTGACCGTTAAAAAAATGCGGCCGAGTGCTCCGCTTTCCCACGACTTAGTCAGTCCAGTTGTTGCTGCGACGGAGAGAGGTCCTGTGTCAGCAGTGCGAGGTCAGCTAGTACCCAAACTCCACTTCACAGTTGGTCCAGTCCTCCCACCCATCTGGTGATACGCAGCATTCATCGACTATAGTATTTCTTTTGTGTATTTTCTAGTTATAAGAGTTTAATTAAGGTGTTTTTTTTTTCTAGACGCAAGTATTTAGCTCGTGTGAGAGTGAGTGAGTGCGTCTCATTGATTTGAAATGTAACGTTAAATTTATTTTTTGTAATTAATAAATTTAACAGTTCCTTTCTCGAGCTTAATGTAAAGTAAAAATCTTGTTTCATTTTTCCATAATTAAGCTTATTTTCCATATAGCTCCTAGCTTGCATAAACGTTTGCTTTCATAACTGGTACTTAGACCAGTCTTGTTGTTTTAACTTAATATCCGTTGTGCCATCTGGGAGTTAAGCATCGGCAAGAACCTGATGTTAGTATTAGTTATTTATTGTCAGGGGTGATGTAACTTTCTCCAGAGGCTAACAGTACAGTAATTCAGCAATTGTGAGTAATTAGTCTCTGCTGTGTACTGTTGAGAAAGTTTATAAATTCTCGTTCTTGAGGATCTTAGCAAGTCAGCGTAAAGTAATCGTTGCTTGATGTAGCAAGACAATTATTGTCTCTGCTCTTCAATATTATTGAATATTATCAAATTAAATAATATTTAACCATTTATTTCAAAATTACCGTGATATTATAAAAACCCCGTGACGAACCCTTCTCTGCCTCACACCCCCCTGCCTCACCTACCCCCACCACCCTGATGCCTCCAGTCTGCACAGTCAAGGTGCCGGGGTTCTGTCAACAACTACAATACCTACACAAGAAGCCAACTCAATGTACCCCTTCAGCCCGGTCATGTATTTCAGGCTGATTAGCGCCCAATGGTTTTATTTAGACAAAGATGGTCTTGCAGGGGGAGGCCGAGGATGAGATGGAGGGATGGAGTGGAGAGGTATATGAGAGAGGGGGAGGCCGAGGATGAGATGGAGGGATGGAGTGGAGAGGTATATGAGAGAGGGGGAGGCAAAGGATGAGATGGAGGGATGGAGTGGAGAGGTATGAGAGAGGGGGAGGCCGAGGATGAGATGAAGGGATGGAGTGGAGAGGTATATGAGAGAGGGGGAGGCCGAGGATGAGATGGAGGGATGGAGTGGAGAGGTATATGAGAGAGGGGGGTGTGAGCTGGGAGCAAGGCAGTGAAACGTCGGGGGACAGGGCGACATGGAGGCGATATGTTTGTGGCTACCCCTTACGGGATTAAGGCGTCTGGAAAAAGAGAGTTAGGTAGATAGAGAGATAAAATGCTAGAAATTCACTCTTACAATAAAAATGAAAATCGCCTGACAGAAAACATTACACTCAGTGTGTGTGTGTGTACAGTATGTCTGTCAACAACTGAGAGAGATGTCTGACAGAAATTTTAATAAAACATATGGTCAAGCATATATATATATATATATATACACACACACACACACACACACACATATATATATATATATATATATATATATATATATATATATATATATACAATCAAATGCATACACACACACACACACACACACACACACACACACACACACGGAACATGTATGAACCTGTATACACTGCTTGCAAATATGAGAATAGCATTCACATACATAAATGAAGACATGCTAAGAAGGATAATAACATCATTCATCAGACCAACCCTGGAATATGCATCAGTAGTCTGGAGTCATCTCAAAAAACACATAGACAAGATTGAAAAAGTTCAAAGGGCCGCTACAAGATGGGTACCATGCTTAAGGGATCTAAGCTATGAAGAAAGACTAAATAAACTGAATCTACCAACACTACAGGAGAGAAGGAAAAGAGGTGACATGATTATGCTATATAAATGCATATCAGGGAAGGAGAAAATAGACATAAATGATTACTTAACCTATGGGGAAGCATCAGCAAGAGGACACTGCAAAAAACTGCATAAAAAGAGAGGCGATAAAGACGTAAGGAAATTTAGTTTCCCAAACAGAGCAATTGATCAGTGGAATGCACTACCGAATGAAATAGTGTGTGCCAAAACAATTCATAAATTAAAGGATATGTACGATAAATATGGTTTAAGACACGGGACAGTACGAGCTGGACTCATTCCTGTAAAGATACAGTTATGTAAGAACACACAAACACACACACACCGCTCGCTGGTGCAGTGGTAACGTTCCCGCTTGCCAACTGGTGGACGGGAGTTCGCGCCTCGCTCAGGTTGCGAAAAGTTTCACTGACGAAGTGGGTGGTTACTGTCCCCCTTGAGCAAGGGGACGGGTGTGTGCGTGTGTGAAGGTCACAGCCTTGCCCTTAGATCGGACTATATGAGCTCTCCGTTCCCTTCCGGGAGGGTAAAAGCTGACGATCACGACCATCAAGTGATCCTGACCGACCCGGTGAATTACACACACACACTTTCCTACAAATGTACACAAGTTCACATAACATACAGATGCACACCAGTACTCAAACACACATCGGTACTCATATACACTTATGATTTTATCAGCACTTCTCTGTATAGCAGAGAGAGAGAGAGGAGGAACACGTCTGAGCCATCCTGAATTTCGTCTCTCTCTCTCTCAGCATAGCTCAGTATTGTAATGTCTGTCGCTGTGGCAAACCATGTCAACGAAACAGGCAGCCTAAAAGTCAATGTAAATATGTAACAGGCAGAATACATGACCAAGGAATATGTAGGCTACTACGATGCCAAAACACCTCTTCCTTAGCGATTTATTTTGTCTATTGCACCTTGACAGTCTGGTGATGCCATTTGTGTCGCTCTGACGTCGACATACTCGTAGTTTGCATCAGTAACAAACAAGAGGTTATTGAGGTTTAATATACAGAATAAATCGTTATAGGTGTTGGCAAGCCAGTACTGCTTAGCACAGTAGGAGGCTGCCATCTGCAACCCCAGGAGCCGCATGCAGCCATCCCCTCCCGCCGTAGACAGGCAACTGAGTGTCCAGACCCAAGGGTAGACAGACAGGCGCCACGGGAATAACAGACACACGTCAACACCCTTCCTCATAGCGAAACTGACGGGCCCCAGGTGGTACTGAACTGTTGGCCCTTATTTAAATTACTTCGATTTCTATGAGTTTCGTTTTCTGCATTAGGTTTGAAAAGATGACCATAAGAAAATAAACACCATTATTCCTTTGTAAAGTCAATAGCGACCAATCATATTGTGCATAATTTTCGAAAAGAAACAAAACATGTAGGCTGGAAATGACAATCGTAGCTCGAGATTTCTCTAGGGTGGCATTCAGCCATAATTAACCTTGAAGTACTGCACAAATATTCAGTTGATACAAGTGTACATTATCTTTCATTAAGTTACAATAAGAAATACAGTGTGGTGAGAAAAGAAAAAAATCTTTTGTTGTATAAGCACTCGGTATCTTTTAGAACTATAAATAATTCAATCAATCAACATGACGGAGTCAGCCAATCTCAACCTTAGGACAGAACTATAAACACGACCCAAGGAATTCAAAACACTGGCTGCAGAAACCATTGTACAGGTATGTGCATCATTCTTTAACGACACAAAAAAATGTAGCAGGTAATAATAAACGTTTTGAATAATACAGATAAACATGACCGAATGCGGACCCAAAAAGAGAGGGAAGATCACTACCAGTACTGGAAGAAACTGATGTACGTTTTTTTTACTGTATTGGTGTCATTAAAAGAAAAAATGTATATGTGCTCTGTATACCCTTCCAACAATGAGCATTTCAATCAGTCTACACTCACTGTGAAGTAACTTTAACCAGTCATTGGAACGAGCATTGATTGCAAACTTTCGTGTGAAAACCGAGGCAATAATAAATCATTTTCCAGGTCAAACATATTCATCAATAATGAACAGCAAGGCTTCGTATCACACAGACCTACAGCTCTGCAGTTACTAAGAGTGCTGGACACATGGATTTGATATGTTTTGACTTTATGAAGGCCTTGGACAACTTTCAACATAACGTTCCTTTCAAGATAGAAAGCTTTAGAATAGTAGCTTTTTCAGCTGATTACATAATATTTGACATGCAGAATGCAGAGAGTTCTTGTAAATTATGCATATTCTAAATGGAAACCACTGATCAGTGGCAAATGTTATTCTCTTTTTACGAAAGGCAATATAAATATCAAAGTCAACTACAGACCTGCATCATTGACAAGCATAGCAGTTAGGGTGATGGAGACACTAGAAAGTGATGCAGCACCCATAATTAGAAACGATACCTGTATATATAATTACATGATTTCAGGAGCAAGAAGATCTGTCTTGTTAATCTGTTTATTTACCTGGCTGATGTAATTAATGCAGTGGACAGGAAAATGCGTAGATGTCAAGTACCTCGGCCGCCTTTGACAGAGAACATCAGATACCAGGGCGGCATCTAGCGCTGCAGAGGACCTGAGCCACCAAATGGTGGAGGCCTCTACCCACTTGTTTGTAAGTCTGTATTATAAAAAATGTTTTCATGCATTACGAGTTTCATTTAATCAGTGATCCGTACGAACAGACTCAATGTAGTTCATACTAGAGACACAGGTAATTTCATGCATGCAGCTTTTACTATGGGTTTGTGATATGACGTACACAGCAATCATTACACTGTTAGAAAAACATAATTTTACACATTTCGTATCACCTTGTACTTTATACAGACTTACCTACATGGAGAAAAATTGTAGCCAAGTCTTTGAAGATTCTTATTTCTTAAAGCATTTTTTTTTTTTTTTTTTTTTTTTTTTTGAGGACCACTGATACCCAATGAACTTAGTTTCATACGTCCAGAATGGTTGAGAGTCATGCAGTGCTAAAATCAAATAGTATCACATCAACAACACAGCCAGACAGTTGCCAAAAAGTTACATCATTGTCCACGAGCAAACAGCCAATCATGAACAGTTCTACCCTGCCTAAATCAAAACTGATTTTCAGAGAAGAGTACAGCACTGGTGATGCTTCTCTCTTCAGTATCTGACAAACATGGAAGAGGGAAATAACCATGCTAGGGCAAAACTATACGGTACCTCAGTGTTGACTCCATCAGGTACAGTACATACGGTATTAATGTTTACAGCCAGCAGAGCGGATCTCTTATCGACATCAACTGCCAACAAAGGCTTTTCACTCAGAATAATGAAACAAAAACTGAAATACATCCTGAAAGGTGATGTCCTGTGGTATAACATACCTTGACATACACTGAAAAATAATCAACAGTGATCTTCCATGGGTAGAGTCTCCCTATTAAGTCACCGCTGTCCAACTTCTGGGGACCAACTGTTAGTGCAACTGCGTTCTTCTCTCTTATCTATGCATGATGTGGCTTAGAGGAAGACTGAATTTTGTTAAGCATTTCATATTCAATTGTTAAAATGTATAACAATGGTTGTTGTACCTTTTTTGACGGGAGATATAGTATGTAAGCCAGAGCCTGTGAAGGTTCTGCAAAACTACCGTGGATTCCTCTTCAGCCCTTCCATCACTGCCAAGCAGTTTTAAGTGCTATAGGAGGAGAATGGGTTAATCATTTTCTTTTTTTTCTACTTTCAAAACTTGACCAATCTGATTAACCTGAGATTCTTGTAAATATATATATATATATATATATATATATATATATATATATATATATAGGTAGATACTCGTAGACAGATAGATGGATAGATATATAGAAATAGATATATATAGATATAGATATACAGATATATGTATATATGTATGTATCACCAGTAATTTTCTTTATAAATATGACAAAAACAATCATATACATAATATTGCCCGTAAAAGAGGGAGGTGGTGGTGATGGAGCTCTGGTTTCCTTGTTCACTGCAATATACTTCGAAGATATGACCATGACACCACTGTGCAATCATCTTAGGTATTATTAGTTTGAAGGAAATGACAAAAGTCGATATAGGGAAGTACTGTCTCTGCAGTCGAATAGTGAGCAAATTGAATGACCTGTCATCACACACAGTGCAGTCAAATACTGTATGGATATGATTTTAAAAAGAAACTTAACAAACAATGGAGAGACAGGCACAGATACATATGAGTAACTACAGTATAAAGATTCCATTAAATACGTCAATCCAAACTTCACCATTAAAACAGATCTCAACCTGTAAATCGAAAATTTAAATGAGCTGGACACACAGGTTGAAATCCTCTTCCAGAAGTTCGCTTGTCAATAGCTTCTGAGCATCTGTGAGTACAATTTAATGTCATGTTGTGCTTGGGGTATACAACTCAGTCCACAACACAGCCTAGTTTGCTGTGGACCGCCATACCTGTGGATTTGTGGTACCCTTTACTTTTGAACCCATCCTCATTATAGCCTGGCTGACTGATATGGGGTCATTAACCAGGTGAATTCAGGATGGGGAGAACATAAGAATCAAATCACATTAAAAAAAAAAAAAAAAAAGGATTCATGAAAAAAAGTATGGGGTGAAACTAATGATTCAGATAATGTTTCCAATTGGAACCTTTTAATCCCATTTCTTGACGAGAGTTTATGAAGTCACACACAAACAGAAAACACTAACAAAATTGCTCCAGTGACAACGAAGACACAGGCGAACCCCACCCTCTCCCCCCAGAAAAAGTGGGGTGGGTGAAAAATACACAAGGAGAGATGACCCCTCAAAAATGGTGCCCGTGAAACATTAGGAGAGCCATGACTCCCACCAAAAACAAGGTGCCAGATACGCCATGGAGTGACATGACCTCGCAAAAACCATGATGCCAGATACAGAAGACAAATGTGCAAGTAGGGCGAAATATGTGGCGGGTTAAGCATATCCTCCTATGGAGGTGATCCATTTTCCACTAAAAACCACAAGCAGTCAGTGGATACAAAATAGTCAACATCAGGAAGGTGTCAGCAGTGAGGCTAACACCACAAATAGCAAGCAAACTTCAAGGAGTTGTCACAAGTGAGTTAAAAACTGTAAGTAGTAACTAAGACAAGAAAAATGTCATGATCTGTCGTCATCAAAAGTTTGGGATTCACCCCGATCCAGAAAAGCTGGATTTCCATCGGATCCAGTGACACCTGGCTCTGAAAGCAAGACCCGGGGTAAAAGAAAATGTCTGATCCTTAATACCACTTACACCCAACAAAATATATTCACCAGGAAACAAATGAAAGTCTACATTGAGGGTCTTACCCTCAACTTGGACAGGAACATTCCTAACGCAGGAAACCACTTGATACAACTCTTGGCTAAAGGGGAAGTACCGCGGTATGGGCGGCTCTGCAACATCTACCTTCAGGCCAAGTCTCCTGGCCTCATCTATTGGTAGTAAATTGAAGTAGGCACCAGTATCGATCTTCACATCTCGAAACACTTTATCATTAATTCTGACTGTTTTTCTAAAGCGACGGATACTGAATTCGGGTTTCACCTCCGGCACCCTGAATGTCAACAACGGGCAAGACTCACAGGTGTTTAAACTACAACTGCACGACTTTAAAAAACTCATTCCTAAAACTGCATAGGGCGCATCAACCCGCCCATCTGCCATCAGATCCATAACAACTTTCACTGGCCCGCTCACCGATTCCAACAGAACTTCCACATTTTTCTTGCATGGAATTTCGCCAAACTTTTTGTCCAAGGGATAAAAGGCGTCCACTAAGCCATAGTGGTGAATAGCCTGAACTGTGATCAAATTAACCTCAGCCCCTGTGTCTACTATGAAAGGTACGCACACATTTTGAATCTTGATGTTAACACTGAGTTTGGGTTTCCCCGTCAAATTTGTCAGAGTCAGAGGCACACTGTAGAATGACATCATGAATTCAGTGTGAAAAGTAGAGTAATTTAGTAATTTGTTTTACAAATAATAAAGTCAATGTATAAAACAAATTACAAGCGAAAGAATAGAGAAAAATTTCTCGTACATTTTACCTCACAGATCGTTCGGTGAAGACTGAGGTGCAGCTACTGTTGGCCCTTATTTAAATTACTCCGTTTTCTATGAGTTCCGTTTTCTGCATTAGGTTTGAAAAGATGACCATAAGAAAATAAACACCATTATTCCTTTGTAAAGTCAATAGCGACCAATCATATTGTGCATAATTTTCGAAAAGAAACAAAACATGTAGGCTGGAAATGACAATCGTAGCTCGAGATTTCTCTAGGGTGGCATTCAGCCATAATTAACCTTGAAGTACTGCACAAATATTCAGTTGATACAAGTGTACATTATCTTTCATTAAGTTACAATAAGAAATACAGTGTGGTGAGAAAAGAAAAAAATCTTTTGTTGTATAAGCACTCGGTACCTTTTAGAACTATAAATAATTCAATCAATCAACATGACGGAGTCAGCCAATCTCAACCTTAGGACAGAACTATAAACACGACCCAAGGAATTCAAAACACTGGCTGCAGAAACCATTGTACAGGTATGTGCATCATTCTTTAACGACACAAAAAAATGTAGCAGGTAATAATAAACGTTTTGAATAATACAGATAAACATGACCGAATGCGGACCCAAAAAGAGAGGGAAGATCACTACCAGTACTGGAAGAAACTGATGTACGTTTTTTTTTTACTGTATTGGTGTCATTAAAAGAAAAAATGTATATGTGCTCTGTATACCCTTCCAACAATGAGCATTTCAATCAGTCTACACTCACTGTGAAGTAACTTTAACCAGTCATTGGAACGAGCATTGATTGCAAACTTTCGTGTGAAAACCGAGGCAATAATAAATCATTTTCCAGGTCAAACATATTCATCAATAATGAACAGCAAGGCTTCGTATCACACAGACCTACAGCTCTGCAGTTACTAAGAGTGCTGGACACATGGATGTGATATTTTTTGACTTGATGAAGGCCTTGGACAACTTTCAACATAACGTTCCTTTCAAGATAGAAAGCTTTAGAATAGTAGCTTTTTCAGATGATTACATAATATTTGACATGCAGAATGCAGAGAGTTCTTGTAAATGATGCATATTCTAAATGGAAACCACTGATCAGTGGCAAATGTTATTCTCTTTTTACGAAAGGCAATATAAATATCCAAGTCAACTACAGACCTGCATCATTGACAAGCATAGCAGTTAGGGTGATAGAGACACTAGAAAGTGATGCAGCACCCATAATTAGAAACGATACCTGTATATATCATTACATGATTTCAGGAGCAAGAGGATCTGTCTTGTTAATCTGTTTATTTACCTGGCTGATGTAATTAATGCAGTGGACAGGAAAATGCGTACAGTAGATGTCAAGTACCTCGGCTGCCTTTGACAGAGAACATCAGATACCAGGGCGGCATTTAGCGCTGCAGAGGACCTGAGCCAGCCAAATGGTGGAGGCCTCTACCCTCTTGTTTGTAAGTCTGTATTATAAAAAATGTTTTCATGCATTACGAGTTTCATTTAATCAGTGATCCGTACGAACAGACTCAATGTTGTTCATACTAGAGACACAGGTAATTTCATGCATGCAGCTTTTACTATGGGTTTGTGATATGACGTACACAGCAATCATTACACTGTTAGAAAAACATAATTTTACACATTTCGTATCACCTTGTACTTTATACAGACTTACCTACATGGAGAAAATTTGTAGCCAAGTCTTTGAAGATTCTTATTTCTTAAAGCTATTTTTTTTTTTTTTTTTTTTTTTTTTTTTTTTTTTTGAGGACCACTGATACCCAATGAACTTAGTTTCATACGTCCAGAATGGTTGAGAGTCATGCAGTGCTAAAATCAAATAGTATCACATCAACAACACAGCCAGACAGTTGCCAAAATGTTATATCATTGTCCACGAGCAAACAGCCAATCATGAACAGTTCTACCCTGCCTAAATCAAAACTGGTTTTCAGATAAGAGTACAGCACTGGTGATGCTTCTCTCTTCAGTATCTGACAAACATGGAAGAGGGAAATAACCATGCTAGGGCAAAACTATACGGTGGCTCAATGTTGACTCCATCAGGTACAGTACATACGGTATTAATGTTTACAGCCAGCAGAGCGGATCTCTTATCGACATCAACTGCCAACAAAGGCTTTTCACTCAGAATAATGAAACAAAAACTGAAATACATCCTGAAAGGTGATGTCCTGTGGTATAACATACCTTGATATACACTGAAAAATAATCAACAGTGATCTTCCATGGGTAGAGTCTCCCTATTCAGTCACCGCTGTCCAACTTCTGGGGACCAACTGTTAGTGCAACTGCGTTCTTCTCTCTTATGTATGCATGATGTGGCTTAGAGGAAGACTGAATTTTGTTAAGCACTTCATATTCAATTGTTAAAATGTATAACAATGGTTGTGGTACCTTTTTTGACGGGAGATATAGTATGTAAGCCAGAGCCTGTGAAGGTTCTCCAAAACTACCGTGGATTCCTCTTCAGCCCTTCCATCACTGCCAAGCAGTTTTAAGTGCTATAGGAGGAGAATGGGTTAATCATTTCTTTTTTTTTTTCTACTTTCAAAACTTGACCAATCCGATTAACCTGAGATTCTTGCGTGTATATATATATATATATATATATATATATATATATATATATATATATATATATGTATCACCAGTAATTTTCTTTATAAATATGACAAACACAATCATATACATAATATTGCCCGTAAAAGAGGGAGGTGGTGGTGATGGAGCTCTGGTTTCCTTGTTCACTGCAATATACTTCGAAGATATGACCATGACACCACTGTGCAATCATCTTGGGTATTATTAGTTTGAAGGAAATGACAAAAGTCGATATAGGGAAGTACTGTCTCTGCAGTCGAATAGTGAGCAAATTGAATGACCTGTCATCACACACAGTGCAGTCAAATACTGTATGGATATGATTTTAAAAAGAAACTTAACAAACAATGGAGAGACAGGCACAGATACATATGGGTAACTACAGTATAAAGATTCCATTAAATACGTCAATCCAAACTTCACCATTAAAACAGATCTCAACCTGTAAATCGAAAATTTAAATGAGCTGGACACACAGGTTGAAATCCTCTTCCAGAAGTTCGCTTGTCAATAGCTTCTGAGCATCTGTAAGTACAATTTAATGTCATGTTGTGCTTGGGGTATACAACTCAGTCCACAACACAGCCTAGTTTGCTGTGGACCGCCATACCTGTGGATTTGTGGTACCCTTTACTTTTGAACCCATCCTCATTATAGCCTGGCTGACTGATATCGGGTCATTAACCAGGTGAATTCAGAATGAGAACATAAGAATCAAATCACAAAAAAAAAAAAAAAAAAGATTCATGAAAAAAAGTATGGGGTGAAACTAATGATTCAGATAATGTTTCCAATTGGAACCTTTTAATCCCATTTCTTGACGAGAGTTTATGGAGTCACACACAAACAGAAAACACTAACAAAATTGCTCCAGTGACAACGAAGACACAGGCGAACCCCACCCTCTCCCCCCAGAAAAAGTGGGGTGGGTGAAAAATACACAAGGAGAGATGACCCCTCAAAAATGGTGCCCGTGAAACATTAGGAGAGCCATGACTCCCACCAAAAACAAGGTGCCAGATACGCCATGGAGTGACAAGACCTCGCAAAAACCATGATGCCAGATACAGAAGACAAATGTGCAAGTAGGGCGAAATATGTGGCGGGTTAAGCATATCCTCCTATGGAGGTGATCCATTTTCCACTAAAAACCACAAGCAGTCAGTGAATACAAAATAGTCAACATCAGGAAGGTGTCAGCAGTGAGGCTAACACCACAAATAGCAAGCAAACTTCAAGGAGTTGTCACAAGTGAGTTAAAAACTGTAAGTAGTAACTAAGAGAAGAAAAATGTCATGATCTGTCGTCATCAAAAGTTTGGGATTCACCCCGATCCAGAAAAGCTGGATTTCCATCGGATCCAGTGACACCTGGCTCTGAAAGCAAGACCCGGGGTAAAAGAAAATGTCTGATCCTTAATACCACTTACACCCAACAAAATATATTCACCAGGAAACAAATGAAAGTCTACATTGAGGGTCTTACCCTCAACTTGGACAGGAACATTCCTAACGCAGGAAACCACTTGATACAACTCTTGGCTAAAGGGGAAGTACCGCGGTATGGGCGGCTCTACAACATCTACCTTCAGGCCAAGTCTCCTGGCCTCATCTATTGGTAGTAAATTGAAGTAGGCACCAGTATCGATCTTCACATCTCGAAACACTTTATCATTAATTCTGACTGTTTTTCTAAAGCGACGGATACTGAATTCGGGTTTCACCTCCGGCACCCTGAATGTCAACAATGGTAAGACTCACAGGTGTTTAAACTACAACTGCACCACTTTAAAAAACTCATTCCTAAAACTGCATAGGGCGCATCAACCCGCCCATCTGCCATCAGATCCATAACAACTTTCACTGGCCCGCTCACCGATTCCAACAGAACTTCCACATTTTTCTTGCATGGAATTTCGCCAAACTTTTTGTCCAAGGGATAAAAGGCGTCCACTAAGCCATAGTGGTGAATAGCCTTAACTGTGATCAAATTAACCTCAGCCCCTGTGTCTACTATGAAAGGTACGCACACATTTTGAATCTTGATGTTAACACTGAGTTTGGGTTTCCCCGTCAAATTTGTCCAAGTCAGAGGCACACTGTAGAATGACATCATGAATTCAGTGTGAAAAGTAGAGTAATTTAGTAATTTGTTTTACAAATAATAAAGTCAATGTATAAAACAAATTACAAACGAAAGAATAGAGAAAAATTTCTCGTACGTTTTACCTCACAGATCGTTCGGTGAAGACTGAGGTGCAGCTACTGTTGGCCCTTATTTAAATTACTCCGTTTTCTATGAGTTTCGTTTTCTGCATTAGGTTTGAAAAGATGACCATAAGAAAATAAACACCATTATTCCTTTGTAAAGTCAATAGCGACCAATCATATTGTGCATAATTTTCGAAAAGAAACAAAACATGTAGGCTGGAAATGACAATCGTAGCTCGAGATTTCTCTAGGGTGGCATTCAGCCATAATTAACCTTGAAGTACTGCACAAATATTCAGTTGATACAAGTGTACATTATCTTTCATTAAGTTACAATAAGAAATACAGTGTGGTGAGAAAAGAAAAAAAAAAAAACATTTATTTTGTTGTATAAGCACTCTGTACCTTTTAGAACTATAAATAATTCAATCAATCAACATGACGGAGTCAGCCAATCTCAACCTTAGGACAGAACTATAAACACGACCCAAGGAATTCAAAACACTGGCTGCAGAAACCATTGTACAGGTATGTGCATCATTCTTTAACGACACAAAAAAATGTAGCAGGTAATAATAAACGTTTTGAATAATACAGATAAACATGACCGAATGCGGACCCAAAAAGAGAGGGAAGATCACTACCAGTACTGGAAGAAACTGATGTACGTTTTTTTTACTGTATTGGTGTCATTAAAAGAAAAAATGTATATGTGCTCTGTATACCCTTCCAACAATGAGCATTTCAATCAGTCTACACTCACTGTGAAGTAACTTTAACCAGTCATTGGAACGAGCATTGATTGCAAACTTTCGTGTGAAAACCGTGAAAACCGAGGCAATAATAAATCATTTTCCAGGTCAAACATATTCATCAATAATGAACAGCAAGGCTTCGTATCACACAGACCTACAGCTCTGCAGTTACTAAGAGTGGTGGAGACATGGATGTGATATGTTTTGACTTGATGAAGGCCTTGGACAACTTTCAACATAACGTTCCTTTCAAGATAGAAAGCTTTAGAATAGTAGCTTTTTCAGATGATTACATAATATTTGACATGCAGAATGCAGAGAGTTCTTGTAAATGATGCATATTCTAAATGGAAACCACTGATCAGTGGCAAATGTTATTCTCTTTTTACGAAAGGCAATATAAATATCCAAGTCAACTACAGACCTGCATCATTGACAAGCATAGCAGTTAGGGTGATAGAGACACTAGAAAGTGATGCAGCACCCATAATTAGAAACGATACCTGTATATATCATTACATGATTTCAGGAGCAAGAGGATCTGTCTTGTTAATCTGTTTATTTACCTGGCTGATGTAATTAATGCAGTGGACAGGAAAATGCGTAGATGTCAAGTACCTCGGCTGCCTTTGACAGAGAACATCAGATACCAGGGCGGCATTTAGCGCTGCAGAGGACCTGAGCCACCAAATGGTGGAGGCCTCTACCCTCTTGTTTGTAAGTCTGTATTATAAAAAATGTTTTCATGCATTACGAGTTTCATTTAATCAGTGATCCGTACGAACAGACTCAATGTTGTTCATACTAGAGACACAGGTAATTTCATGCATGCAGCTTTTACTATGGGTTTGTGATATGACGTACACAGCAATCATTACACTGTTAGAAAAACATAATTTTACACATTTCGTATCACCTTGTACTTTATACAGACTTACCTACATGGAGAAAAATTGTAGCCAAGTCTTTGAAGATTCTTATTTCTTAAAGCTTTTTTTTTTCTTTTTTTTTTTCTTTTTTTTTTGAGGACCACTGATACCCAGTGAACTTAGTTTCATACGTCCAGAATGGTTGAGAGTCATGCAGTGCTAAAATCAAATAGTATCACATCAACAACACAGCCAGACAGTTGCCAAAAAGTTACATCATTGTCCACGAGCAAACAGCCAATCATGAACAGTTCTACCCTGCCTAAATCAAAACTGGTTTTCAGATAAGAGTACAGCACTGGTGATGCTTCTCTCTTCAGTATCTGACAAACATGGAAGAGGGAAATAACCATGCTAGGGCAAAACTATACGGTGGCTCAGTGTTGACTCCATCAGGTACAGTACATACGGTATTAATGTTTACAGCCAGCAGAGCGGATCTCTTATCGACATCAACTGCCAACAAAGGCTTTTCACTCAGAATAATGAAACAAAAACTGAAATACATCCTGAAAGGTGATGTCCTGTGGTATAACATACCTTGATATACACTGAAAAATAATCAACAGTGATCTTCCATGGGTAGAGTCTCCCTATTCAGTCACCGCTGTCCAACTTCTGGGGACCAACTGTTAGTGCAACTGCGTTCTTCTCTCTTATGTATGCATGATGTGGCTTAGAGGAAGACTGAATTTTGTTAAGCACTTCATATTCAATTGTTAAAATGTATAACAATGGTTGTGGTACCTTTTTTGACGGGAGATATAGTATGTAAGCCAGAGCCTGTGAAGGTTCTCCAAAACTACCGTGGATTCCTCTTCAGCCCTTCCATCACTGCCAAGCAGTTTTAAGTGCTATAGGAGGAGAATGGGTTAATCATTTCTTTTTTTTTTTCTACTTTCAAAACTTGACCAATCCGATTAACCTGAGATTCTTGCGTGTATATATATATATATATATATATATATATATATATATATATATATATATATATATGTATCACCAGTAATTTTCTTTATAAATATGACAAACACAATCATATACATAATATTGCCCGTAAAAGAGGGAGGTGGTGGTGATGGAGCTCTGGTTTCCTTGTTCACTGCAATATACTTCGAAGATATGACCATGACACCACTGTGCAATCATCTTAGGTATTATTAGTTTGAAGGAAATGACAAAAGTCGATATAGGGAAGTACTGTCTCTGCAGTCGAATAGTGAGCAAATTGAATGACCTGTCATCACACACAGTGCAGTCAAATACTGTATGGATATGATTTTAAAAAGAAACTTAACAAACAATGGAGAGACAGGCACAGATACATATGGGTAACTACAGTATAAAGATTCCATTAAATACGTCAATCCAAACTTCACCATTAAAACAGATCTCAACCTGTAAATCGAAAATTTAAATGAGCTGGACACACAGGTTGAAATCCTCTTCCAGAAGTTCGCTTGTCAATAGCTTCTGAGCATCTGTGAGTACAATTTAATGTCATGTTGTGCTTGGGGTATACAACTCAGTCCACAACACAGCCTAGTTTGCTGTGGACCGCCATACCTGTGGATTTGTGGTACCCTTTACTTTTGAACCCATCCTCATTATAGCCTGGCTGACTGATATCGGGTCATTAACCAGGTGAATTCAGGATGAGGAGAACATAAGAATCAAATCACATTTAAAAAAAAAAAAAAAAAAAGATTCATGAAAAAAAGTATGGGGTGAAACTAATGATTCAGATAATGTTTCCAATTGGAACCTTTTAATCCCATTTCTTGACGAGAGTTTATGAAGTCACACACAAACAGAAAACACTAACAAAATTGCTCCAGTGACAACGAAGACACAGGCGAACCCCACCCTCTCCCCCCAGAAAAAGTGGGGTGGGTGAAAAATACACAAGGAGAGATGACCCCTCAAAAATGGTGCCCGTGAAACATTAGGAGAGCCATGACTCCCACCAAAAACAAGGTGCCAGATACGCCATGGAGTGACATGACCTCGCAAAAACCATGATGCCAGATACAGAAGACAAATGTGCAAGTAGGGCGAAATATGTGGCGGGTTAAGCATATCCTCCTATGGAGGTGATCCATTTTCCACTAAAAACCACAAGCAGTCAGTGAATACAAAATAGTCAACATCAGGAAGGTGTCAGCAGTGAGGCTAACACCACAAATAGCAAGCAAACTTCAAGGAGTTGTCACAAGTGAGTTAAAAACTGTAAGTAGTAACTAAGAGAAGAAAAATGTCATGATCTGTCGTCATCAAAAGTTTGGGATTCACCCCGATCCAGAAAAGCTGGATTTCCATCGGATCCAGTGACACCTGGCTCTGAAAGCAAGACCCGGGGTAAAAGAAAATGTCTGATCCTTAATACCACTTACACCCAACAAAATATATTCACCAGGAAACAAATGAAAGTCTACATTGAGGGTCTTACCCTCAACTTGGACAGGAACATTCCTAACGCAGGAAACCACTTGATACAACTCTTGGCTAAAGGGGAAGTACCGCGGTATGGGCGGCTCTACAACATCTACCTTCAGGCCAAGTCTCCTGGCCTCATCTATTGGTAGTAAATTGAAGTAGGCACCAGTATCGATCTTCACATCTCGAAACACTTTATCATTAATTCTGACTGTTTTTCTAAAGCGACGGATACTGAATTCGGGTTTCACCTCCGGCACCCTGAATGTCAACAATGGGCAAGACTCACAGGTGTTTAAACTACAACTGCACGACTTTAAAAAACTCATTCCTAAAACTGCACAGGGCGCATCAACCCGCCCATCTGCCATCAGATCCATAACAACTTTCACTGGCCCGCTCACCGATTCCAACAGAACTTCCACATTTTTCTTGCATGGAATTTCGCCAAACTTTTTGTCCAAGGGATAAAAGGCGTCCACTAAGCCATAGTGGTGAATAGCCTTAACTGTGATCAAATTAACCTCAGCCCCTGTGTCTACTATGAAAGGTACGCACACATTTTGAATCTTGATGTTAACACTGAGTTTGGGTTTCCCCGTCAATTTTGTCCAAGTCAGAGGCACACTGTAGAATGACATCATGAATTCAGTGTGAAAAGTAGAGTAATTTAGTAATTTGTTTTACAAATAATAAAGTCAATGTATAAAACAAATTACAAGCGAAAGAATAGAGAAAAATTTCTCGTACGTTTTACCTCACAGATCGTTCGGTGAAGACTGAGGTGCAGCTACTGTTGGCCCTTATTTAAATTACTCCGTTTTCTATGAGTTTGGTTTTCTGCATTAGGTTTGAAAAGATGACCATAAGAAAATAAACACCATTATTCCTTTGTAAAGTCAATAGCGACCAATCATATTGTGCATAATTTTCGAAAAGAAACAAAACATGTAGGCTGGAAATGACAATCGTAGCTCGAGATTTCTCTAGGGTGGCATTCAGCCATAATTAACCTTGAAGTACTGCACAAATATTCAGTTGATACAAGTGTACATTATCTTTCATTAAGTTACAATAAGAAATACAGTGTGGTGAGAAAAGAAAAAATTTCTTTTTGTTGTATAAGCACTCGGTACCTTTTAGAACTATAAATAATTCAATCAATCAACATGACGGAGTCAGCCAATCTCAACCTTAGGACAGAACTATAAACACGACCCAAGGAATTCAAAACACTGGCTGCAGAAACCATTGTACAGGTATGTGCATCATTCTTTAACGACACAAAAAAATGTAGCAGGTAATAATAAACGTTTTGAATAATACAGATAAACATGACCGAATGCGGACCCAAAAAGAGAGGGAAGATCACTACCAGTACTGGAAGAAACTGATGTACGTTTTTTTTTACTGTATTGGTGTCATTAAAAGAAAAAATGTATATGTGCTCTGTATACCCTTCCAACAATGAGCATTTCAATCAGTCTACACTCACTGTGAAGTAACTTTAACCAGTCATTGGAACGAGCATTGATTGCAAACTTTCGTGTGAAAACCGTGAAAACCGAGGCAATAATAAATCATTTTCCAGGTCAAACATATTCATCAATAATGAACAGCAAGGCTTCGTATCACACAGACCTACAGCTCTGCAGTTACTAAGAGTGCTGGACACATGGATGTGATATTTTTTGACTTGATGAAGGCCTTGGACAACTTTCAACATAACGTTCCTTTCAAGATAGAAAGCTTTAGAACAGTAGCTTTTTCAGATGATTACATAATATTTGACATGCAGAATGCAGAGAGTTCTTGTAAATGATGCATATTCTAAATGGAAACCACTGATCAGTGGCAAATGTTATTCTCTTTTTACGAAAGGCAATATAAATATCCAAGTCAACTACAGACCTGCATCATTGACAAGCATAGCAGTTAGGGTGATAGAGACACTAGAAAGTGATGCAGCACCCATAATTAGAAACGATACCTGTATATATCATTACATGATTTCAGGAGCAAGAGGATCTGTCTTGTTAATCTGTTTATTTACCTGGCTGATGTAATTAATGCAGTGGACAGGAAAATGCGTAGATGTCAAGTACCTCGGCTGCCTTTGACAGAGAACATCAGATACCAGGGCGGCATTTAGCGCTGCAGAGGACCTGAGCCACCAAATGGTGGAGGCCTCTACCCTCTTGTTTGTAAGTCTGTATTATAAAAAATGTTTTCATGCATTACGAGTTTCATTTAATCAGTGATCCGTACGAACAGACTCAATGTTGTTCATACTAGAGACACAGGTAATTTCATGCATGCAGCTTTTACTATGGGTTTGTGATATGACGTACACAGCAATCATTACACTGTTAGAAAAACATAATTTTACACATTTCGTATCACCTTGTACTTTATACAGACTTACCTACATGGAGAAAATTTGTAGCCAAGTCTTTGAAGATTCTTATTTCTTAAAGCATTTTTTTTTTTTTTTTTTTTTTTTTTTTTGAGGACCACTGATACCCAATGAACTTAGTTTCATACGTCCAGAATGGTTGAGAGTCATGCAGTGCTAAAATCAAATAGTATCACATCAACAACACAGCCAGACAGTTGCCAAAAAGTTACATCATTGTCCACGAGCAAACAGCCAATCATGAACAGTTCTACCCTGCCTAAATCAAAACTGGTTTTCAGATAAGAGTACAGCACTGGTGATGCTTCTCTCTTCAGTATCTGACAAACATGGAAGAGGGAAATAACCATGCTAGGGCAAAACTATACGGTGGCTCAATGTTGACTCCATCAGGTACAGTACATACGGTATTAATGTTTACAGCCAGCAGAGCGGATCTCTTATCGACATCAACTGCCAACAAAGGCTTTTCACTCAGAATAATGAAACAAAAACTGAAATACATCCTGAAAGGTGATGTCCTGTGGTATAACATACCTTGATATACACTGAAAAATAATCAACAGTGATCTTCCATGGGTAGAGTCTCCCTATTCAGTCACCGCTGTCCAACTTCTGGGGACCAACTGTTAGTGCAACTGCGTTCTTCTCTCTTATGTATGCATGATGTGGCTTAGAGGAAGACTGAATTTTGTTAAGCACTTCATATTCAATTGTTAAAATGTATAACAATGGTTGTGGTACCTTTTTTGACGGGAGATATAGCATGTAAGCCAGAGCCTGTGAAGGTTCTCCAAAACTATCGTGGATTCCTCTTCAGCCCTTCCATCACTGCCAAGCAGTTTTAAGTGCTATAGGAGGAGAATGGTTTAATCATTTCTTTTTTTTTTCTACTTTCAAAACTTGACCAATCCGATTAACCTGAGATTCTTGCGAGTCTATATATATATATATATATATATATATATATATATATATATATATATATATATATGTATCACCAGTAATTTTCTTTATAAATATGACAAACACAATCATATACATAATATTGCCCGTAAAAGAGGGAGGTGGTGGTGATGGAGCTCTGGTTTCCTTGTTCACTGCAATATACTTCGAAGATATGACCATGACACCACTGTGCAATCATCTTAGGTATTATTAGTTTGAAGGAAATGACAAAAGTCGATATAGGGAAGTACTGTCTCTGCAGTCGAATAGTGAGCAAATTGAATGACCTGTCATCACACACAGTGCAGTCAAATACTGTATGGATATGATTTTAAAAAGAAACTTAACAAACAATGGAGAGACAGGCACAGATACATATGGGTAACTACAGTATAAAGATTCCATTAAATACGTCAATCCAAACTTCACCATTAAAACAGATCTCAACCTGTAAATCGAAAATTTAAATGAGCTGGACACACAGGTTGAAATCCTCTTCCAGAAGTTCGCTTGTCAATAGCTTCTGAGCATCTGTAAGTACAATTTAATGTCATGTTGTGCTTGGGGTATACAACTCAGTCCACAACACAGCCTAGTTTGCTGTGGACCGCCATACCTGTGGATTTGTGGTACCCTTTACTTTTGAACCCATCCTCATTATAGCCTGGCTGACTGATATCGGGTCATTAACCAGGTGAATCCAGGATGAGGAGAACATAAGAATCAAATCACAAAAAAAAAAAAAAAAAAAAGATTCATGAAAAAAAGTATGGGGTGAAACTAATGATTCAGATAATGTTTCCAATTGGAACCTTTTAATCCCATTTCTTGACGAGAGTTTATGGAGTCACACACAAACAGAAAACACTAACAAAATTGCTCCAGTGACAACGAAGACACAGGCGAACCCCACCCTCTCCCCCCAGAAAAAGTGGGGTGGGTGAAAAATACACAAGGAGAGATGACCCCTCAAAAATGGTGCCCGTGAAACATTAGGAGAGCCATGACTCCCACCAAAAACAAGGTGCCAGATACGCCATGGAGTGACAAGACCTCGCAAAAACCATGATGCCGGATACAGAAGACAAATGTGCAAGTAGGGCGAAATATGTGGCGGGTTAAGCATATCCTCCTATGGAGGTGATCCATTTTCCACTAAAAACCACAAGCAGTCAGTGAATACAAAATAGTCAACATCAGGAAGGTGTCAGCAGTGAGGCTAACACCACAAATAGCAAGCAAACTTCAAGGAGTTGTCACAAGTGAGTTAAAAACTGTAAGTAGTAACTAAGAGAAGAAAAATGTCATGATCTGTCGTCATCAAAAGTTTGGGATTCACCCCGATCCAGAAAAGCTGGATTTCCATCGGATCCAGTGACACCTGGCTCTGAAAGCAAGACCCGGGGTAAAAGAAAATGTCTGATCCTTAATACCACTTACACCCAACAAAATATATTCACCAGGAAACAAATGAAAGTCTACATTGAGGGTCTTACCCTCAACTTGGACAGGAACATTCCTAACGCAGGAAACCACTTGATACAACTCTTGGCTAAAGGGGAAGTACCGCGGTATGGGCGGCTCTACAACATCTACCTTCAGGCCAAGTCTCCTGGCCTCATCTATTGGTAGTAAATTGAAGTAGGCACCAGTATCGATCTTCACATCTCGAAACACTTTATCATTAATTCTGACTGTTTTTCTAAAGCGACGGATACTGAATTCGGGTTTCACCTCCGGCACCCTGAATGTCAACAATGGTAAGACTCACAGGTGTTTAAACTACAACTGCACCACTTTAAAAAACTCATTCCTAAAACTGCATAGGGCGCATCAACCCGCCCATCTGCCATCAGATCCATAACAACTTTCACTGGCCCGCTCACCGATTCCAACAGAACTTCCACATTTTTCTTGCATGGAATTTCGCCAAACTTTTTGTCCAAGGGATAAAAGGCGTCCACTAAGCCATAGTGGTGAATAGCCTTAACTGTGATCAAATTAACCTCAGCCCCTGTGTCTACTATGAAAGGTACGCACACATTTTGAATCTTGATGTTAACACTGAGTTTGGGTTTCCCCGTCAAATTTGTCCAAGTCAGAGGCACACTGTAGAATGACATCATGAATTCAGTGTGAAAAGTAGAGTAATTTAGTAATTTGTTTTACAAATAATAAAGTCAATGTATAAAACAAATTACAAACGAAAGAATAGAGAAAAATTTCTCGTACGTTTTACCTCACAGATCGTTCGGTGAAGACTGAGGTGCAGCTACTGTTGGCCCTTATTTAAATTACTCCGTTTTCTATGAGTTTCGTTTTCTGCATTAGGTTTGAAAAGATGACCATAAGAAAATAAACACCATTATTCCTTTGTAAAGTCAATAGCGACCAATCATATTGTGCATAATTTTCGAAAAGAAACAAAACATGTAGGCTGGAAATGACAATCGTAGCTCGAGATTTCTCTAGGGTGGCATTCAGCCATAATTAACCTTGAAGTACTGCACAAATATTCAGTTGATACAAGTGTACATTATCTTTCATTAAGTTACAATAAGAAATACAGTGTGGTGAGAAAAAAAAAAAAAAAAATTTCTTTTGTTGTATAAACACTCTGTACCTTTTAGAACTATAAATAATTCAATCACTCAACATGACGGAGTCAGCCAATCTCAACCTTAGGACAGAACTATAAACACGACCCAAGGAATTCAAAACACTGGCTGCAGAAACCATTGTACAGGTATATGCATCATTCTTTAACGACACAAAAAAATGTAGCAGGTAATAATAAACGTTTTGAATAATACAGATAAACATGACCGAATGCGGACCCAAAAGAGAGGGAAGATCACTACCAGTACTGGAAGAAACTGATGTACGTTTTTTACTGTAATGGTGTCATTAAAATAAAAAATGTATATGTGCTCTGTATACCCTTCCAACAATGAGCATTTCAATCAGTCTACACTCACTGTGAAGTAACTTTAACCAGTCATTGGAACGAGCATTGATTGCAAACTTTCGTGTGAAAACCGTGAAAACCGAGGCAATAATAAATCATTTTCCAGGTCAAACATATTCATCAATAATGAACAGCAAGGCTTCGTATCACACAGACCTACAGCTCTGCAGTTACTAAGAGTGGTGGAGACATGGATGTGATATGTTTTGACTTGATGAAGGCCTTGGACAACTTTCAACATAACGTTCCTTTCAAGATAGAAAGCTTTAGAATAGTAGCTTTTTCAGATGATTACATAATATTTGACATGCAGAATGCAGAGAGTTCTTGTAAATGATGCATATTCTAAATGGAAACCACTGATCAGTGGCAAATGTTATTCTCTTTTTACGAAAGGCAATATAAATATCCAAGTCAACTACAGACCTGCATCATTGACAAGCATAGCAGTTAGGGTGATAGAGACACTAGAAAGTGATGCAGCACCCATAATTAGAAACGATACCTGTATATATCATTACATGATTTCAGGAGCAAGAGGATCTGTCTTGATAATCTGTTTATTTACCTGGCTGATGTAATTAATGCAGTGGACAGGAAAATGCGTAGATGTCAAGTACCTCGGCTGCCTTTGACAGAGAACATCAGATACCAGGGCGGCATTTAGCGCTGCAGAGGACCTGAGCCACCAAATGGTGGAGGCCTCTACCCTCTTGTTTGTAAGTCTGTATTATAAAAAATGTTTTCATGCATTACGAGTTTCATTTAATCAGTGATCCGTACGAACAGACTCAATGTTGTTCATACTAGAGACACAGGTAATTTCATGCATGCAGCTTTTACTATGGGTTTGTGATATGACGTACACAGCAATCATTACACTGTTAGAAAAACATAATTTTACACATTTCGTATCACCTTGTACTTTATACAGACTTACCTAGATGGAGAAAATTTGTAGCCAAGTCTTTGAAGATTCTTATTTCTTAAAGCTATTTTTTTTTTTTTTTTTTTTTTTTTTTTTTGAGGACCACTGATACCCAATGAACTTAGTTTCATACGTCCAGAATGGTTGAGAGTCATGCAGTGCTAAAATCAAATAGTATCACATCAACAACACAGCCAGACAGTTGCCAAAAAGTTACATCATTGTCCACGAGCAAACAGCCAATCATGAACAGTTCTACCCTGCCTAAATCAAAACTGGTTTTCAGATAAGAGTACAGCACTGGTGATGCTTCTCTCTTCAGTATCTGACAAACATGGAAGAGGGAAATAACCATGCTAGGGCAAAACTATACGGTGGCTCAGTGTTGACTCCATCAGGTACAGTACATACGGTATTAATGTTTACAGCCAGCAGAGCGGATCTCTTATCGACATCAACTGCCAACAAAGGCTTTTCACTCAGAATAATGAAACAAAAACTGAAATACATCCTGAAAGGTGATGTCCTGTGGTATAACATACCTTGATATACACTGAAAAATAATCAACAGTGATCTTCCATGGGTAGAGTCTCCCTATTCAGTCACCGCTGTCCAACTTCTGGGGACCAACTGTTAGTGCAACTGCGTTCTTCTCTCTTATGTATGCATGATGTGGCTTAGAGGAAGACTGAATTTTGTTAAGCACTTCATATTCAATTGTTAAAATGTATAACAATGGTTGTGGTACCTTTTTTGACGGGAGATATAGTATGTAAGCCAGACCCTGTGAAGGTTCTCCAAAACTACCGTGGATTCCTCTTCAGCCCTTCCATCACTGCCAAGCAGTTTTAAGTGCTATAGGATGAGAATGGGTTAATCATTTCTTTTTTTTTTTCTACTTTCAAAACTTGACCAATCCGATTAACCTGAGATTCTTGCGTGTATATATATATATATATATATATATATATATATATATATATATATATGTATCACCAGTAATTTTCTTTATAAATATGACAAACACAATCATATACATAATATTGCCCGTAAAAGAGGGAGGTGGTGGTGATGGAGCTCTGGTTTCCTTGTTCACTGCAATATACTTCGAAGATATGACCATGACACCACTGTGCAATCATCTTAGGTATTATTAGTTTGAAGGAAATGACAAAAGTCGATATAGGGAAGTACTGTCTCTGCAGTCGAATAGTGAGCAAATTGAATGACCTGTCATCACACACAGTGCAGTCAAATACTGTATGGATATGATTTTAAAAAGAAACTTAACAAACAATGGAGAGACAGGCACAGATACATATGGGTAACTACAGTATAAAGATTCCATTAAATACGTCAATCCAAACTTCACCATTAAAACAGATCTCAACCTGTAAATCGAAAATTTAAATGAGCTGGACACACAGGTTGAAATCCTCTTCCAGAAGTTCGCTTGTCAATAGCTTCTGAGCATCTGTGAGTACAATTTAATGTCATGTTGTGCTTGGGGTATACAACTCAGTCCACAACACAGCCTAGTTTGCTGTGGACCGCCATACCTGTGGATTTGTGGTACCCTTTACTTTTGAACCCATCCTCATTATAGCCTGGCTGACTGATATCGGGTCATTAACCAGGTGAATTCAGGATGAGGAGAACATAAGAATCAAATCACATTTAAAAAAAAAAAAAAAAAAAGATTCATGAAAAAAAGTATGGGGTGAAACTAATGATTCAGATAATGTTTCCAATTGGAACCTTTTAATCCCATTTCTTGACGAGAGTTTATGAAGTCACACACAAACAGAAAACACTAACAAAATTGCTCCAGTGACAACGAAGACACAGGCGAACCCCACCCTCTCCCCCCAGAAAAAGTGGGGTGGGTGAAAAATACACAAGGAGAGATGACCCCTCAAAAATGGTGCCCGTGAAACATTAGGAGAGCCATGACTCCCACCAAAAACAAGGTGCCAGATACGCCATGGAGTGACATGACCTCGCAAAAACCATGATGCCAGATACAGAAGACAAATGTGCAAGTAGGGCGAAATATGTGGCGGGTTAAGCATATCCTCCTATGGAGGTGATCCATTTTCCACTAAAAACCACAAGCAGTCAGTGAATACAAAATAGTCAACATCAGGAAGGTGTCAGCAGTGAGGCTAACACCACAAATAGCAAGCAAACTTCAAGGAGTTGTCACAAGTGAGTTAAAAACTGTAAGTAGTAACTAAGAGAAGAAAAATGTCATGATCTGTCGTCATCAAAAGTTTGGGATTCACCCCGATCCAGAAAAGCTGGATTTCCATCGGATCCAGTGACACCTGGCTCTGAAAGCAAGACCCGGGGTAAAAGAAAATGTCTGATCCTTAATACCACTTACACCCAACAAAATATATTCACCAGGAAACAAATGAAAGTCTACATTGAGGGTCTTACCCTCAACTTGGACAGGAACATTCCTAACGCAGGAAACCACTTGATACAACTCTTGGCTAAAGGGGAAGTACCGCGGTATGGGCGGCTCTACAACATCTACCTTCAGGCCAAGTCTCCTGGCCTCATCTATTGGTAGTAAATTGAAGTAGGCACCAGTATCGATCTTCACATCTCGAAACACTTTATCATTAATTCTGACTGTTTTTCTAAAGCGACGGATACTGAATTCGGGTTTCACCTCCGGCACCCTGAATGTCAACAATGGGCAAGACTCACAGGTGTTTAAACTACAACTGCACGACTTTAAAAAACTCATTCCTAAAACTGCACAGGGCGCATCAACCCGCCCATCTGCCATCAGATCCATAACAACTTTCACTGGCCCGCTCACCGATTCCAACAGAACTTCCACATTTTTCTTGCATGGAATTTCGCCAAACTTTTTGTCCAAGGGATAAAAGGCGTCCACTAAGCCATAGTGGTGAATAGCCTTAACTGTGATCAAATTAACCTCAGCCCCTGTGTCTACTATGAAAGGTACGCACACATTTTGAATCTTGATGTTAACACTGAGTTTGGGTTTCCCCGTCAATTTTGTCCAAGTCAGAGGCACACTGTAGAATGACATCATGAATTCAGTGTGAAAAGTAGAGTAATTTAGTAATTTGTTTTACAAATAATAAAGTCAATGTATAAAACAAATTACAAGCGAAAGAAGAGAAAAATTTCTCGTACGTTTTACCTCACAGATCGTTCGGTGAAGACTGAGGTGCAGCTACTGTTGGCCCTTATTTAAATTACTCCGTTTTCTATGAGTTTGGTTTTCTGCATTAGGTTTGAAAAGATGACCATAAGAAAATAAACACCATTATTCCTTTGTAAAGTCAATAGCGACCAATCATATTGTGCATAATTTTCGAAAAGAAACAAAACATGTAGGCTGGAAATGACAATCGTAGCTCGAGATTTCTCTAGGGTGGCATTCAGCCATAATTAACCTTGAAGTACTGCACAAATATTCAGTTGATACAAGTGTACATTATCTTTCATTAAGTTACAATAAGAAATACAGTGTGGTGAGAAAAGAAAAAAAAAAAAACATTTCTTTTGTTGTATAAGCACTCTGTACCTTTTAGAACTACAAATAATTCAATCAATCAACATGACGGAGTCAGCCAATCTCAACCTTAGGACAGAACTATAAACACGACCCAAGGAATTCAAAACACTAGCTGCAGAAACCATTGTACAGGTATGTGCATCATTCTTTAACGACACAAAAAAATGTAGCAGGTAATAATAAACGTTTTGAATAATACAGATAAACATGACCGAATGCGGACCCAAAAAGAGAGGGAAGATCACTACCAGTACTGGAAGAAACTGATGTACGTTTTTTTTTACTGTATTGGTGTCATTAAAAGAAAAAATGTATATGTGCTCTGTTTACCCTTCCAACAATGAGCATTTCAGTCAGTCTACACTCACTGTGAAAACTTTAACCAGTCATTGGAACGAGCATTGATTGCAAACTTTCGTGTGAAAACCGAGGCAATAATAAATCATTTTCTAGGTCAAACATATTCATCAATAATGAACAGCAAGGCTTCGTATCACACAGACCTACAGCTCTGCAGTTACTAAGAGTGGTGGAGACATGGATGTGATATGTTTTGACTTGATGAAGGCCTTGGACAACTTTCAACATAACGTTCCTTTCAAGATAGAAAGCTTTTGAATAGTAGCTTTTTCAGATGATTACATAATATTTGACATGCAGAATGCAGAGAGTTCTTGTAAATGATGCATATTCTAAATGGAAACCACTGA
The DNA here is from genome assembly GCF_032717465.1 of Coenobita brevimanus. Taxonomy (NCBI): domain Eukaryota; kingdom Metazoa; phylum Arthropoda; class Malacostraca; order Decapoda; family Coenobitidae; genus Coenobita; species Coenobita brevimanus. Next base: position 27,363,859 of record NC_137040.1, on the reverse strand, counting down.
TCAGTGGCAAATGTTATTCTCTTTTTACGAAAGGCAATATAAATATCCAAGTCAACTACAGACCTGCATCATTGACAAGCATAGCAGTTAGGGTGATAGAGACACTAGAAAGTGATGCAGCACCCATAATTACAAACGATACCTGTATATATCATTACATGATTTCAGGAGCAAGAGGATCTGTCTTGTTAATCTGTTTATTTACCTGGCTGATGTAATTAATGCAGTGGACAGGAAAATGCGTAGATGTCAAGTACCTCGGCTGCCTTTGACAGAGAACATCAGATACCAGGGCGGCATTTAGCGCTGCAGAGGACCTGAGCCACCAAATGGTGGAGGCCTCTACCCTCTTGTTTGTAAGTCTGTATTATAAAAAATGTTTTCATGCATTACGAGTTTCATTTAATCAGTGATCCGTACGAACAGACTCAATGTAGTTCATACTAGAGACACAGGTAATTTCATGCATGCAGCTTTTACTATGGGTTTGTGATATGACGTACACAGCAATCATTACACTGTTAGAAAAACATAATTTTACACATTTCGTATCACCTTGTACTTTATACAGACTTACCTACATGGAGAAAATTTATAGCCAAGTCTTTGAAGATTCTTATTTCTTAAGGCTTTTTTTTTTTTTTTTTTTTTTTTTTTTTTTGGGACCACTGATACCCAATGAACTTAGTTTCATACGTCCAGAATGGTTGAGAGTCATGCAGTGCTAAAATCAAATAGTATCACATCAACAACACAGCCAGACAGTTGCCAAAAAGTTACATCATTGTCCACGAGCAAACAGCCAATCATGAACAGTTCTACCCTGCCTAAATCAAAACTGGTTTTCAGATAAGAGTACAGCACTGGTGATGCTTCTCTCTTCAGTATCTGACAAACATGGAAGAGGGAAATAACCATGCTAGGGCAAAACTAAACGGTACCTCAGTGTTGACTCCATCAGGTACAGTACATACGGTATTAATGTTTACAGCCAGCAGAGCGGATCTCTTATCGACATCAACTGCCAACAAAGGCCTTTCACTCAGAATAATGAAACAAAAACTGAAATACATCCTGAAAGGTGATGTCCTGTGGTATAACATACCTTGATATACACTGAAAAATAATCAACAGTGATCTTCCATGGGTAGAGTCTCCCTATTCAGTCACCGCTGTCCAACTTCTGGGGACCAACTGTTAGTGCAACTGCGTTCTTCTCTCTTATGTATGCATGATGTGGCTTAGAGGAAGACTGAATTTTGTTAAGCATTTCATATTCAATTGTTAAAATGTATAACAATGGTTGTGGTACCTTTTTTGACGGGAGATATAGTATGTAAGCCAGAGCCTGTGAAGGTTCTCCAAAACTACCGTGGATTCCTCTTCAGCCCTTCCATCACTGCCAAGCAGTTTTAAGTGCTATAGGAGGAGAATGGTTTAATCATTTTTTTTTTTTTTTTTCTACTTACAAAACTTGACCAATCCGATTAACCTGAGATTCTTGCGTGTATATATATATATATATATATATATATATATATATATATATATATATATATATATCACCAGTAATTTTCTTTATAAATATGACAAACACAATCATATACATAATATTGCCCGTAAAAGAGGGAGGTGGTGGTGTTGGAGCTCTGGTTTCCTTGTTCACTGCAATATACTTCGAAGATATGACCATGACACCACTGTGCAATCATCTTAGGTATTATTAGTTTGAAGGAAATGACAAAAGTCGATATAGGGAAGTACTGTCTCTGCAGTCGAATAGTGAGCAAATTGAATGACCTGTCATCACACACAGTGCAGTCAAATACTGTATGGATATGATTTTAAAAAGAAACTTAACAAACAATGGAGAGACAGGCACAGATACATATGGGTAACTACAGTATAAAGATTCCATTAAATACGTCAATCCAAACTTCACCATTAAAACAGATCTCAACCTGTAAATCGAAAATTTAAATGAGCTGGACACACAGGTTGAAATCCTCTTCCAGAAGTTCGCTTGTCAATAGCTTCTGAGCATCTGTAAGTACAATTTAATGTCATGTTGTGCTTGGGGTATACAACTCAGTCCACAACACAGCCTAGTTTGCTGTGGACCGCCATACCTGTGGATTTGTGGTACCCTTTACTTTTGAACCCATCCTCATTACAGCCTGGCTGACTGATATCGGGTCATTAACCAGGTGAATTCAGGATGAGGAGAACATAAGAATCAAATCACATTAAAAAAAAAAAAAAAAAAAAGGATTCATGAAAAAAAGTATGGGGTGAAACTAATGATTCAGATAATGTTTCTAATTGGAACCTTTTAATCCCATTTCTTGACGAGAGTTTATGGAGTCATACACAAACAGAAAACACTAACAAAATTGCTCCAGTGACAACGAAGACACAGGCGAACCCCACCCTCTCCCCCCAGAAAAAGTGGGGTGGGTGAAAAATACACAAGGAGAGATGACCCCTCAAAAATGGTGCCCGTGAAACATTAGGAGAGCCATGACTCCCACCAAAAACAAGGTGCCAGATACGCCATGGAGTGACATGACCTCGCAAAAACCATGATGCCAGATACAGAAGACAAATGTGCAAGTAGGGCGAAATATGTGGCGGGTTAAGCATATCCTCCTATGGAGGTGATCCATTTTCCACTAAAAACCACAAGCAGTCAGTGAATACAAAATAGTCAACATCAGGAAGGTGTCAGCAGTGAGGCTAACACCACAAATAGCAAGCAAACTTCAAGGAGTTGTCACAAGTGAGTTAAAAACTGTAAGTAGTAACTAAGAGAAGAAAAATGTCATGATCTGTCGTCATCAAAAGTTTGGGATTCACCCCGATCCAGAAAAGCTGGATTTCCATCGGATCCAGTGACACCTGGCTCTGAAAGCAAGACCCGGGGTAAAAGAAAATGTCTGATCCTTAATACCACTTACACCCAACAAAATATATTCACCAGGAAACAAATGAAAGTCTACATTGAGGGTCTTACCCTCAACTTGGACAGGAACATTCCTAACGCAGGAAACCACTTGATACAACTCTTGGCTAAAGGGGAAGTACCGCGGTATGGGCGGCTCTACAACATCTACCTTCAGGCCAAGTCTCCTGGCCTCATCTATTGGTAGTAAATTGAAGTAGGCACCAGTATCGATCTTCACATCTCGAAACACTTTATCATTAATTCTGACTGTTTTTCTAAAGCGACGGATACTGAATTCGGGTTTCACCTCCGGCACCCTGAATGTCAACAATGGGCAAGACTCACAGGTGTTTAAACTACAACTGCACGACTTTAAAAAACTCATTCCTAAAACTGCATAGGGCGCATCAACCCGCCCATCTGCCATCAGATCCATAACAACTTTCACTGGCCCGCTCACCGATTCCAACAGAACTTCCACATTTTTCTTGCATGGAATTTCGCCAAACTTTTTGTCCAAGGGATAAAAGGCGTCCACTAAGCCATAGTGGTGAATAGCCTTAACTGTGATCAAATTAACCTCAGCCCCTGTGTCTACTATGAAAGGTACGCACACATTTTGAATCTTGATGTTAACACTGAGTTTGGGTTTCCCCGTCAAATTTGTCCAAGTCAGAGGCACACTGTAGAATGACATCATGAATTCAGTGTGAAAAGTAGAGTAATTTAGTAATTTGTTTTACAAATAATAAAGTCAATGTATAAAACAAATTACAAGCGAAAGAATAGAGAAAAATTTCTCGTACATTTTACCTCACAGATCGTTCGGTGAAGACTGAGGTCAGTGTTGCCACCAAAAAAATTGGTAAATCTGAAGCTGGATGCCAAAAAATCTGTGGAAATCTGTAGATCCCTCAAAGTGACCATTCCGTGGGGGGAAATGGAGAACTACTCCGTCCGAATTTTCCACAGCCTTCCCCTTGAACCTCCCGAATTTTTCCCTAACTGACCACAGAAATGACATACCACATGTTGAAGATAGAATTTGGTCATAATATAATAGTACCATTGAGCAGTTACAAACTAATATGGCAGTTTTTTTTTTTTTTTTTTTTAAATAATAGTGGACTGTGTATAGCCAGTTGTTAGCTCATGGAACTAGGCCTGTCACACAACCTGAATACAAAATTATGGTTACATGAATTTTGATCAGCCTTCCTTATCAAATAGGAATGGTTCTCCTTGGTTACAAGTCAAATTAACCGTCCAGTCCGACTACACTTGGTCATAAGCTAAACTGGAAAGGAGTGTAGGCCTAGTATCTTTGTTAAGTGATAGTAAGTCGAATTCATATTAACTCATTATATCACAGGAACCACACCAGAATTAGAGCATATACTGTACAATGTATTTCCAAGTGAAATAATGCACTTCTTTGCACTGTCTGATTAAAAAATGCAGCAGTTGTTTACTAAGCAGCTCCCAGTGCAGGTGGTAAATTACACAACATGTGAAATATTGTCTTAGTGTGGAACTTTTAAAAAATTCTCAAAAGCCAGATACACTATTTATATTTGATAAGTTTCTTATCCACAAAGGAAGCAAAGCCTGTAATACATTGAAAATGTCTTCCAATATGAAAATCTGTAGATTAACCCTCTTTATCAAACAAATTCTGACAATCTGAAAATAGTTACAAAATCTGTAGATTACAGATAAATCTGTAGAAGTGGCAACACTGACTGAGGTGCAGCTACTGTTGGCCCTTATTTAAATTACTCCGTTTTCTATGAGTTTGGTTTTCTGCATTAGGTTTGAAAAGATGACCATAAGAAAATAAACACCATTATTCCTTTGTAAAGTCAATAGCGACCAATCATATTGTGCATAATTTTCGAAAAGAAACAAAACATGTAGGCTGGAAATGACAATCGTAGCTCGAGATTTCTCTAGGGTGGCATTCAGCCATAATTAACCTTGAAGTACTGCACAAATATTCAGCTGATACAAGTGTACATTATCTTTCATTAAGTTACAATAAGAAATACAGTGTGGTGAGAAAAGAAAAAAAAAAAAACATTTCTTTTGTTGTATAAGCACTGTGTACCTTTTAGAACTATAAATAATTCAATCAATCAACATGACGGAGTCAGCCAATCTCAACCTTAGGACAGAACTATAAACACGACCCAAGGAATTCAAAACACTGGCTGCAGAAACCATTGTACAGGTATGTGCATCATTCTTTAACGACACAAAAAAATGTAGCAGGTAATAATAAACGTTTTGAACAATGCAGATAAACATGACCGAATGCGGACCCAAAAAGAGAGGGAAGATCACTACCAGTACTGGAAGAAACTGATGTACGTTTTTTTTTTACTGTATTGGTGTCATTAAAAGAAAAAATGTATATGTGCTCTGTATACCCTTCCAACAATGAGCATTTCAATCAGTCTACACTCACTGTGAAGTAACTTTAACCAGTCATTGGAACTACTGAGTCTGACTGAGGCATGGGGGGGGGGGTGTTGTGGCCGCAGACAGTTGGGCACCACGGGTATAAGCGTCACTCGTCCACATCATCCCTTTCTCATAGCGACACTGACCGTATAACGGGCCCCAGGTGGTTCTGACTGAGGCATGGGTGTGTTGTGGCCGCAGACAGCTGGGCACCGCTTTGGGGGCGGGGCTTGCAACAAAGAAAATCGCCAGCAAATAGAGGGGGAACATGAGTAACTCTGGCGAATATTTATACAGTTCATTTGATTCCTTTCGTATTTTTTTCTCACTTCTGTTGTTCGTGTGTTCGTGTGTTCTTGTGTTGCCTCGATGTTCAAGGGTCGTTACATTCCTTAGTGGTGGTGGTGTAACATAAATCTCTATATAACTTCACAACTGGACACTCAGAGCATTGTGCTGTCCATTCTCTCCACCTAATGTACAGTTTATCACATCATTCCTGGCTTATTTCCCAGTGATATCTATACTGCATTCTGATTCTACACTATATAGGTTATTTACTGCTTAATCATATGCTTTGTACTGTGATCATATCGTATCGTATCGTTTATAAAGGCTCCTATAAGCTTGTATGCGTCGGCCTTGGTCACATAATGGCTCTCCACGCTGCTCGATCTCTGGCAGCCTCGCTATTTAGTCCCTTATCCCTTAGGTCACACTCTATGTCCTCGTCTCAGGTCTTTTTCGGTCTGCCTCTCGCAACCCGACCCCCGACGTACACACTCGTTAGATCCCTAATATCTGAAGGTTTCCTGTGCTTCTTATTATTTGTAGATGTTGGCTGTACTGTGTGTGTTTGTGTGTGTGTGTGTGTGTGTGTGTGTGTGTGTGTGTGTGTGTGTGTGCTTATTATTTGTAGATGTTGGCTGTACTGTGTGTGTGTGTGTGTGTGTGTGTGTGTGTGTGTGTGTGTGTGTGCTTCTTATTATTTGTAGATGTTGGCTGTACTGTGTGTGTGTGTGTGTGTGTGAGTGTGTGTGTGTGTGTGTGTGTGTGTGTGTGTGCTTCTTATTATTTGTAGATGTTGGCTGTACTGTGTGTGTGTGTGTGTGTGTGTGTGTGTGTGTGTGTGTGTGTGTGTGTGTGTGTGTGTGTGTGTGGTTATTATTTGTAGATGTTGGCTGTACTGTGTGTGTGTGTGTGTGTGTGTGTGTGTGTGTGTGTGTGTGTGTGCTTCTTATTATTTGTAGATGTTGGGTGTTCTGTGTGTGTGTGTGTGTGTGTGTGTGTGTGTGTGTGTGTGTGTGTGTGTGTGTGTGTGTGTGCTTCTTATTATTTGTAGATGTTGGCTGTACTGTGTGTGTGTGTGTGTGTGTGTGTGTGTGTGTGTGTGTGTGTGTGTGTGTGTGCTTCTTATTATTTGTAGATGTTGGCTGTACTGTGTGTGTGTGTGTGTGTGTGTGTGTGTGTGTGTGTGTGTGTGTGTGTATGTGTGTGTGTGTGTGTGTGTGCTTCTTATCATTTGTAGATGTTCAATGTACTGTGTGTGTGTGTGTGTGTGTGCTTCTTATCATTTGTAGATGTTCAATGTACTGTGTGTGTGTGTGTGTGTGTGTGTGTGTGTGTGTGTGTGTGTGTGTGTGTGCTTCTTATATTTGTAGATGTTGGCTGTACTGTGTGTGTGTGTGTGTGTGTGTGTGTGTGTGTGTGTGTGTGTGTGCTTCTTATTATTTGTAGATGTTGGCTGTACTGTGTGTGTGTGTGTGTGTGTGTGTGTGTGTGTGTGTGTGTGTGTGTGTGTCTTATTATTTGTAGATGTTGGCTGTACTGTGTGTGTGTGTGTGTGTGTGTGTGTGTGTGTGTGTGTGTGTGTGCTTCTTATTATTTGTAGATGTTGGCTGTACTGTGTGTGTGTGTGTGTGTGTGTGTGTGTGTGTGTGTGTGTGTGTGTGTGTGTGTGCTTATTATTTGTAGATGTTGGCTGTACTGTGTGTGTGTGTGTGTGTGTGTGTGTGTGTGTGTGTGTGTGTGTGTGTCTTATTATTTGTAGATGTTGGCTGTACTGTGTGTGTGTGTGTGTGTGTGTGTGTGTGTGTGTGTGTGTGTGTGTGTGTGCTTCTTATTATTTGTAGATGTTGGCTGTACTGTGTGTGTGTGTGTGTGTGTGTGTGTGTGTGTGTGCTTCTTATTATTTGTAGATGTTGGCTGTACTGTGTGTGTGTGTGTGTGTGTGTGTGTGTGTGTGTGTGTGTGTGTGTGTGTGTGTGCTTCTTATTATTTGTAGATGTTGGCTGTACTGTGTGTGTGTGTGTGTGTGTGTGTGTGTGTGTGTGTGTGTGTGTGTGTGCTTCTTATTATTTGTAGATGTTGGCTGTACTGTGTGTGTGTGTGTGTGTGTGTGTGTGTGTGTGTGTGTGTGTGTGTGCTTCTTATTATTTGTAGATGTTGGCTGTACTGTGTGTGTGTGTGTGTGTGTGTGTGTGTGTGTGCTTCTTATCATTTGTAGATGTTCAATGTACTGTGTGTGTGTGTGTGTGTGTGTGTGTGTGTGTGTGTGTGCGCGTCTTATCATTTGTAGATGTTCAATGTACTGTGTGTGTGTGTGTGTGTGTGTGTGTGTGTGCTTCTTATCATTTGTAGATGTTCAATGTACTGTGTGTGTGTGTGTGTGTGTGTGTGTGTGTGTGTGTGTGTGTGTGTGTGTGTGCTTCTTATTATTTGTAGATGTTGGCTGTACTGTGTGTGTGTGTGTGTGTGTGTGTGTGTGTGTGTGTGTGTGTGTGTGTGTGTGTGTGTGCTTCTTATTATTTGTAGATGTTGGCTGTACTGTGTGTGTGTGTGTGTGTGTGTGTGTGTGTGTGTGTGTGTGTGTGCTTCTTATTATTTGTAGATGTTGGCTGTACTGTGTGTGTGTGTGTGTGTGTGTGTGTGTGTGTGTGTGTGTGTGTGCTTCTTATTATTTGTAGATGTTGGCTGTACTGTGTGTGTGTGTGTGTGTGTGTGTGTGTGTGTGTGCTTCTTATTATTTGTAGATGTTGGCTGTACTGTGTGTGTGTGTGTGTGTGTGTGTGCTTCTTATCATTTGTAGATGTTGGCTGTACTGTGTGTGTGTGTGTGTGTGTGTGTGTGTGCTTCTTATTATTTGTAGATGTTGGCTGTACTGTGTGTGTGTGTGTGTGTGTGTGTGTGTGTGCTTCTTATCATTTGTAGATGTTGGCTGTACTGT
>NC_137040.1:27342726-27350226 GCF_032717465.1 Coenobita brevimanus | reverse complement strand
AGCCGTGTGGCATCAAATACACTCCACCCCACTGACTGCTGTTCTGGCGGTATTTGGCCCGAGTTTGTCTCTTATCATAGCTACCTAGGGAACCAAAGTCTGCTGATTTGAGTCTAAAACATGACTGAGCTGCACCACCCACTGAAATGTCTTAACACCCCTGCTAATATCATCACAGTCCTGAGTGAGACTTGTGGACGGTGGGTATTAGTGGCCAAGTGGTGACGTGAAGGACTTGGGATGTAGGAGAACTGCTGGGCCTCGGGGAAATGGCTGTCAAATCGATGGCCTCTTCCGTAGCAACTTGTTTGGCACATTACACCTTATCATTCTCTTGTATGTTACTTATATTAATGCAGACACAGCTGGCAGCATTATCAGAAAGGAAGAGGAGAGTGAAAATTAATGTAATGTGCAGAACAAATCGCTAAGAAAGAGGTGCTACGAAGGAGGTGGGGGAGAGGGGTATTATGTGCGCTCGTTCATGTAACCCCTCTCCATGGTTCAAAAATTCCAAAGTAAACACAGACGCAATAATAATAATAATAATAATAATAATAATAATAATAAAAGTAAATACCTACAGTGCTCCTTTCGCTTTAAATTAGCCTAAAATTGCCATCTCTTTATCTTGAATGCTGCGTTGTAGCAAAAGACGAATGCTGGACTACGGTGTTAGTAATGAAGAGGTATAGATGTCGAGTAGTAGCATTATCCTTTTCTGCCGCTGAGGTACGTGATTAAAGTTGTAAAAGGAAAAGTTTGGGTCGACGACTTATAATTCAAAAGTCAATGCAGCCACCAAATAACCTAGACTCACTAAAAATGCAATAAAACATCAACAGCGAACTATTAGACAACTCATCAAGACACACACATACTGTATAGTTTGTGTATTCTTAAAAAAATCTTGCTGTCTACACATACTCTATCTCTGTCACAGTACATTACATTCGTTTAAGGGAAGCAAAAGAAAATTGTACCGTAATTTCCCCTCTAAGTCTCTTAAAAGATAACATATAGTATTACTGAGGTTTTAACTAATTTTAGGGAGAGAATTTGAAACTAGAAAGGAGTGCCAGATGTGGGATTTTTTGTTCGCTGTTATTGACTTCGGCTTCATCTTATCGTCAGCAAACCCAAAATATCCCGTAAGAGGGTAGTATTCACGCAAATAATGTAGCATATAAAAATCTTTCACAACTAACTCGATCATAAGTTCAGTGATACTAGCATATAAACCAGCGTATTGATGAAAACTGTGATACAATTTGAATCTCGCTGGCATCACATCAAGGAAAAGGCCTGGGTTCCAAAATTATAAATGTTTTGAGCGTCAGGTGCACGTGCATAAGATTGCTTGTTTATATTTTAGTTTTCACGCAGCCAAGCCAAAAAATATATAAAAATCGAAATAATCGACCAAACAAAATTATTTCTAATATTTTTAAAATGCTGTGAAGACTTTTTAAATCTCGGAAATTGGTTTAAGATCTTTGTGAATACTCCCCAGGTTGGCGTTGGGATTGTGTGTGTAACCGACGCCATGTTTAAAGAGAACAGAGTGATGAGGTGAGTATCCTGCCTTGATTCCACATTTTCAAGCGGTTACAGTTAATTTACTTGTATTATTGTGTTTATGAAAATTAGATATGGCAATGGAGATAATTTAGAGGTGAGCATTTCTAGTCAGTATTCATGTTTCGTGCTTATAAAGGACGACAAACTGCGAACAGAAACTCAGGAAAGTCGGCGTCGTGGATATCCTGGTCCACTTCCATAATTTTACTACTAGCTTCTGATTTACATGCATAAATGTGGTTCTTAATATTAAATAAATTAATGGAGCTTACTAGGGTATAGGTATGTGGTGGAAATATTCGTGTTTTGAGGTGGTTGTGGAATGGTGTTGGAACAGACGCCGAAGAAGGCCAGCTTAGGTATCCTGCTCTGATTCGTGTTTCGGCAGCTTCCATCTAATTTACTGACATAATTCTACTCACTAATGTTAAATAAGCAAATAGAGATTACTTGGGTGTACGTGTGTGAGGGAAAGTGGGTGTATTGAGATGATATTTGGCATCCTTGTAAGATTTGACGTCGAAGATGGCTGGCGTAGTAAGTTAAGTATCCTGCTCTGCCTCCATATTTTCCTTACTTACAGCCAATTTCCCCACTTAATTCTGCTTACTGTTGTTATGCAAGGCAGTGGAGATGAATAAGTGTTAGTTTGGTGGGAGAATATTGTTGTTTGGAGATGTTTAAAGGATGTCAGTGTTTTTCGTGTCCTTGCCGAAATTTTGTAAACATTCTGCCCCCGAAATTTTTAGGATGTTCGTAAGTTATGTATTTCCGTCGATTTATTGTTTATTGTTATTATTTATTACTGGTTATTATTTATTGGTTATTGGGTATTATATATTGGTGGTTGGTGGTGGCGACCATCATCCACTCACTTGATGTAGTGCGCTTACGTCTTCCATAGCCTTTATCATTCTTTTTCTGTGCCTGCCCTCATCTCATTTATTTCTGCCATCTTTCCTGTCACTTCTTATTACTTTTCTTTCCTTTACAGGTGGCTTTTCATTGAGTGACAAGTCAAATGGTTTCCTGTAAGCCAAGAAACCATTTACAGCGCTGGGTGGTAACCATATAACCAACCAAACCATACGTGCTCCCTATGTGTCAGCAAGTGGGTTGGTGGAGGGTTAGTGCCCCTCCCCGTAAACCATATAACTCAAAGTCAAATGGCCACCACTTACGGGATTATGGCGTCTGGCAATAGATACTGTAGATAGATAGATAGTTTTTTTTTATTATTATTATTATGTGGGTTTGGGGGTATTTTTTGAAGAGGATTCCACGTAAATAGCTCCTTCAAGCCGATGACGTGTTGGAGGGGGACGCCTGCAGGTGGTGGCACTGCTGTAACCACGCCAGTACCACTATTAATATATACGTTCCTCAGTCCCTATCCCATGACAGCAGGATGTGGCACTGGAGAGGTAACTTCATCCTGCAGTCCACCGGGTTCACGTTTAGATGAGCAGGGAGTCACAGTAACACTTTTAACTACCGCTGTCTGTTGACGATTTTATCTGTACGTTTAGATCAACATGGATAGGTCATAAAGGGATCTGTGGGCTTAAAGTTGGATGAGGTTAATACTGGTATTCACAAAAAGTCTTGTACAGCACTGCTGGGTTGGGACAGAAATTGCAAAGTATGGCCAACGTGACTGTGTACTCTAATACTGAAGGTGTGTAGCCTGTGTGAAAGTAGTGTGGTGCATTTATAACGCTGCTCTGCTACCCCACCTGGCTAGTTCTTGTGTGTTGCAACGACGGCTCAGTGTTGGCAGTGTCAGTTGTGTATCATGGACTGCGTATTCCTTTCCTACTACCACACACACACACACACACACACACACACACACACACACACACACACACACCTCTCGCTGGTGCAGTGGTAACGTTCTCGCTTGCCAACTGGTGGACGGGAGTTCGCGCCTCGCTCAGGTTGCGAAAAGATTCACTGACGAAGTGGGTGGTTACTGTCCCCTTTGAGCAAGGGGACGGGTGTGTGCGTGTGTGAAGGTCACAGCCTTGCCCTTAGATCGGACTATATGAGCTCCCAGCTCCCTTCCGGGAGGGTAAAAGCTGAGAATCACGACCATCAAGTGATCCTGACCGACCCGGTGAATTACACACACACACACACACACACACACAGCTGTGCCCACAACACATCAGATATTGCAGGTGAGTGTCTTGTGAAGCTCTGTTTACATGCTGCCTTGTACAACAATTTTGGCCCCTCTTGGACTCTTCATGGGGTACAGGCTCAACATGTGGTGTATTTTCTTTGATGATAACAAGAGTAATATTGGTCACTTTCTCCCCTCACCTACAACTAATTGTTCCTTTCACTTGCAGGTACGATGTTACTTGTTACTAGTGTGTTACTTGGGTTACTTGGTAACAAGATGGCAACATGAATACAGAGTCAGGCAGCGGTACGTGGCAGCCTAAGTTACAGAGAACCAGTGGCCCCAGTGTAGTGGCTTTCGAATTAAGGTGAGTCTTTTAACCTTCTTAGTGCACTGACACCTTAATTTAGTCTGGCAGGCTCCAAGTGATTTTAGTCAGTAGGACAACTCTGGAACTGTCTCCCTCTGTCTGTATTTCCTACATGAAAGGAGCCTTGTAGTGTGGATGTGATGGAAAGCGTTACGAGAAATACATTGAGGTGGTTTGGCCATCTGAAGAGGATGGAGAGCGAGAGACTAACGAGGAGAGTGTATGTGAGTGAGGTGGAGGGGGGAGGGCGAGGGGGAGGCCGAGGATGAGATGGAGGGATGGAGTGGAGAGGTATATGAGAGAGGGATGTGTGAGCTGGGAGCAGGGCAGTGAATTGGCGGGGGACAGGGCGACATGGAGGCGATTTTCTTGTGGTCATCCCTTACGGGATTAAGGCGTCTGGCAATAGATAAATAGACCTACATGCAAATTAGTGTCATTGAGTGTAATATGTTCTCAGTCCAGGTCAGCGTCTTTCTTTACCACTTCACTCCGATGATGTCTAAGTTTATTCTTGCCATCTCCAAGCGATTTTATTCAACTCAGGTCGAAAAGAAGATTGATGTGGCTAAGTGTTGTGTCTTGGTGTGTTAAGCTGAGGTCTTTCTGAACCCTGTTGAGAATGGCAAGCACAGGACATAACTATAATCTTTTCACCTCTCTCTTCCTGTCTACATATAACTCTCCCATCCGTCTCTCAACTTCCTCCATGCCTCTGCTTCCCATCCACTCACTGTATGCTTTCTTCTTTTGTACCACAGCCTGTCTCACCTCTTCATTCCACCATGCTGTTCCTTGCACCCCCTTTCGTCTTCTCATCACCCCATACACCACCTTACATATTATGTTTTTCATTTTGTCACTTCCATTAGCTTCAGAGGATGTTCACCCCTGCAGCTGGGCATTTTAAAGTTGTTGGTACATCCGCATGAGGCAACTGGCGGGCAAACTAGGTCTTTCATGAAACACTTTTATTCTTACAAAATAGTCAAACAAAATGCCTCTCCATGTTTGTATCAGTTTAAGTCCATCGGCCCTTGTTAGACTACACCTGGCCATCACCAAGCTGATTAGGGTTGGGAATCTTGGCAAGTTAGAACAAATGTTAAGTCACATAGATGTCACTCGAGAAGAATACACTAATTCCTTGTTATATGTTGGCCTTTTTCCCGTCATATTTGCTCTTAATTTCTTGAATCCAGTGCCATTGTCAGTGTTATTCTTGCCATCTTTAGACCACTGTGTACTTAAAGGCAGCATTAACCCTTTCATGGAGGTATTGAAAATTTTGTTCTTGGTATCTCTAGACCACTTTATTCAGTTTAAAGACCACTCGTGAGCAGTTGTTGAGTAACCCTGGTCTGTCTGGTTGAGCAGACCTATCAATCACAAACAAGCAACTACCCCTGCAGGGCCGTGCCATGCAATGAACCAGTTTCCTTGCAGTGGACAGCACCTTGCCACTGCCAGGTGCGGGCAAGAGTATGCAGGTTGGTTTACCAGACGGAATTTGCATCTGCATCCAGTAACAGGGACGGCATAGTAGGCTGCACATCATGCTGCTGTTTGATGTTATGGTTACCACCCAGCGTTGTACAGTAAAGGGTTGCCATGGTTACCCCATAGTAGGCTGCACATCATCTATACCATACTAGGCTGCACATCATCCTGCTGTTTGGTGTTATGGTTACCACCCAGCGTTGTACAGTAAAGGGTGTCCATGGTTACCCCATAGTAGGCTGCACATCATCCTGTTGTTTGGTGTTATGGTTACCACCCAGCGTTGTACAGTAAAGGGTTGCTATAGTTACCCCATAGTAGGCTGCACATCATCTATACCATAGTAGGCTGCACATCATTATGCTGTTTGGTGTTATGGTTACCACCCAGCGTTGTACAGTAAAGTGTGTCCATGGTTACCCCATAGTAGGCTGCACATCATCTATACCATAGTAGGCTGCACATCATCCTGCTGTTTGGTGTTATGGTTACCACCCAGCGTTGTACAGTAAAAGGTTGCCATGGTTACCCCATAGTAGGCTGCACATCATCCCGCTGTTTGTTGTTATGGTTACCACCCAGCGTTGTACACTAAAGGGTGTCCATGGTTACCCCATAGTAGGCTGCACATCATCCTGCTGTTTGGTGTTATGGTTACCACCCAGCGTTGTACAGTAATGGGTGTCCATGGTTACCCCATAGTAGGCTGCACATCATCCTGCTGTTTGGTGTTATGGTTACCACCCAGCGTTGTACAGTAAAGGGTTGCCATGGTTACCCCATAGTAGGCTGCACATCATCCTGCTGTTTGGTGTTATGGTTACCACCCAGCGTTGTACAGTAAAGGGTTGCCATGGTTACCCCATAGTAGGCTGCACATCATCCTGCTGTTTGGTGTTATGGTTACCGGGTACCAGCCACTATAGTAAAGGGTTTCTTTGGTTACAGGAAACCAATGGGCTTGTCACTCAGTGTAGAGCCACCTAAAGTGGAAAGAAGAGTAATAAAAAGCAACAGGAAGGATGGAAAACAGGAAGAGAAGAGGCCAGACACTAAAAGGGAATGACAGGTGAAGGAAGAGGTAGGCAGCACTACATCAAGTGAGTGACTGTGGGGCAGACACCAAAAGGGAATGTTGAATGAAAGAGGAAGTTGGCAGCACTACATCAAGTGAGTGGATGATAGTGGGCAGCAGCCACCACTGCACCCAGGTATAGTAAAGGCAGTAAAGAAGGTTATACTGTAGGCAGCACTACATCAAGTGAGTGGATGGTAGTGGGCAGCAGCCACCACTGCACCCGGGTATAGTAAAGGCAGTAAAGAAGGTTATACTGTAGGCAGCACTACATCAAGTGAGTGGATGGTAGTGGGCAGCAGCCACCACTGCACCCGGGTATAGTAAAGGCAGTAAAGAAGGTTATACTGTAGGCAGCACTACATCAAGTGAGTGGATGGTAGTGGGCAGCAGCCACCACTGCACCCGGGTATAGTAAAGGCAGTAAAGAAGGTTATACTGTAGGCAGCACTACATCAAGTGAGTGGATGGTAGTGGGCAGCAGCCACCACTGCACACGGGTATAGTAAAGGCAGTAAAGAAGGTTATACTGTATGTAACCTCGCCAGTTTGAAGTCTGTCCTAAGCTGAATATAAACACCTGAGGCAGCAAGAATATCTGAAGCATAGGTTGGGCCACGTGGACACGATGGACAATGAGAGACTGACGTGGAGTGTATGTGAGGGAGGGGGAGGGGGAGACCAAGAATGAGATGGATGAATGGAATGGAGAAATATAGGAGAGAAGTGGGTGTGAGTTGGAGGGAGGGGTGTCAAATGGCAGAGGACAGAGCAACGTGGAGGTAATTTGCTTGTGGCTACCCCTAACAGGATTAAGTCATGTGGTAATAGATAGATAGATGT
>NC_137040.1:27315226-27340226 GCF_032717465.1 Coenobita brevimanus | reverse complement strand
TTTAAATTCCCGTATGCAGTGTTGGCTACTTCTTCGGGGTCAGTGTCGAAGTTCAGGAGAGGGTCGAAGCTGGCGTGCTGGGGAGACGAGAGTTGGTCGTTGGCTACGTCAGTAGGAGGTTCCACTACGCTTCTGTCCATGGTGTCGTCTTGGAGTTCGTAGGCAGCAGGTCTTGGTGGGGAGGGAGGTGCCACTGGATCTTGGGAGATCAGGGGGTCGGGAGTTGACTTACGTCCCTCCTCAGCTGCTGGTGGTGGTGCGTGGATCTCAGTGGTGGTCGTATCTAGGTCCGTAGTCGAAGCTGGGTCGTTAGGAGTGATAGCAGTTGCCCTGTTGAGAGGAGCATCCAACTGCAGCCATTTCCGCGGTGTCGTGTGGGGTGGGACTGGCTGTGGTGGCCGGGGCCGGTGCTCCAGACAAGTGGCGGGACGGGCATTGAGGGCGTAGCTTTTGGGGATGGCAAGTCGGGGCAGCCCATTCTCCTCAAAGATTTGAGGGAGGAGAGTGCGCAGAGCCGCCCTGTCAATCACCGCAGAAAGCCCTCGCCGTCGCGATGCACATCGCAACGATGATGCCCATCTCCCCAGAGCACCCAGGACCCTTGGACCGGTGTCTCCGGCCCGTGGGACGTCACCGTGCATAGGCAGAGCCCTGCACAGCAGCACCCCCCGGCCCAGAGACATCCCTGGCCTCAGGACCCTTAGGAAACTGTGAGAGACTGAACTCCACCGTCTCATCCTCGCCAAGAGAGCGCTGGAGGTGCCGTGTGTTGGGTGCAACGATCACTCGACTGTGCACGAAAACATCAGCACCAGTGTCCTGGCGCGTGATGAAACCGTACGCAGCCTTAACGCTGAACCAACACACGGTTCCCCTGATCTGGGCTCCCAGCTACTCGGATGTGCTGTCAGATGCCCCCCTCAACGGGTCGTAGGCAGTAGCAGATGTTCTGGCCATGAAGTCTATGAGTTCCGCTAGCCGAGTTTCACTAGCTCTGCAATGATGCTCTACCCACGGCTTACTGACCGGAACTGGCTGGCTTAGAGAGAGAGAGTAGAAGAAGGAGAAACTGCAGCATGGTTAAGAGATATGATTTAGAGAGTGTTAGTGAGAGTGCCCACGAGTAAGAGAGAGTAGGAGAAACTGCAGGATGGTTACGAAATATGATTGATGGAGAAGTGACGATGGCAGGCCCAGCTGTTACCACGGCAACTATAGTTCATAGATAAACTGAGCATGTTAGTGTTTATATATCGTGATTATGTTGTTGGTGTCACTGTCCATACTCGTATATCTAGTGTTGTAAGGTATATTTGGCAACAGAATACCGGATATTTCCACTAGCTCGATTTCTGTTTAAATACCATCATCATTATTATTACCGCCTCCACCACCACCACCACCACCATTATCCTTCTCCTCCTCCTCCTCCTCCATCATCATCATCATATGTAATCCTATGTAATCATCATCCCCGACGCCTTGTTCCTCCTGGCTACTTGAATCTGGCATAAGTGTTTCAGATGCTCCCTCATCCTATCGCTAAGTAGGATAGTTAACATGATGGTGGCAGTAGTGTAGAAGCTAATTTTCATACAGGTAATGTGTCCTGCAGTATTTATTATTATTATTATTATTATTACCGTCTATTACTATGTCAGTTTGTTGTCATTAGGGCAACAGGGTCACTCACAGCTTGAATACTTAGTTGTGGTGACGTGAAATTCGAATGAGTCTCCTTGGTTACTAGTCAGATCAGTCCTCCACACCCTGAATACTAAATCGTGGTTACATGAAATTTGGTGAGCCTTAAGGACGGAGTGAGTCTCCTTGGTTACTAGTCAAATCAACGCCCCCCCCACCTGAATACAGTATTAGGTCGTGGTTACGTGAAAATCAATGAGCCTTAGTTATGGGGTAATGTGAATCTCCTTAGTT
Source organism: Coenobita brevimanus (assembly GCF_032717465.1). NCBI lineage: Eukaryota > Metazoa > Arthropoda > Malacostraca > Decapoda > Coenobitidae > Coenobita > Coenobita brevimanus. The sequence continues at coordinate 27,338,288 of NC_137040.1, read as the reverse complement.
ACTAGTCAAATCAACCCTCCAAACTGACTACACTTGGCCATCAACCCAGCTGAAATGGGACAGGGATCATTATCAAATTAGAATAAACGTCTGTCTATCTATCTGTCTATCTATTGCCAGATGCCTTATGCCCGTAAGGATTGGCCACAAAACAGTCGCCTCCATGTCTCCCTGTCCCTCTCCATTTCACCGCCTTCCTCCCATCTCAAACCCCACTCTCATATGCCTCTCCACTCCATCCGTCCATCTCATCCTTCGCCTCCACCTCACTCACACACTCCTCGCTAGTCTCTCGCTCCCAGTCTTCTCCATTTGGCCAAACCAGCTCAGTGTATTTCTTTAACGATTTCTATCACATCCACATCCACACCAGTATCTCAGGTGACAGGCAAAGATAATGTTACCGTAGATAATGCCTGTGAAAGATGACTGTAGTTGGTTCACTTTAACTTGGTGCAAAATGTTGTCCTTTGGCAGCTTATTTCACGTAGCAGGTGGCTGTGTGTGTGTGTGTGTGTGTGTGTGTGTGTGTGTGTGTGTGTGTGTGTGTGTGTGTGTGTGTGTGACTGCTGGGGCAGGGAACAGTTTAAGGATTTGAATTTCATTAAATCAGGCTTTACTGATCTACCAGAAGACCCGCCGACATGTCGTAAAAATACCCCCGCTAATACCAATACACCAGTCCTGTATGAGACAACCCTAGCATGTATTCAGTATGGACGGTGGGTGTTAGCGCCGAAGTGGTGACATGTAGAGGTGTATGGTATGTAGGAGGACTGCTGGGCCTTGATAGCAGGCTGTGAAGCCTATGCCCAGAGTCGGACACACACACACACACACACACACACACACACACACACACACACACACACACACACACAAAACATGCATACATATATTTCACGTAGCAGGTGGCTGAAAAAGTGTGGCTACCATACATACGTACATACATACATACACATACATACATATATTTCACGTAGCAGGTGGCTGAAAAAGTGTGACTACCATACATACATACATACATATATTTCACGTAGTAGGTGGCTGAAAAAGTGTGTGTGTGTGTGACTACCATAATACAAAGAAGAAATGGTATAGCTAGTGCTTCTAGTGGACATCTACATACATTCATACATACATCATACATATATACATACATACGCGCACACATATACCATAATACAAAGATAAAGAAGAAATGGTGTAGTTCTTTTAGTGGCCATTTACATACATACACACATACATATATACATACGTACACACATACATCATGAATATATACATACATATATACAGTTCATTCACACATACTGTACATACATACATACATACATACATATATACATACATACACACAGACATACATCATACCTACAGTATATACTGTACATTCATATTCACACATACTGTACATACATACTGTACATATATACATCATACATATATACATACATACACACGTACATACATCATACATACAGTATATACTGTACTTTCATATTCACACATTCTGTACATACATACACATACATACATACATACACACATACACATACTGTACATTCATACATACATCCATACACATACTGTACGTTCATACATACACATACATACATCGTACACACCTACATACACATACATACTGTACATTCATACATACACACATACACATATACATACATACATACATATATACATACATGATTCAGCAGCAATGCAATCAGTTTCCTCCATCAATACTGTTATGTTCATAGTACTGTGAGATGGCTTGGTCTGGTGCAGAGAATAACACTTTGACTATACATATATACATACATACACACATACATACATACATACATACTGTACATATATACATACATACATAATACTCTGAGATGGCTTGGTTTTGTGCAGAGAATAACACATTAACTATACATATACCGGTATACATACATACACATATAGATACATACACACACACACACACACACACACACACACACACACACACACACACACACACACACACACACACACACACACATGGCCTATAGTTCTGTCACCTTAACATGGCCCAAATTGTCGTCGTTGTACAGCTTATTTCACACAGCTGATTGGCAGAAAAAGACAATGCTGTGGCTGTACATCACTCATAGCACTTCTTTGTGACTAGCATCATGACATTGTTTCTCCTTCACTTAGCCCAGGTGTTGGTTATCTTGTAGCTTATTTCACGTAGCTCAGTGGCAGAGAAAGACTGCTGTGGCCCTACATCCCTTCGTAGCACTTCTTCGTGACTAGCGTTTTACTCTAGTGGGGGTCTATAATTATTACAGGGCATTCATGATGGACATAGGGCATTTTTAGGTGCATCCTTTGCTCTCTTCAGCCATTCCATAGCACTTATTCGTGACTGGCATCATACTGTGTTTCTTCAGCCATTCCATAGCACTTATTCGTGACTGGCATCATATACTAGTGTTAATCTCTGGCTACTCACCATTCAGGTTAGAGTGATGGCAGTTTTGGCCAAGTTAGTGTAGAATGAGTATAGCATCATTGACTTCATTCCTCTCAAAGACGGTAATTTTAGTCGTTGCCATAATTTAGTTTCAGATTTTGTTTCATACACTAACTTCTAAACTCAGTAACTAGGTCTAATATGCAGAATGAATCGGTAAGCAAGATCTGTTAGGAATTCTCAAGTGTCAGTTGCAATAAGACCGGGAGTCTGCGTTGCCATGGAGATATTTGCTTTCCCGTCAATTTCATCTCTCCTTACTGGCAAACGAGAGAGAGAGAGAGAGAGGAGCGACGTCGCTCCTATCCTCACTCCGCGGTGACCAGCATAAAAATGGCGATATTTCACTAAGTTCACCTGCCAGCTGTGTGTTTTTGGTACAGGCGGGTGTGTATATGGTTATTACAACACTGGATCACTTATGTATCGCCTGTGTACCTGAACAACATTATTTAGGCCAAAAATAATAGTCTTTCAGTATTGCCAATATAAGGAGGAAACGTACCATCCCAGTTACACTCTTAAGACAAATAAGAACAGTTTTACTTCCTAGTTTGTAATAAAGTGATGGTTTGTATGGTGTTAATATTACAAGTAACTATATTTCCTATGGTATATCTCCTTTATTTTCTTATTATCCTGGTGGTAAAATCCACAACTGGTCAACAGGTAATGCAGTGCTGATGTGGGAACTGTTGTGTGTCAGTCTGTGCTGGAAAAGGTTCAAGGTGTGGGTTGAACTGCTTCCTTCACGTCAGGTAATGTGTGTTTAAGCTGCAGTTATCATTGATGCGGCTGTCTGGCTGAACCCAAGTGAACACATGCCATGTAACAACATTAACTGCACCATCAGTTGGGTAAATTAAACCCCAGTATTTAGGAAAATGCTGGAGCACTGGCAGGTTCGAAGCATGGTTGGTGTGAAGTGGTTGGTGTGGTGGATGAAAGGAGGGTGTAGTGCAGAAAGGGAAAATAGGAAAGGATAGGCCAAGACTGATGCTGTGTGAGAACAGAACATTTGTTAGGGTAGGACAAGACAGGCCAGATGTCAGGCTAAGTTTGACTGTACAAAATATACCAGGTAAAGTGATTGGAAAGGCTCAGGTCAACTTATACCTGCTGTTTCTGTTCTTGGTATCCAAACCTGACAGTCTTTACTACAGCACCACCAAGCAATGCAACTTACTGTTTTAATGGTAATAGTATTTTAGCTGCCTTGATTTATTTCTGTGCTATTACTGTTAATTATGTATGCAGGAAGGAGGCAATTTATTGGGTAGTTATGTAGTGTGATTAAAACAGACAACCTATCTACACTAACAGCACATTAGGCAAACCCGCTGATTTAGTTCAGCCAAAACCTGTGCTGTATTTATAAACTGTTCTAAACATAAACTGTGTATATAACTGCTTGTATAGACGCTTAGCATCACTCAGGCAACTAACAAACACTTTACAAACTAATTAGTCAATATTACAGTGACAAAATATGACAAACAAACTACCTGTCATACTAGATAACTTATGGCGTTGAGTTTATGCTGTAGATTAGTTAGGATCCTTTATAAATGCCAGCCTGACGCTCTCACAACACCCACGGGCCATAGTTATAAATCATCCCAGGCCTTAGTTTCTCTCTCTCTCTCTCTCTCTCTCTCTCTCTCTCTCTCTCTCTCCCCTACCAGCAAGGAGAGGTGGTCTCCATGGTAACGCAACTCACTGTCATACCAACTTTTATTTCGTAACACCTTTACCTTAGCAATTTATTCTGCTAATTACACCTCAGTATCCCTGTTTACGTTATTGATGAAAACTCCATGTTAGTGATGGGAAGGATAAATATTAAGGTTTAATAGGGAAAACAAATCGCTAAGGAGCAGGTGTTGCGGAGTCTATATAATTCGGTCTTGTCACATCAAGCTGAGTAAAATCGTCTGGAGGTGGCGGGAATAATAATAATAATAATAATAATAATAATAATAACTACATATACTCCTTATACTCCAACTTGGCCTAAAATTGCCACTGTCCACCTTGACGCTGAGTTATAACAGTAATCTGCATTAAAATATGATGCTAGTCACGAAGAAGTGGTGTGACAAGGATGTACAGCCGCAATATTGTCTTTCTGCCACCGAACTTCGTGAAATAAGCCGTGAAAGACAGACAACCTGGGCCATCAATCAGTCACGTAGGCTTCGTAACACCCATCCTGTAGCGATTTATTCTTCCTATAACACCATAACATTGACTTGTTTAATAATACCATATACAGGACATGTAATTATAGCTTATAAAAATCTATACATAAATAAGTTGGAAAAGCGTATACATTCCCAATGAAACATAACGTTAATAAAGTGTACTAGTAGTAATTCTACATGTGAAGAGTATGCATGCTAGTGTGTGTGTGTGTGTGTGTGTGTGTGTGTGTGTGTGTGTGTGTGTGTGTGTGTGTGTGTGTGTGTGTGTGCTGTGAGGGTACTGCATAAATAGGTGCCACTATACACGCGTGTGATGATTAACTCCATGTTTAATTAAAAGGTATACATGCTTATTTCTTTGTCCCTTTCAGCACTCTCACTGCCATCCCCACGCCCACACCAGCAGCCTGAGCCGTCTCCGCAACACACAAGGGCCTCCAGGTGAGTTAGCAGTGTATTAAAGGCACACACACACACACACACACACACACACACACACACACACACACACACACACACACACACACACACACACACACACACACACACACACCATCATCATCATCATCATCATCATCATCATCCAGGTGTAAAATCATGAGTACTTATCTAAGGTGGCATAGTAGGCTTCGTAACACCTATCCTTTAGTGATTTATTCTGCCTGTAAGACCTCAACATTGTGTTGATTATTAATTATATGGTTTTAATACAAATATAGTTTACATCAGTAACATACATGAAGATACTGAGGTGTGGAGTGCATATTAAGTTGCCAAGGTAGAGGTGTTACGAAATAAAGCCAGTTGGAGTACCACCGTGAGTCTGCGTTGCCATGGAAACCATAGGCTTTCCCGCCAACACCACCGTCCCTGTCAGCAGTACTTCAGGGGGGGGGGGACTATTCCGTGGAAGTTATTTTCAGTAATTCAGTTGTAAAGTTGTCTGGCTGCATTTAGCGGTTCGTTGTAAAGGGTAACGGCAGGGAATCTAGCGGTGTTATAGACTTTTTTATAAAGGCTCAGGAATATTGTACATGTATTTTTATGTAGCATCAATCAATCAATCAATCATTTCCTGTGGCACCCTCGGGGATGCATAGGGCCTCGATGAACTCACACCACCACATCCTATCTTGTGCTAACTCCTCAAGATCTCCCCAACACTCATCTCCAGCTTCCCGTCTCATTGTCCTCACCCACGTCTCTTTTGGCCTTCCTCTACCTCTCCTACCAGGTGCCACCCACCCTGGTGTACCTCGTACTATTCCCTGTCTCCTATACACATGTCCTAGCCACTTCCATCGTGAGAATCTAACATATTCATCGATCGGCTGCACTCCCGTTATTTCTCTAATTCTACTATTTGGTATCCTTTCCCACCACTTAACTCCTAATATTCTTCTAAGTGCTTTATTTTCAAACACCAAGAATTTATTTTCCATAGTCACTGTGCTGTACCAAGACTCGTGTCCATAAATTAAGATACTCCTAACCATTACCTTATAAAGTTTGATTTTTGTATGCACAGAGAAATTGTTATTATTCCAAATATTTTTAAGCATTCCCATTGCCTGATTAGCCTTCTTTAACCTTTCCTTGAATTCAAAGTTCAAAGAACCATCCTTGGCTAAATAAGTACCTAAATATTTAAACCTATCAACTTGCTTTACAACCATACCTCCAATTACACATTCCTGCGCATTTTCCATATTCATATTGATTATTTCAGTTTTTCCACAATTAATAACCAAACCCACCTTGCGACCTTCACTCACCAAACAGTCCAACACTCTCTGCATCTCTTCTGGCCCATCACAAATCAAAACTATATCATCTGCATAATCTAAATCCAAAAGTTTCCTGTTCTCTCCCCAAAGTATACCTGCACCGGTTTCTGTTCCAACACGTTTCATAATGTAATCAATGACCAATATAAATAGTAAAGGCGATAGAACACCACCTTGAATTACTCCGGACTTGACTTCAAACGAATCACTCAGACAACCATCAACCATCACTTTACAAAATGTGTCCTCATGCATGTTCATAATGACCCTCACAAACTCCTCTGGTATTCCATAATGTCTCATGATCTTCCCCATAGACTCTCTCGAAACACTATCAAAAGCCTTTTCAAAATCAACAAAACAAAGACTTAACGGTACTCTCATTTCATTAACTTGCTGCATCAAATGCCTAACTATAAAGATCTGATCACTGCAACCACGTCCCTTTCTAAAACCAGCCTGTTCATCCCTCAGAATACCCTCAACCACCGGCTCCAACCTATTTAACAACACTCTACTGAAAACTTTCAAAGCTATCGGTGACAAAGAGATTCCCTCCAATTACCACATTCACTCAGGTCTCCCTTCTTCGGAACTTTAACAATTACACCATTCTTCCAAACTGATGGTAGTAACCCCGTCATCCATATCTTATTGAATAGCTTGGTCAAGATCATTATTAATCTATCCCCCTCCACTTTAAACATTTCCGGAAATAAACCATCCTCCCCTGGTGCCTTATTATTCTTTAACTGTTTTACTGCTTTCTCCACTTCTGCAAGCCTCAACTCTCCTGTTTCTATATTTAAATCTTCCTGAGCAGACGGTATATCCTCTTCTGGTGGTATTGGTCTATTAAGAACTGTCTCAAAATGCTCTTTCCATCTATTTTTAATATCTCCATCTTTGGTCAATAAATTTCCTTCCCTGTCTCTAACTGGTATTTCCTTGCGTTTACCTGCATTACCACTCAGTTCTCTAATCGATTCATGTGCTATTCTTTGACTCTGTCCATCATTTTTGTTTATTAGGATTTCAGTCTCTGCAACCTTTTCATCCACACATCTTCTTTTATCTCTCCTAGCTAACCTTCTTACTTCTGAATTCAAACTCCAGTACGCAGCTCTTGCTAATTCAATCTCTCGTTCATCAACGCATTGCATCTCACTCCTCAGTTTAGCGTCACCTCTCTTTTTTATCATATCCCACGTTTCCTCTGATATCCATTTCTTTCTCCTGAATCTATGTCTCCTTCCAATCGTACATTCAGCAGTCTCATGCAAAACTTTGTTCACATCCTCCCACATCTCATCTACACTTCTCTCCCCCTCTTCCAACGTTTCCAACACCAAAAACCTATTTCTGCATTCTAATCTGAATTCCTCCTTTTCTTCTCCTTCCCTTCTAAGCTTAACAATATCGTATCTACCAACACCATATTTTTCCTTCTTCTGATTTTTAAGTTTAAACCTTATTTTTGCAATGCTGAGTTGATGGTCACTACCAATATCCGCTCCCCGTTTAACATGAACATCTAGCAGAGAACTTCTATGCCTCCTACTGATAGCGATGTGATCAATCTGATTTTTATATTTTCCACACGGCGACACCCAAGTTGTCTTGTGTATATTGCAATGCTGAAAGAGTGTGCCCCCGATGACTAAGTCATTTGCTAGACAGAAGCTTCCAAACCTCACTCCGTTTTCACTCATCCTACTACCAACTCCCATCTTACCCATACATGCCTCAAATCCCTCATTTGAACAGCCCATTACTGCATTAAAGTCTCCAACGCAGATCAAAACATCATGTCTCGGTACCCTTCCTACTCCTTCTTGCAACTTTTCATAAAATGTGTCTTTCCTTTCATCGAGTGCATCATTAGTAGGTGCATAACACACAAACAGACTGATGTTGCCATGATTTGATTTAAACCGTGCGTATAGCAATCGCTCATCTATAGGATCCCACTCACATAAAGCCTTATTTGCTTTACAACCCAGCAACAATCCTACTCCCTGATAATGCATTCCGTCCTGTCGACCAGATATCAACAAACGTATACCATCCTCCAAATCCAACTTATCGACTCCAGTTAATCTAGTTTCTGTCAGAGCACAAATATCAAGTCCGTAATTTTGAAAAACCTTCACTAACTCATCGATTTTACTGTCATGATTTAGCGTTCTCACATTCCAGTTACCAATTTTAATTGTATTTTTTGCATTGACAAAGGAATTAGATTGTAATTGAGGCAACCGTGAGATTCTTAGCACCCCCTGCCCATTTAAGGGCTGCACGGGACTGGGGGCCATTATTGTTCTTTCAGAGTCCATCAAGGTTTCTTTGGCTAACTTCCTGAACACCTCGCCATTGTGTTGCAGTCGCAGTAGGCAGCTAACTTGCCCGATTGCCCACACCCGAAAGACCCAGCTATGCTGTAGCCAGTCACGTCCCGGCATGCTTCCCAGCCATTTCACTCTCAAGGAGTTCCTCTGCCTGAGAAAGCAACCACCCCCCTGCTCCCGAGGGCTTTTGATCTGTGTAGGTAGAGGGGGATCACTCCCTCACTAGCCATATACAGTGTATATACAGTGTATAGGCTACACTCACCTATACATGCTTATGTATTATCTGAAAAATAAAAAAAAATATTCCTAATAATCCCAGATGAAAATCCAAAGCATTTGGTCAGTAAATATATCATTATATAACGAACAGCACATCAGAAAGGACATTATGGCCTTATCTGTTCAATTACCCTATAGAATATCCAGATTCCCTCCGCCCCTCCTCCCATTTTGGAACCCCTGAGAGAGAGAGAGAGAGAGAGAGAGAGACGTCCCCTTGATCCTGTCTTCGGTGGCCCACATAGAACTGACGATATTTCCATAAATGTAACTTCCCTGTGTGTTTGGTACAGGGCAGTGGGTACAGGATCATTACAGCACCGGCATCATTTATGTATCGCGTTTATACCTAAATAAGTATATTAAAGGCAAAAGTATTGGTGTTACAGTGGTGCCAAGTTAAACAGCAATACTGTCATCCCACATCGGTCTGACAAACAAAGGAAAGCAACTCAGGTTTGTGGTTCAAGGGATATTGAAGGCTTATATTGTCAAAGTAATGCGTCAAACATTATTATGTTAGTCTTTACCACTAAGCCACTTATGTCGTAAATCAACCACACACTTTATTGTCAAAGTAATGTTTAAAAAATTTAATTATTATGTTACTGTCTTTACCACTAACCTACTTATGTCGTAAAACAAACACACACTTTATTGTCAAAGTAATGCGTAAAACATGGAATTATTATGTTACTGTCTTTACCACTAAGCCACTTATGTCGTAAAACATTGAATTATTATGTTACTGTCTTTACCACTAAGCCACTTATGTCGTAAAACATTGAATTATTATGTTACTGTCTTTACCACTAAGCCACTTATGTCGTAAATCACACACTGCCAAAACAGCAAATATTTTGTATGTGCCAGTTGAGTCTGCGTTGCCATGGAAACCATTCGTTTTCCCCTCCAACACGAGCGACCTCCCTGTCCTCCTCTCTCGTCGGTGACCAACATAAAAATGACGATATTTCCATTATTTTATATTTCTCGACTGTTTCTCTGGGGCAGGAGGGTGGGTGTATGGAAAGTACAATAGTTACACAACTTATTTATTGCAGACGTTGAGGATAAAGATTATTTACAGCAAAATAATATGCTACACAGTGTTCTCAAGTATAATAAGACCATTAGCCTGCCGAGTCAATCTTAACTCATAGCAAAATTACTGAGGCTTCTTGTTTTTACTCAACTTAGGCTTCATGAAAGTTTAATATTTTCAATAACGACTATTTTTATGCCATTTCCCTTAATTGTATAACTACTCCTGTTATAATAAAATCAAATTTGGTAAATGGCCAGCACAGCTGGATCTGGGAACTGCGTGGTGTTGTGAGACCTCGAGGTGTTGGTTGAACTGACAAATGTCTTTGGTTGAGCTGATTCATTGATTCAGTTAAACGAGGTTAGATAACCTGCGTGTTTGAACTACACTCTCCTATGACTTTATTTCCACAACAGCACATCAGTACGGTTAATTACCATATATTATCCGACAAACACCTCAAGCAGCGTTAAAAAACAACCCCTGTTGTGGATCTTGCTGCTGAAATTATGAAGCTAGAATCTGCAGTCTTTGACATCCATGTTGGGCCAGGGAGACCAACGCAACACAGAAATTACAAGAGTGATATCTTGGCGATTTCTTTCATTTAAGAGATAATTTTGTGCTATTGCTTGTATAGGCCAAGAGGCCAGTGTGTACCATCTTCAGGCGGACTACCAGCCTCCAGAATGACCTAATAATGATACAAGAGACAAACTTAGATCAGCCAATTAGTTACTTGCAAGGGTTTCTCTTCTTAGTGTTACAACTTGACACTCTCACCAACAACACCCTAAAAATGACGTCAGAATTAAACTTTTACCTTAGCGCCGTTGATCTATTTTGTATTATTCTTATCAACTGATGTGACTGAGAAACTTGCCAATTTGGGTGTAGTTATGTAGTGAAGTTAAGGCAGACATCAAGTGCACATTAGCACCACATTAGCTGACGTGACACATTAAGTTCTAACAAAATATGACGTAATATTCATAACATTTCTCACCTTTACCTGTGTTCAGGAGCCTTTTGTTTTCACTGGTATATCCCCCAAACACTTCACCACCAAACCAGGCTGAATATTTAGCTGGAAATACCTCCATACACACCGATTTCTCATACCGATTTACTTCCGTCAAGGAATATTTATCGTAAGAAATAGTTAAGATCATTTACGACTACGGTGCTACAGCCATGGCAGCCTCGCATCACCCCACACAGTTGCCAGATCACAGGGTGTCTCCGAAAGTTGCATGTCAGTAATTCAGTTAACAGAGAGACACGAATATCTCACAGAATGGTTTTGAATTATGACCGCTAAGACAGCAAGGACGAAATATGTAAGAGAAACTAGCAGTCTTTATAATATTCCTTTAATGTGGAACCGACATCAGAGGCCAAGGGTACTTTTACTGTTGGTAACATTGGTATGCACATCATTTTAGCTGTAAATACAATTATTCGACTATACAGGCGAGAACTAAGCTATGTGGGTATTGTAATATCGGTACAGCCACCCGTCTGCACCAAGGAAACAGTCCTACGCGATAAAATAGTGGAAATAGCGTCATTTTTATGCTGGTCACCGCGGAGTGAGGGTGATAGGAAGGTCGCTGTTGTGAGGGGTAAGACCAGTGGTATCCATGGCAACGCAGACTCACCCTGGAGATTCGTAACACGTTTTCTTTAGCTATTTATTCTGCATATTACACCTCAGTGGCATCTTTTAAGTTACTGACGCTAACTATATCTATACTATCTATCTGTCTGTCTGTCTATTGCCAGACACCTTAATCCCGTGAAGGGTGGCCACAAACAAATCGCCGCCAAGTCGCCCTGTCCCCTGCCATTTCACTGTCCTGCTCCCAGCTCACACCCCCTTCTCTCATATACCTCTCCACTCCATCCCTCCATCTCATCCTTGGCCTCCCCCTCCCTCTCCCCCCCCTCCGCCTTACATACACTCTCCTCTAAGTCTCTCACTCTCCATCCTCTCCACTATAACGTACTGTAATGTTTAGGTGTACTGTCATTATTTTGTAACACTTCCTCCGTACTGATGTACTCTGCTCATTATGCCTCATTATCTTCTCGTAATGTTAATACAAAAATTGCTGTCAAACGAGATAAATAACATACAAAAGAAGGCTAACATGTAATATTGGAATAAGTTACTATGTAAAATGTGCTACGAAACCCTAGATAAGACCAGCCCCTGTAACAAGTAAACTGGTTTGAAGGTAGCAGGAGTAAAATGAATGATGGGTTATGGTAGTGCTGGGTTTACGTAGCTTTATTAATATCATCTTAGAGCAGCCTGGGTTTTACCCCCTGGCAATGTCTATCAGTTGGCCTATATCTTTGCATCACTCTCTCTCTCTCTCTCTCTCTCTCTCTCTCTCCCTGTATATATATATATATATATATATATATATATATATATATATATATATATATATATCTGCCTGTGTTTTACCCGTCACACTATCTATCAGTTTACCAATATCTCTTTGCATGTTTCAATGTGTCTACTTCTGTCTGTATCTCTGTATCTCTGTCTGTTTGTCTGTCTGTATGGCTACACGCTGGAATCCATTCAGGGTTGGCCACAAATGCGTTTTCCTTTACCATCTAACTGAACTCTCACTAACTCACACATCCTTTCCCTCAGATGCCATCCATCCATCTCATCCTGGGTCTCCCCTTCCCTATCCCTCCCGTGTCACTTGTCCGTGTCTTTTTATCCATCCTCTCCACTTGGCTAAACCATCTCAAAATCTGTCCCTGTGCTTACCACCTCCACATCAAGACCCCTACGCTGCTTCACTTCTCAATCGTCCCTCTCACGTACTGGTGCTGACCGATATTTTGTTATTGCTGTTTCCCTGACTTATTTAGTTTAGGCCAGACATTTGGTGCTGAAGGAGTGGCATACAGTCTACATCAACCCTTGTACTAATCAAGGACGCCTTACATTGTGTGCTGGTAGGACGAGTGTGTGTGTGTGTGTGTGTGTGTGTGTGTGTGTGTGTGTGTGTGTGTGTGTGTTTAATTAATAGGTATATACAGTAATTTACTCTTGCCTAATTGCAGCACCCTCACTGCCACACCCACGCCCACACCAGCAGACTGAGCCGCCCTGGAACACAACACACCTCCAGGTGAGTTGCCTCTTTCTCCTCAGTGTCAACCTCCTAATCCTAATCCTACCCACTCTCAGTGCCAGCCTCCTAATCCTAATCCTACCCACTCTCAGTGCCAAATTGCGGAAATTTGTTGTCAAGAGGATAGCGTAATTTTTGGAGACTTTAATCTACCGGTAACAAAGTGGGGTGAACCACTGACGGCACACTCAGGACAAGAGCTTTATACGAATCTTCAGGAAAGCGCCCTTTCCCAACACGTAGAATACCCAACGAGAGGAAACAATATCCTAGACATCATCTTGACTACAAATGATAACCTAGTCAACAACGTTGAAATAGGACCTGAGTTTAGTTCCAGTGATCATCGAACTATACAGTTTAATATTACTACTGAAAAAGTAAAAGAAACGGAGAGCAAAGAAAAGGTCCCAGATTATCGTAGAGCTAATTTCAACAGGCTCAGAGTGCTACTTGCAACTGCAGATTGGAATCAAATGTCTGAAACCGATGACATAAACCAAGCATGGGAAATATTCACCGAAAAATTTAATGAAGTGGTAAAGTCATGTGTGCCACTACGTAACAGACGTCCAGCTGGAAATAGTAAACCAAAGTGGTGGTCCAGTGAAATAAAAAGTAACTTAATAGCCAAAAAACAGGCATACCATAAATATAAAGCTACACAAAATAATGATGATAAATTACAATACGATAATCTACGCCGCACATCGAAAAGACTTATTAAACAAAGCAAAAGAGCACTGGAGATCCACATTGCTAATACGTGCAAATCAAATCCTAAAGAATTTTACAGTTACATTAGAAAGAAAAAGGTTATGACTACATCAATAGGTCCTCTAGAAACAAACAATGGCAGACACACTGAAAATGAGGTCGAAATGGCAAACATTCTTAACGATTACTTTGCGTCTGTTTTTACAGTAGAAAACACCACCAGAAACCTACTGTTACCCACAAACCAAGCAAATAGCACAGTCCTTAGTAACTATGCTATCCATAATAATGATATCCTTTCAGCCATAAATAGTACGGACATAAACAAAACCCCTGGCCCCGATAAAATATCACCGAGAATTCTCAAAGAAGCAAAACATGAGTTACTGCTGCCACTCTCTGTCTTATTCAATAACTCATTAAGTACTGGGAAAGTTCCACGCGAATGGAAACTAGCAAATGTAACACCAGTTTTCAAAAAAGGAAATGAGTCGCACCCAGGAAATTACAGACCAATCAGCTTAACATCAGTAGTGTGCAAGTTAATGGAAAAAATCATAAGAGATAAAATAGTTAATTATCTAGAAGAAAATAATATAATTAAAGACTCGCAACATGGATTCAGACATCGTCGTTCATGCTTAACTAACCTACTGGACTTCTTCCATGATGTTTACAAATCATACGATGACTCAAGAGCAGTAGATATAATTTACCTCGACTTTCAGAAAGCATTTGACACTGTCCCTCACAAGCGTCTCATGAGAAAAATAGAAGCACATGGAATAAAAAGGAAAGACGCTAAAATGGTTACAAGACTGGCTGTCAGACCGAAAACAGCGAGTTGTGATAAACGGAAAGGAATCCAAATGGCGTAATGTGATCAGCGGCGTTCCCCAAGGCTCAGTACTTGGACCGATACTTTTTATTATCTATATAAATGACATTGATGAGGGTCTAAATTGTAAAGTATCCAAATTTGCAGATGATACTAAAATAACCAGTAAAGTCACTTCAAAATTACAGTGGCAGCAGTTACAAAATGACCTTAATACTTTAGCAAGCTGGGCAGAAAAATGGCAAATGAAATTCAACACAGAAAAATGTAAAGTACTTCATATTGGAAGTAACAATGTCCATGCAAATTACAAAATGAACAATATTCAGTTATCAAGTACAGACAGTGAAAAGGATCTTGGTGTGATAATATCAAAAGACCTAAAACCAAGCAAGCAGTGTACCGATGCGGTAAAAATTGCAAACAAGCTAGTGGGTTTTATTGGAAGAACTTTTGAGTTTAAATCGGAAAAAGTCATACTTGCCTTGTACAACTCGCTAGTGCGCCCCCATCTTGAGTATTGTGTGCAATTCTGGTCTCCGTACTACAGAAAGGACATTGAAAAATTAGAGAAAATTCAGCGAAGAATCACAAAAATGGTACCACGACTTAGAAACAAACCATATGAGGAACGCCTTGAAGAACTTAAATTATTTAGCCTAACGAAGCGCAGGTTAAGAGGGGACCTTATTGAAGTTTTCAAAATCATGAAGGGATATGACAACTTAGACATGAATAAATATTTTGATATAGACCGGTCGAGTCAAACTAGAAGTAATGGCTGCAAAATCATGGGAAAACGATTCAGATCCCACGAAGCAAAATACTTCTTCTTTAACAGAGTTGTAAATATCTGGAAAAGATTACCCTCAGATACCGTGAACAGTATCTCAATTGAGACATTCAAAAAACAAATTAGACAAGTATTTGCACGAAAATCCTCAGCTGACTCTTTTTCTGTTCGAATAACTTGCTTTTATAGCTACGGTACATGTAAGTTCATGCCCCCTTAGTCTACAAGACACCCCGTAAACAATGTACCCGTACATAGTGTTGCGTCACGATATTATACATTTTCAATTTATTCGGTGCAAACAAAGCAATATAAGCACAGATTAGGATCTGCACAGATAACCCTGAGTTAACGGTCACTACTCTTACTTTCGACCTGTGATGGGCTGTGGATCACTGAGGGTCCCTGTTAGTCAAGTGACCACCATCGGGATTTTTTTAAATGTACCAGGGGTCACTGCTTCAGGATGAAACTTGTGTACTGTCCCACATGGGAGAGTTCCTTGTCTCAGTGGAGTGAACGGAGCTATTGCCTGATTGACTGCTGCCTACCTAAAAAGCGCCAGGGAAGGTTGCCGCACCACCCCTAAACATCCACTCTGTGCATTGCACATCCACACTGTGCACTGTGCAGTCCCCTTTATCTAAGACACCCGTCCTATATACTTTTCAGTCTCCCCAGCGCAAAGAAAGCAATATAAGCACAGATTAGGAGCTGCACAGATAACCCTGAGTTAACGGTCACTACTCTTACTTTCGACCTGTGATGGGCTGTGGATCACTGAGGGTCCCTGTTAGTCAAGTGACCACCGTCGGGATTTTTTTAATGTACCAGGGGTCACTGCTTCAGGATGAAACTTGTGTACTGTCCCACTGGTTTATAATGTCATGCCGTAACTATTATTTTATTAGTTTACTTTCTCTTTCAGGTTACTCTATCGGGTAGCTTATAGATAAAGTATTATAGAATGTGACTTTTCCTTTCCAGTGTTTCCTATAAAATTTCCATGTCAGTTTTTCCATGCTGCATGGTGGTTTTTCTCACTTTTTCCTGGAGGGTTTGGTGGTGGGGGGAGCCTTCTTGCTTTCCTATCCTTATCCTTCAACATGTAGAGTTAGATCTTGTAGTCATAGTTTTCTCTAACAAGCAGCCTCGAAAGGACCATAAGGTCTGTTGCTGTTTGCTTTCCTGTGTAATCCTGTGTAATCCTACCCCCCCCCTCTCAGTGCCAACCTCCTAATCCTACCCCCCCCTCTCAGTGCCAACCTCCTCCTAATCCTATCCCCCCCTCTCAGTGCCAACCTCCTCCTAATCCTACCCCCCCTCTCAGTGCCAACCTCCTCCTAATCCTATCCCCCTCTCAGTGCCAACCTCCTCCTAATCCTACCCCCCCTCTCAGTGCCAACCTCCTAATCCTATCCCCCTCTCAGTGCCAACCTCCTCCTAATCCTATCCCCCTCTCAGTGCCAACCTCCTCCTAATCCTATCCCCCTCTCAGTGCCAACCTCCTCCTAATCCTATCCCCCTCTCAGTGCCAACCTCCTAATCCTATCCCCCCCCTCTCAGTGCCAACCTCCTCCTAATCCTATCCCCCTCTCAGTGCCAACCTCCTCCTAATCCTATCCCCCTCTCAGTGCCAACCTCCTAATCCAACTCCCCTCCCAGTGCCAACCTCCTAATCCAACTCCCCTCCCAGTGCCAACCTCCTAATCCAACTCCCCTCCCAGTGCCAACCTCTTCCTCCTCCTGCTAATTTTACCCCCTCTCAGTGCCAACCTCCTAATCCTAATCCTACCCCCCTTAGTGCCATCCTCCTCCTCCTCCTACCCCCCTCAGTGCCATCCTCCTCCTCCTACCCCCCCTCAGTGCCATCCTCCTCCTCCTCCTCCTACCCCCCTCAGTGCCATCCTCCTCCTCCTCCTCCTACCCCTCTCAGTGCCATCCTCCTCCTCCTACCCCCCCTCAGTGCCATCCTCCTCCTCCTCCTACCCCTCTCAGTGCCATCCTCCTCCTCCTACCCCCCCTCAGTGCCATCCTCCTCCTCCTCCTACCCCCCTCAGTGCCATCCTCCTCCTCCTCCTCCTACCCCCCTCAGTGCCATCCTCCTCCTCCTCCTCCTACCCCCCTCAGTGCCATCCTCCTCCTCCTACCCCCCCTCAGTGCCATCCTCCTCCTCCCCTCCCTCAGTGCCATCCTCCTCCTCCTCCTCCTACCCCCCTCAGTGCCATCCTCCTCCTCCTCCTCCTACCCCCCCTCAGTGCCATCCTCCTCCTCCTCCTCCTACCCCCCTCAGTGCCATCCTCCTCCTCCTCCGCCCCCCCTCAGTGCCATCCTCCTCCTCCTCCTCCTACCCCCCTCAGTGCCATCCTCCTCCTCCTCCTACCCCCCCTCAGTGCCATCCTCCTCCTCCTCCTCCTACCCCCCTCAGTGCCATCCTCCTCCTCCTCCTCCTACCCCCCTCAGTGCCATCCTCCTCCTCCTACCCCCCGTCAGTGCCATCCTCCTCCTCCTCCCCTCCCTAACTTTCGAGTTTAAATCGGAAAAAGTCATACTTGCCTTGTACAACTCGCTAGTGCGCCCCCATCTTGAGTATTGTGTGCAATTCTGGTCTCCGTACTACAGAAAGGACATTGAAAAATTAGAGAAAATTCAGCGAAGAATCACAAAAATGATACCACGACTTAGAAACAAACCATATGAGGAACGCCTTGAAGAACTTAAATTATTTAGCCTAACGAAGCGCAGGTTAAGAGGGGACCTTATTGAAGTTTTCAAAATCATGAAGGGATATAACAACTTAGACATGAATAAATATTTTGATATAGACCGGTCGAGTCAAACCAGAAGTAATGGCTGCAAAATCATGGGAAAGCGATTCCAATCCCACGAAGCAAAATACTTCTTCTTTAACAGAGTTGTAAATATCTGGAACAGATTACCCTCAGATACCGTGAACAGTATCTCAATTGAGACATTCAAAAACAAATTAGACAAGTATTTGCACGAAAATCCTCAGCTGACTCTTTTTCTGTCCGAATAACTTGCTTTTATAGCTACGGTACATGTAAGTTCATGCCCCTTTAGTCTACAAGACACCCCGTAAACAATGTACCCGTACATAGTGTTGCGTCACGATATTATACATTTTCAATTTATTCGGTGCAAACAAAGCAATATACAGTAAGCACAGATTAGGATCTGCACAGATAACCCTGAGTTAACGGTCACTACTCTTACTTTCGACCTGTGATGGGCTGTGGATCACTGAGGGTCCATGTTAGTCAAGTGACCACCATCGGGATTTTTTTAATGTACCAGGGGTCACTGCTTCAGGATGAAACTTGTGTACTTGTCCCATATGGGAGAGTTCCCTGTCTCAGTGGAGCAAACGGAGCTAGGGCCTGATTGACTGCTGCCTACCTTAAAAGCGCCAGGCAAGGCTGCTGTACCACCCCTAAACATCCACACTGTGCAGTCCCCTCGTGTCTACAGGATACCCCGTAAATTTAACATAGCGTCACGTCACGTCAATATACGCTTTTCGATTTACCCAAAGCAAATGAGGTAATATACAGTAAGCACAGATTAGGATCTGCACAGATAACCCTGAGTTAACGGTCACTACTTTTACTTCCGACCTGTGATGGGATGTGGATCACTGAGGGTCCCTGTTAGTCAAGTGACCACCATCGGGATTTTTTTAATGTACCAGGGGTCACTGCTTCAGGATGAAACTTGTGTACTTGTCCCACATGGGAAAGTTCCTTGTCTCAGTGGAGCAAACGGAGCTAGGGCCTGATTGACTGCTGCCTACCTTAAAAGCGCCAGGCAAGGCTGCTGTACCACCCCTAAACATCCACACTGTGCAGTGTGTAGCTTCTACGTTATGTCCACAGACTTCCCATTAACTCAATGTAACCGGTTTATAATGTCATGCCATAACTATTATTTTATTTGTTTACTTTCTCTTTCAGGTTACTCTATCGGGTAGCTCATAGATAAAGTATTATAGAATGTGACTTTTCCTTTCCAGTGTTTCCTATAAAATTTCCATGTCAGTTTTTCCATGCTGCATGGTGGTTTTTCTCACTTTTTCCTGGAGGGTTTGGTGGTGGGGGGAGCCTTCTTGCTTTACTATCCTTATCCTTCAACATGTAGAGTTAGATCTTGTAGTCATAGTTTTCTCTAACAAGCAGCCTCGAAAGGACCATAAGGTCTGTTGCTGTTTGCTTTCCTGTGTATTCCTGTGTGTATTCCCTCAGTGCCATCCTCCTCCTCCTCCTCCTACCCCCCCTCAGTGCCATCCTCCTCCTCCTCCCCTCCCTCAGTGCCATCCTCCTCCTCCTCCTACCCCCCCTCAGTGCCATCCTCCTCCTCCTCCTCCTACCCCCCCTCAGTGCCATCCTCCTCCTCCTCCCCTCCCTCAGTGCCATCCTCCTCCTCCTCCTCCTACCCCCCTCAGTGCCATCCTCCTCCTCCTCCCCTCCCTCAGTGCCATCCTCCTCCTCCTCCTCCTACCCCCCTCAGTGCCATCCTCCTCCTCCTCCCCTCCCTCAGTGCCATCTTCCTCCTCCTCCTACCCCCCCTCAGTGCCATCCTCCTCCTCCTCCTCCAACCCCCCCTCAGTGCCATCCTCCTCCTCCTCCTCCAACCCCCCCTCAGTGCCATCCTCCTCCTCCTCCTCCTACCCCCCCTCAGTGCCATCCTCCTCCTCCTCCCCTCCCTCAGTGCCATCCTCCTCCTCCTACCCCCCTTCAGTGCCATCCTCCTCCTCCTCCCCTCCCTCAGTGCCATCCTCCTCCTTCTCCCCTCCCTCAGTGCCATCCTCCTCCTCCTACCCCCCCTCAATGCCATCCTCCTCCTCCTCTCCCTCAGTGCCATCCTCCTCCTCCTCCCCTCCCTCAGTGCCATCCTCCTCCTCCTCCCCTCCCTCAGTGCCATCCTCCTCCTCCTACTCCTCCTCCACCCCATCCCCCTCCTCCTCCTCCTACCCCCCTCAGTGCCATCCTCCTCCTCCTACCCCCCCTCAGTGCCATCCTCCTCCTCCTCCCCTCCCTCAGTGCCATCCTCCTCCTCCTCCCCTCCCTCAGTGCCATCCTCCTCCTCCTCCTCCTACCCCCCCTCAGTGCCATCCTCCTCCTCCTCCTCCTACCCCCCCTCAGTGCCATCCTCCTCCTCCTCCCCTCTCTCAGTGCCATCCTCCTCCTCCTACTCCTCCTCCACCCCATTCCCCTCCTCCTCCTCCTACCCCCCTCAGTGCCATCCTCCTCCTCCTCCCCTCCCTCAGTGCCATCCTCCTCCTCCTCCTCCTACTCCCCCTCAGTGCCATCCTCCTCCTCCTCCCCTCCCTCAGTGCCATCCTCCTCCTCCTCCCCTCCCTCAGTGCCATCCTCCTCCTCCTCCCCTCCCTCAGTGCCATCCTCCTCCTCCTCCTACCCCCCTCAGTGCCATCCTCCTCCTCCTCCCCTCCCTCAGTGCCATCCTCCTCCTCCTACCCCCCTCAGTGCCATCCTCCTCCTCCTCCCCTCCCTCAGTGCCATCCTCCTCCTCCTCCTCCTACCCCCCCTCAGTGCCATCCTCCTCCTCCTCCCCTCCCTCAGTGCCATCCTCCTCCTCCTCCTCCTACCCCCCTCAGTGCCATCCTCCTCCTCCTCCCCTCCCTCAGTGCCATCCTCCTCCTCCTCCCCTCCCTCAGTGCCATCCTCCTCCTCCTACCCCCCCTCAGTGCCATCCTCCTCCTCCTCCCCTCCCTCAGTGCCATCCTCCTCCTCCTCCCCTCCCTCAGTGCCATCCTCCTCCTCCTCCTCCCCTCCCTCAGTGCCATCCTCCTCCTCCTCCTACCCCCCCTCAGTGCCATCCTCCTCCTCCTCCTCCGCCCCCCCCTCATGCCATCCTCCTCCTCCCCCCCCTCAGTGCCATCCTCCTCCTACCCCCCCTCAGTGCCATCCTCCTCCTCCTCCCCTCCCTCAGTGCCATCCTCCTCCTCCTCCTCCCCTCCCTCAGTGCCATCCTCCTCCTCCTCCTCTCCCTCAGTGCCATCCTCCTCCTCCTCCCCTCCCTCAGTGCCATCCTCCTCCTCCTCCTCCTACCCCCTCTCAGTGCCATCCTCCTCCTCCCCTCCCTCAGTGCCATCCTCCTCCTCCTCCTCCTACCCCCTCTCAGTGCCATCCTCCTCCTCCTCCCCTCCCTCAGTGCCATCCTCCTCCTCCTCCTCCTACCCCCTCTCAGTGCCAACCTCCTCCTCCTCCCCTCCCTCAGTGCCAACCTCCTCCTCCTCCTCTCCCTCAGTGCCAACCTCCTCCTCCTCCTCTCCCTCAGTGCCAACCTCCTCCTCCTCCCCTCCCTCAGTGCCATCCTCCTCCTCCTCCTCTCCCTCAGTGCCAACCTCCTCCTCCTCCTCTCCCTCAGTGCCAACCTCCTCCTCCTCTCCCTCAGTGCCAACCTCCTCCTCCTCTCCCTCAGTGCCAACCTCCTCCTCCTCTCCCTCAGTGCCAACCTCCTCCTACCCCCCCTCAGTGCCATCCTCCTCCTCCTACCCCCCCTCAGTGCCATCCTCCTCCTCCTCCTCCTCCTCTCCCTCAGTGCCAACCTCCTCCTCCTCTCCCTCAGTGCCAACCTCTTCCTCCTCTCCCTCAGTGCCAACCTCCTCCTCCTCTCCCTCAGTGCCAACCTCCTCCTCCTCTCCCTCAGTGCCAACCTCCTCCTCCTCTCCCTCAGTGCCAACCTCCTCCTCTCCCTCAGTGCCAACCTCCTCCTCCTCTCCCTCAGTGCCAACCTCCTCCTCCTCTCCCTCAGTGCCAACCTCCTCCTCCTCTCCCTCAGTGCCAACCTCCTCCTCCTCCTCTCCCTCAGTGCCAACCTCCTCCTCCTCCTCTCCCTTAGTGCCAACCTCCTCCTCCTCCTCTCCCTCAGTGCCAACCTCCTCCTCCTCCTCTCCCTCAGTGCCAACCTCCTCCTCCTCCTCTCCCTCAGTGCCAACCTCCTCCTCCTCCTCTCCCTCAGTGCCAACCTCCTCCTCCTCCTCTCCCTCAGTGCCAACCTCCTCCTCCTCCTCTCCCTCAGTGCCAACCTCCTCCTCCTCCTCTCCCTTAGTGCCAACCTCCTCCTCCTCCTCTCCCTCAGTGCCAACCTCCTCCTCCTCCTCTACCGCAGTTGTTACCTCCTCCTCCTCCTCCTCTCCCTCAGTGCCAACCTCCTCCTCCTCCTCTCCCTCAGTGCCAACCTCCTCCTCCTCCTCTCCCTCAGTGCCAACCTCCTCCTCCTCCTCTCCCTCAGTGCCAACCTCCTCCTCCTCCTCTCCCTCAGTGCTAACCTCCTCCTCCTCCTCTCCCTCAGTGCCAACCTCCTCCTCCTCCTCTCCCTCGGTGCTAACCTC
>NC_137040.1:27160226-27312726 GCF_032717465.1 Coenobita brevimanus | reverse complement strand
CCCTCCTCATCTCCTCTCTGTCCCCTTTTCCTCCCCCTCATCCCCCCTCCTCCTTCTCGTCCCCTTTCTTCCCCCTCATCCTCGTCCCCCTCCTAATGCTCGTCCCCCTCCTAATCCTCGTTCCCCCTCATAATCCTCTTCTCCCCCTAATGCTCGTCCCCCTCCTAATCCTCGTTCCCCCTCATAATCCTCTTCTCCCCCTAATGCTTGTCCCCTTCCTAATGCTCGTCCCCCTCCTAATCCTCGTTCCCCCTCATAATCCTCTTCTCCCCCTAATGCTTGTCCCCCTCCTAATGCTCGTCCCCCTCCTAATCCTCTTCCCCCCTAATCCTCGTCCCCCTCCTAATCCTCTTCCCCCCTAATCCTCGTCCCACTCCTAATCCTTGTCCCTCTCCTGTTCGTCCCTCTTCCTCGTCTCCTCCTCTTCCTCCTCGTCCACATCATCGGCCTGAAGAGCCGATGATGTGATATGTATTTTATTCCAACTTTTCCACGCATTTTTTTCTTTTTTTATATAGTCTTTATTGAATAATATTTTCGCCTGTGCAAATAAAGTCTTCTGTGTGTTTTTATTTCAAAATATGCGAGAGCGAAAAATAAATTTGGTGAGCTGCGGGATTTAGCAACAGGGCATCATAAGGCCCGGGTGTTGAGCAGTGGTACAAGCTTGCAATTGTTGCCACCAGGTGGCAGCACCAGTCTTGTCAGGAACAGCAAAACATAAGACCCCTTCCCTGTGCAACCAAAAATACTGTAGTTCAAAGAATGACCAATAGATGGCAGCACTAACAGTGTCTGGTGCTGCCATCTATTGGTCATTCTTTGAACTATCTTTGGTTGCACAGGGAAGGGGGCTTATGTTTTGCTGTTCCTGACAAGACTGGTGCTGCCATCTGTTGGCAAATATGTGAACTAATTGTACCAGTGGTGCCATCTGGTAGAAAATATGTGAACTAATTGTACCAGTGGTGAACACCAAGGCGTCATTCCCCCCTGTTCATCCCTGGGCCTGGTAAGTATTGTCTTGTACACTACTACAGAGGATACAGGAAACAGGGTAGGTAGTATTGCCACCACTTTATTTTGTACTCCAGTGTTCAACACGTTACATTCAAGGTACATTGTATATGAGGTTCAGGGCTGTGAAAAAGCATGGAAATAATGAAGGGAAAATGTTAATGGAGAGAGAGAGTCAGGGAGGGCGGGGGGGGGGGGGCTTTTCACAATTCATGACCCAGAAAAAAAGGTAAAGCTGCTGTGTGTGGACTCCGCCACGCTATATAAAGGTAAATTACTGGATGGTTGTAGTGGTGGTAGTAGTAGTAGTTGTAGTCACAGGTTCATCTGAAATGTGAACCCAGTGGACTGCAGGCTGAAATTGTGTAACTTATCTGTCTAGCCAATATCGATAATGATAAAGGGAAGACGAAATAGCTAGGAGGGGGGGAGGGGGCAGGATAATGAGGAGGATGACGGGGGTATGGGATATGGGGAGGATGACGGGGGTATGGGATATGGGCAGCATGACGGGGGTATGGGATATGGGCAGCATGACGGGGGTATGGGATATGGGCAGCATGACGGGGGTATGGGATATGGGCAGCATGACGGGGGTATGGGATATGGGGAGGATGACGGGGGTATGGGATATGGGGAGGATGACGGGGGTATGGGATATGGGGAGGATGACGGGGGTATGGGATATGGGCAGCATGACGGGGGTATGGGATATGGGCAGCATGACGGGGGTATGGGATATGGGCAGCATGACGGGGGTATGGGATATGGGCAGCATGACAGGGGTATGGGATATGGGCAGCATGACGGGGGTATGGGATATGGGCAGCATGACGGGGGTATGGGATATGGGCAGGACAACTAAGACATTTTAGTGATAAATTACTGGTGATTGATGGGAAAATAATAATCAGCAGTACACAATAATTCCAACCTGCAGTCCACTGGGTTCACATTTCACATGAACTACTACTTACCACCACCACCACTACAACTACTACTAAACCATCCAGTATTATATCTTTATATGGCCTGGGTCAGTGCACGGAAGGCATTTTGTATTTTTTCTGGGCCATAAATTGAGGAAAGAATCCCCCTCCCCCACCTGTAACACTCTCTCTCTCTCTCTCTCTGACATCCCATTCCCCTTATCACACGTCTCCACCTTAATTCTCTTTCTTTCTCTCTGACACTCCATCTCCCCGTATCATACCTGACTCCCTTAATTCTCTCTCTCTCTCTCTCTCTCTCATCTCCCCTTATCACACCTGTCTCCCCCCTTAATTCTCTCTCTCTCTCTCATCTCCCCTTATCACACCTGTCTCCCCCCTTAATTCTCTCTCTCTCGTTCTCACACATCCCATTCCTCTATCACACCTGTCTCCACCTTAATTCTTTCTCTCTCTCAGACACTCCATCTCCCCATATCATACCTGACTCACTCTCTCTCATCTCCCCTTATCACACCTGTCTCCCCCCTTAATTCTCTCTCTCCATCTTCCCTTATATGTACCACCCCCTCTCTCTCTCTCTCTCTCTCTCTCTCACCCCATCTCCCCTTATACCCTCCCATCCCTCTCTATCTGTCTTTCACATCCATCTCCCCTTATCTGTATTCCCCCCCCCCTCTCTCTCATATTCCTTCATCATACATCTCCCCCTTCACACACACACACAGACACACACACATCCCGATTCTCATTGTCTGTACCCTCCACCCCCCCCCTTCTCGCTCTCTCTATCCCTTTCTTATATGTCTGCCCCTTAACTCTTTCTCATCCCATTATCATGTGTCGCCCCACATCCTGTCTCTCTCTCTCACACACAAACACACACATCCCATTTTCCCTTGTTATATGTACCTTTCTCTTTCTCTCTTTTCACACACACACACACACACACACACACACACACACACACACACACACACACACACACACACACACAAAGACACACAAAATCCCATTTCCCCTTGTTATAATATGTACCCTCCTCTCTCTCCCACACACATATGGGCATCCCATTTCACACACACACACACACACAATCTCCCCTTCTATATACCCTGCCTCTCTCTCCTGCATAAGGTGTAGGGGGTAAACTTTTAACACACTGTAAAGGTCTAACTAAACAGTGTGGGGTAGTTATATATTGTATGTATAATATGTAATACTAAAGATGCCACTGCAATATAATCACTGGCCCTCAAAAATGGTTATATATATATATTTTTTAAGTTTAAATATGTCCTTCCATATGATGTTATTACTATTTTGCTGCCAGCTTGAGCAGTGGCAACTTTAGTGTTACATTGTACACTAATACATACATTATACAGTGATACAGACCAATGGTATAACTGACTGACAATACCAACATCACATACGGCTGTACTCCAAACAGTACTTAGCACAAGAATAAGACTGAAAGAAATTTAGGCCAAGTTAAGGTAAACAGGGTATAGACAGGCAACTGAAACAAGATTATAAAAATGTACATACAAGAGTTTATTTATACAAAACATTCATTTACTATACATATACAGTACATGGCTATACTCTCATCACCTTAACTTTCAATGCCAGGAACACATCATTTTCATAGTGCTTCCTCATGACTAGCACAATATTCTAGGTAATCTCATTACAACTACTGTACAATGAAAATGGAAAGAGATTAATTTTAGGCCAAGTTAGAGTATAGCAAAATTGGTTGTGCATTGAGACAAACTATTATTCTGACATTCTTTGAAGCCTTTGTGGATCTATTTTACATTAACATTCAGGCCATCACAAGAAACTAATGGCAAACTGACTGGCTTTTGCAGTGTTGTCTCTGAAAGCAAACGTTTTATGCTCTATACTGAATGGCCTCAGTAAAAAATTCAATGTGAAGTGTTTAAATGCCACTAATTTTTTGCCAGCACACATCAGTGACTTAGTATCAATTAACTACTAGTAATAGCTTTAGAAAATTGTCCTCCTGATGCAAAGGGTAATAGAAATTGACATAATGGAGTATTTTGAAAAAGATCCACTGATCCAGCTGTACTCATGTCTGTGTCTAAGAAACATGCTAAGCATTAAGCACAAGTCTGTCTTCATATATGTATTACAGCTATAACCTGGGATTAAAAGGGGGAGGGGGGCAATGATTATCCCATCACACACACAACCTGCAATGTAAAAATGTCCTGTACATAATCACTTTAGTCCAGTTCAATTAATATACAACAATTTATTTGTACAAAACACACCTACAGTATTTGCATGACCATCTTCTACCTATGGTCAATAAATAAAACATTAGCTAGTGATGATATGATGGATGTTGGAAGCAGTGAGTTGGGGAGCTTGGACAACAGGGAGAGTGGATTGCTGCAGCCTGGCAGGAAGAGAGAGACTGTGTTACTAGAGTAATGAACAGAATATCTACTTAGGAAGAGATATTAGGAAGTCAACTGATGGCAATATGGGCCCTAGTGTTTTAGTACAGCAGGAAAAACATCATATTATAAAGATCAGCATGATGGTAATATTTCTTATTGTGCTGATCATAAATAAATGATCATCAGCATAAGAAATATTGCCATGATCTTCATCATCTTTATCAATATGATGTTTTTCCTGCTGTCATAGTCCCAGGCTTCTCTGAAGGTGAACCAGTCAATCCTCCTCCTTTCAGGGGATAACAAGACTGGGTACATGGTTATCTCAGTGCCACTGCATGAAGGCATCCCTCTATAGCATCTGAATACAACAAAATAACAAAATATTGTGTAGATGCTTCCTGGTTCTGGATCCCACCTGATCTTTTAGTGGAGTTAAGGTAGTGAGGATGAAAAAACAATAATAGTAATGGGTAGTGAGGATGAAAAAACAATAATAGTAATGGGTAGTGAGGATGAAAAAACAATAATAGTAATGGGTAGTGAGGATGAAAAAACAATAATAGTAATGGGTAGTGAGGATGAAAAAACAATAATAGTAATGGGTAGTGAGGATGAAAAAACAATAATAGTAATGGGTAGTGAGGATGAAAAAACAATAATAGTAATGGGTAGTGAGGATGAAAAAACAATAATAGTAATGGGTAGTGAGGATGAAAAAACAATAATAGTAATGGGTAGTGAGGATGAAAAAACAATAATAGTAATGGGTAGTGAGGATGAAAAAACAATAATAGTAATCATCTCAACCCTAACTAAACAAAATTATTGGGTGAGTGGTAGGATTGAGGGAGGGAGAGGGGGGTTGACAAGGTCCATATTCTCCTCAGTTGAAGAAACTGCCTAATATCTTTCTTAAGTGATTATTCTGCTATTACGCCTTACTATCCTCTTGTGTCATTTAAATTATTACAACACCTCCATACTCAGCATACATGACACACCATACAAACTGATAGTAACCAGCTCTATCCAAAAATAATTAGCTAAGGAAAAGATGCCAGGCAAAGTCCTCAGCTGACGAGAATATGGCCCTGGGAGTTACAATAATACAACATCTAATGCCATTTTGTTCTCTACACAGGCAGCTGGAGGTACTCAGTGCCAACGAGGCAACGGTTACCAGCCTCACTTGCCCACCCCTCAGATGTAACCCTTACAGTGTCCATCCAGCTGGAGCACCTTAACCCACTAAACCACCAGCCACCATAGCAAATGACATGGTGTATAGCAAACCATTTCACTTGTCACTCAGAGGGACTTCATGAGAGACAAAGACAGACAGAGAGAGAGACTACATCAAGGAGACAGGGGAGGATGGGGACATCAAGTTGAGAGAGGAGGGATGGGGACTACAAGTAGACAGAGGGGGGGGCAGGAGGGGACTACATCAAGCCGAGCAGAGAGGAGGGGGGAGACACTACACTGGGAGGGGGAAGAGAGAGGGTCACTTTTCAAGTGGGAGGTGGGGGAAGGGGTTAGGATAAGAGAAAAGGGGTGAAGAGAGAGAGGATGACCACCTTCACCTTCCACTATTATAATTATTATTTTATGGTAAATATGGTATTGTACAGCCACCATTACCACTAATGTTACAACTTTCACAAACAAGACAAATGATAAAGAAGAAATAATTTTTAATCAACTGAACATAAAATGTATATTACTTAAAATAAAAACAACTAACCTTCAATATATTAATTACCTTGGGCATCAAGAGGGGTGAGTATGACGGCACACTTAGGTGTCAACTGGCAGTCCGTCTCACCCTTAACGTAGCTGATCACTTGTCTTTCCACCTCTGTTGTGAATGGCATCAAATGATTAACTCTGGTTGGCAGGATAACTTTCAGAACAAAACTGGTTAAAAAAGAAATAATAAAACTGTTAAAAACCAGTCCTCCAACCATTACACAACCCTTCAGTGTCCCATCAGGAGCACAGGTGCCTGGGTCTATACAGCTTAGTCCAGGCTGGATTATGAGGCAAATGACCAATTGCTCTTTCTTGAATAAGGAAAGTGTTGGCAGTGACGGAGAAGGAAGAGGAGAAGGCTGGAACTGAGAGAGAAGATGACGAGAAGGAAGAGGAAGTGGAGGAAGAGGCTGGCACTATGAGAAAAGAAGGGGGGGGGGGTGCTGGCATTGAGAGAGGAGAATAATTGAGGAAGAAGGGGATGGCAATGTGGTAGAAAGGAGGAGGAGGAGGACTGAACTGGCACACACACACACACACACACACACACACAACTGAGGAGGAAGAGGCTGGTACAGAGATGGAGAGGAGAGGAAAGGAGGAGGAGGAGGAATAAGGAGCTGGCAGAGAGAGAGAGATATGGGCACTATGAAATATGGGGGAGGAGGAGTAGGAGGCTACATGTGAGAGGGGGGGAGGGAGCAGGAGGTGTAAGGGAAGGGCACTGAGAAAGGAGGGAGTGAAGAGTAAGGGAAGTGCACTGAGGAAGGGGCAAAGTGTAAGGGAAGTACACTGGGAAAGGAGGGAGTGAGGCATAAGGGAAGTGCACTGAGAAAGGAGGGGGAGGAGGAGAAGGCTGCACAAATGAGAGAAAGAGGGGGGGGTGGAGAATAAGACTCTCTGCCAGATAGAGGGTGGTGGGGGGGGAGGGGGGAGAACGGGAGTGGCACTGAAAGAGAAAGAAAGGAGAAGGCAGTTACTAACACTGAGGGAAGAGAGAGAGAGGAGGAGGAAGAGGCTGGCACAGGGAGGAAGAGTACTGACAACTGTTACTGCTAAGTTACCAGTAAAGAAGTGTCAATCCCAAGATCAGTTCATACAAATTGTTCATTATGTGGGTACTAACAATATATTATTTCTGACCCTTTCAATATGATGTCTTTAAAATATTCATTTTCTTTATCCACAGACAGTTTACATTAACAGTAATTTACTTTGAAGAGAGTACTGTACCAGCAGCATCTTGGCTAAAAGAAGTTTGTCTCAGTTCAATAAAACTGTTGGAAGAAATACTTAAATACAAAATACACCATCACCATACTGAAAGGTTTAGGTTCAAACCACAAAACATTATCCACAGACAATTTAAATTTACTCTATTTTTTAAGAGAGTATACCAGCATCTTGGCTGTAGGTGGTTCGTCACAATTCAATAAAATTGTTAGAAGAATGAATTGTAAAAATGTAGAACACTGTACATCATCATACTGAAAGGTATAATGGGTTCAAAGCACAAAAGGTTAAACTTCAGTAGTTTCTTTAAATACACACTCACTATTGTCATTATTTACTTCAGCATTATAGGAACCTCCAATGATGTGTCTGACAGCCACATTTAACTCCTCCAGTTATGTCTGTTCAAATCTTGGCTGGGAAAAAAAAAAAAAAAAAAAAAACTAATCCAGTGCTGCCCCATGAGCTTAGGAACCTGGGACTAGGGAAGTTGGTCATGACATTTAAAGTGAGAGTGACCAGCCTCACTCATCCCTGAGTGGCATTACATGAGCAATAAACCCCAACCATCCCTTGGATATAAACCTTCACCGGCTCAATCCGATTGGAGTGCAATAATTACCCACTAAACCACCAGGCACCATAATTTGGTTATATGGTTACCACCCAGTGTAGTAAATGATTTCCTGGTGTACAGGAAACCATTTGCCTTGTCACTCAGTGTAAAGTCACCCGTAGGCAGAAGGAAGAGGAAAGAATGAAGGAAAGAAAGACAGAAGAGAAAGGATGCACAAGAAAGAAGAGAGGAATGGGCAGGCACCCGAGAAAGCACTACATTGAGTGAGTGGATGGTATGCATCTCCATAAACCACTAATAACAAAAACTATGCCAAAAATGACATGCCAGAATATTTTGTCAGTAATAGGAAACCATTTACTACACTGGGTGGCAACCATATAACCAAATTTTGGCGCCTGGTGGTTTAGTGGGTAATTACGGCACTCCAATCGGATTAAGCCAGTGCAGGTTTATATCCAAGGGGTTGTGTGGGTTTACTGCTCAAATAATGCTACTCAGGGATGAGTAAGGCTGGTCACTCTCATCTTAATGTCAGGACCAATTTGCCTAGCCCCGGGCTCCTACACTCCTCATGGGGCAACATAGAATTGGATGATGGATGGATATAAATCCACCTGACAAACTATACATCATCCAGGTATCAGTGGAGTTTCACTGCCTCGTGATAAATACACAGCTGGACACATACACACAAAGGTAATTGCATACAGCGACAGCAAACACAGGCAGATATGACTAACCTTGCATCATCCAGGTATTGGTGAGTGACTGGAGGCATTTACCAAGAGACAGTGCTTCTCTGGGTGACACTAGAGGCCTTGTGTGTTGCTGCTGCCCCTCCACAGTGGATGATGGGCAGGCCTTGTGTGTTGCTGCTGCCCCTCCACAGTGGATGATGGGCAGGCCTTGTGTGTTGCTGCTGCCCCTCCACAGTGGATGATGGGCAGGCCTTGTGTGTTGCTGCTGCCCCTCCACAGTGGATGATGGGCAGGCCTTGAGTGTTGCTGCTGCCCCTCCACAGTGGATGATGGGCTGGCCAGAGGATGAGGGGTGACAGGGTAGAGGAAGTGGGCAGCTCAGCTGATAAGTTTTGCCTGCCACACTAACAATCCTGCTGGCTGGCTCAAATCTGATACTTGCCAAATGCCCTGTAGGATAACAAGTCACTTTAACTCCTCTGCAATTACACTGATTTTCTATCTATCTATCTATTGCCAGACGCCATAATCCCATAAGGGGTGAACATTTGACTTTGAGTTAGTTGCTTTACGGGGAGGGGCACTAATCCTCCACCAACCCACTTGTTGACACGTAGGGAGCACGAATGGTTTGGTTATATGGTTACCACCCAGCGTTGTAAATGGTTTCTTTGCTTACAGGAAACCATTAGGCTTGTCACTCAATGTAAAGCCACCCGTAACGGAAAGAAAAGCAATAAGAAGTGACAGGAAAGATGGGAGAAATAGGAAGAGAGGAGGGCAGACACAGAAAAAGAATGATAAAGGCTAAGGAAGAAGTAGGCAGCACTACATTAAGTGAGTGGATGATGGTGAGAAATAGGAAGAGAGGAGGGTAGGCACAGAAAAGGAATGATAAAGGCTAAGGAAGAAGTAGCCAGCACTACATTAAGTGAGTGGATGATGGTGAGAAATAGGAAGAGAGGAGGGTAGGCACAGAAAAAGAATGATAAAGGCTAAGGAAGAAGTAGGCAGCACTACATCAAGTGAGTGGATGATGGTCACCACCACCTACCACTGATTTTCAATACTGTATAATCCGGCTGTATACAATTTTATTCTGGCTGGGTAAATATAACAAACTGGAGAGGTCAGACACACCACCAGAACTGTCTGTTCATATACAGCATCCCAGTATTTCTCCCCCAATTCCTACCTGAGAAAAGGGATGAGGTAGGATCCCCCTTCCTCCCCACCAGAGAGAGAGAGTATAACAATCACACAGCATACCCAGTGACATATGCCACAGTCATTAACACATCACCTAACAATCTGAAGTAGAGTATAACAATCACACAGCATACCCAGTGACATATACCACAGTCATTAACACATCACCCAACAATCTGAAGTAAAGAGAGTATAACAATCACACAGAATACCCAGTGACATATACCACAGTCATTAACACATCACCTAACAATCTGAAGTAAAGAGAGTATAACAATCACACAGCATACCCAGTGACATATACCACAGTCATTAACACATCACCCAACAATCTGAAGTAAAGAGAGTATAACAATCACACAGCATACCCAGTGACATATACCACAGTCATTAATACATCACCCAACAATCTGAAGTAATGGTTCCACCTTATAAGTACAACCTGGTTGATCATCTTCCCTTTAGCACTTAACTCCTTCCGTAACACCTACACTTATAAGTATTAAAGGCACCACTCAACTTTTTCTCTACCATCCACACCTGCATTACTCAAAATGACATTGTGGTTACTCATACGAAACCCTAATACAAAAGGGCTCCTGATGTTATGACTAGTTACATTTAGGGAAATCTGTTTGTATGAAACAGTACATAAAGTATGGGCAAAAATGGAGACTGGGTGTTTAACAACTTACACCTATAATGCTATATATAAGGCAATTTTAAACAAGAATAAAGGTTAGCTATATCTAAAACACACGAACAAAATTAACATACGATATAATAATGTTTATCTATTGTAATGGATGCATAAAGACCCCAAGAAAAGCTATTGGAATTGAAACCACATCCTCAAACTCCTGACTCTGGCTACTGGCTGCATACAACAATGATAAACACAAGTGAAGTAACCCTTAAAGGATTACTGCTGCTGGCAATACATAGGAATAATTTATATCACTATAGCCTGAAGCCTTAATCCTTTATGGGATGACCAGAAACAAACTGCTTCCACACTGCCCTGTCCTTTGGCTGCCCTCCCTCCAACTCATATCCTCCTCTCTCATTTATCTTTTCAGTTCATCCTCCCATCTTATCCCTGGTCTCCCCCTCCACCTCATGCACACACACTGTCCTAGTCAGTCTCTCGTTCTTCATCCTTCCCACATGGCTAGTAATTTATGTCCTTGATTAACCCACCAGTTCACAGAATATTATTCCCAACATGTTACCAAACTCCAGGCTACATATCTTAATCTTGTTCCAGTTGTTGTAATGTCTGAGGTGATACACTGGCAAGTATTTATAATGGTGCCTACCCAAATAACAGCATCAACAAGCCTCCATAAGTTTACTAAAAAATGGTTTAGTTTTGTTACTTTGATATTCATCTAAATGACTTCATTATGAAGTGTCTGTTAACTAAGTGAAGACAGATGTAGTACACAAGCCATGTTACAAACAATATAAGCTTTGTAAAGTATATGAAGAGGGATGCTCACCTCCCTTCCTATCCCCAGAAAAGTGGATGGTGAACTGCAGGAGGAGGGCAGCTTCAGCCCACAGTTCACTGGGTTCACATTTCAGATGTGCTTTAGGACACTACTACATGTGTTGTGTGGTGCTGGTGCATGATGTGCATTACACTTAAATGTGTTGTGTGGTGCTGGTGTATGATGTGCATTACACTTAAATGTGTTGTGTGGTGCTGGTGTATGATGTGCATTACACTTAAATGTGTTGTGTGGTGCTGGTGTATGATGTGCATTACACTTAAATGTGTTGTGTGGTGCTGGTGCATGATGTGCATTACACTGACAAAATATAATAAATATTACCTGTAGTGCTGCCAGGGGGTTGGGTACGGCCTGGGGCATTCCAACAGACAGGTACTTGTATTGTCATAAGTGCTGCAGTGAACCCATTTTCATTGTCCTTCTCTCCTCTCATTGCTGCAGCCTTCAGATGACCCCAGTGACCTGGATGATGCTGAAGATGGTTTGGTTGATGACCAGGATGACGTATTGGTTGATGCTGCCGACGATGAGGGTGATGTTCCACCAACATGCACCAGCTGAGCAGAGCAGCCACTGACCTCACTAAGTACACAGCTCTGGAAGTGTTGGAAAAGATATAGTGTATGACAAATAAATAAATAACTACATCAATTCATCCCAAGTCTTATTCAACCATCAAGTTAAATAAGTGAAGTGTCAAAGAAAGTGTTACGTGATGCAT
Organism: Coenobita brevimanus; assembly: GCF_032717465.1. Lineage (NCBI taxonomy): Eukaryota > Metazoa > Arthropoda > Malacostraca > Decapoda > Coenobitidae > Coenobita > Coenobita brevimanus. Next base: position 27,300,608 of record NC_137040.1, on the reverse strand, counting down.
ACAAGTATGTAAAGGATTTTCACGTTAGGAAAAAAACTGAATGAACACCAAGATTATTAACAGGAATGAACACCAAGATTATTAACAGGAATGTACAAGATTATTAACAGAAATGAACACCAAGATTATTAACAGGAATGAACACCAAGATTAACAGGAATGAACACCAAGATTATTAACAGAAATGAACACCAAGATTATTAACAGGAATGAACACTAAGATTATTAACAGGAATGAACACCAAGATTATTAACAGGAATGTACACCAAGATTATTAACAGAAATGAACACCAAGATTATTAACAGGAATGAACACCAAGATTAACAGGAATGAACACCAAGATTATTAACAGAAATGAACACCAAGATTATTAACAGGAATGAACACCAAGATTATTAACAGGAATGAACACCAAGATTATTAACAGGAACGAACACCAAGATTATTAACAGGAATGAACACCAAGATTATTAACAGGAATGTACACCAAGATTATTAACCCCTTAACCGCGGGGCGTCACTTTCGTGACGCTTGGGAGCAAGGGATCATACCGTGGGTCTTCGCTTTTGTGATTCTGTGTTATTTTGAATTCACCCGGGCTTCCAAGTGGGGGCTTGTATCATCTATCAGTACTGCCAATGTCCAACACTAGTCAGCACTCCTAATCTCATCTGTACTCCCATCCATTGTTGACAATTTAGCCATTTCTCCCCGTTCTTGACTCCCCTCCCTACCCCCCCTCCATTACCCTATCCTCTCGCCTGCCCGGCCATGCTACGCTAAGCAAATCTTCCCTGGAATTTTTCACTGATTTCATCCATTGAAATAAGCCCTATGTCGTATTCTTATACCAAATAATATATACAAGAAAGAAATAAGGTAAGTGAGAGTGCCATACACCTGGAATTGGCTAATTATCACCTGACAACACCTCACGTGCACTCGTTCGCTAATTTTCGCTGTTTTTTTCCCCTTGAAATATGCCGTATAATCTATTTTCGTAATAAATATACATGTAAGGAGGGAAGGGAGAAGCCTAAGTGATATTTACATTCACCTGGAACTACCTAATTTATAATGTATTGTCTAGATTTCCTGCCAATCATATCAGTGCTACACAAAGCTGTTTCAAGATTTAACATTGGTAGCTCTGATTATATATCTCCTAAGTAGGCCTCTAATCTATTTTCGTAATAAATATACATGTAAGGAGGGAAGGGAGAAGCCTAAGTGATATTTACATTCACCTGGAACTACCAAATTTATAATGTATTGTCTAGATTTCCTGCCAATCATATCAGTGCTAGACTTAGCTGTTTCAAGAACCAATATTGGTAACTCTGAATAACCCCTAAACAGGCCTCCAGGCTGGGCCTGCGTTATCAGTTTACTCTCATCTTCCGAAGTGAGGGGACGTATGTTTCTTCTTGCTGACTTCAAGGCCTTTTTTCACCCCCATGCAAATGGCTCTGTGACCTTTATCCCCTACTAAACCTAGTGTGGAAAGAGGTAAAGGGCTGACAATTGATAAAAGAGTGACTACGATCTTTCTATTGAGTAAAACAGTGCAAGTGGAATTGTAAATAATGTGTAAATAATGTGTAAACAGCAAGTGAAAGTAATGAATGTAAATATACGTGAACAATGGAAAATAGTTTTATAAGTTATTTCAAGTGACAGTGCACAACACAGTGTAAATAAAATAGAAATGTAAATAACGTAAATAAAATAGAGAACGTAAATAGAAATGTAAATGAGTAGTATTATAAGAATACGAGTATATACCCTAGGAGTAATGAAAGTGAAAGTTTCACTCTAGCATGTCCGAATGCTATGAGTTATGAGAGTGAAGATGAAAGTGACATTCACTCTCAATGCCAGTATACAGGACGAAAAAGTGAATGCTACGTATTTTACTGAAAGAAATTGAATCCCTACAGTGACAATAAACTAATACTACTGAAGGAAACTTATGGATAAAGACTGTAGATATATATAAGTGTTATATAGTAATAGAAATATACAGTGTGAGGGGTTTTATGAATAATAAATGACAGAGTAACAAAAGCGAACTAGTGCCAGTGTGACGATCAGACGCGCTCGTAATTTCCATTGCTTTCACAGTGTTTTTCTTTTTTAGTATGGATCCCAAACTACTTGAAAATTGTAGAATAGTGTTTATAGTGTTTGTATCTGGCTGTGGTAATCATATTACGGGTTGTCGGGAAGTGTAAAGTGGAGACTTCGTTACCCTACTTCAGAGGTCTCCACAAGTCCTACGGTAACCGACGAAGGCTCAACAATCATTCCAGGAGAAAGCTGAAGGTATGTGCCATAAGCATATGTAATTTTATTATTCTAGGACTAATAACTGATTTTTGGCAAATATTTTTTGAGAGTCTGTCGGAGCCCAAATAACCCCGCGGCACACGCAAGTCATTGGTAAACAAGCCCGCGGTGTAGGGGTTAACAGGAATGAACACCAAGATTAACAGGAATGAACACCAAGATTATTAACAGAAATGAACACCAAGATTATTAACAGGAATGAACACCAACATTATTAACAGGAATGAACACCAAGATTATTAACAGGAACGAACACCAACATTATTAACATGATTAACATTAACATGGGACTCAAGACTGACCCCTGATGCACACCAACATTCATGGAAAACTCATCACTCAAATCTCCATTCACTCTCACCTGGGTGTGAGCACCCACATACATGGCCATAACCACCCTAACCAGCCACTCCTCCAAGCCAAGCTTTCTCATTGCCCACTTCACCACCTCTCTAGGGACTGTCAAAGGCCTTTTCCAAATCAACAAAAACAAAATAAAGATCCCTTCTCCTACCAATATATTTTTCCTGAAGCTGTCGAACAATGAATATGGCATCAGTGGTCCCCCTACCTGGCATAAACTCAAACTGCATCTCATCAATATTCACTCTTTCTCTAATCATACCTTCTAAAACTCTCTCCATTACCTTCATTATCTGGTCTAAAAGCTTTTTACCTCTATAATTTCCTCTTTCCAGGGCATCATCCTTCCCTTTATACACATTTACAATTACACTCTTCAGCCAATCATCTGGGACAACACACTCATAAATAATCCTATTTATCAGGTCAGTGACTAACCTCACCCTCCTGAGGCCTTCAGCATGCCAGCAGTCAACCTAGACACACCTGCTGCCTTCCCACCTTCATCCTGCCTATTGCCTCACTCACAGTAGCAGCATCAATCAAAGGCCAAGGGCCAAACACATGCAAGTATATTGTAGGCTTTATGGGTGACTCTACACTAAGTGACAAGCCAAAGGGTTTCCTGTACACCAGGACACCATGTACTATGCTGGGTGGTAACCATATAACCAAATTTTGGCGCCTGATGGTTTGGTGGGTAATTAAGGAGCTCCAATCAGATTGAGCCGGTGGAGGTTTATATCCAAGTGATGGTTGGGGTTTATTGCTCACGTAATGCCACTCAGGGATGAGTGAGGCTGGTCACTCTCATCTTAAATGTCAGGACCAACTGCCTAGCCCCAGGCTCCTACGCTCCTCATGGGTCAACGTAGGATTGGATGATGAATAGATAGACATAAATGATATGACAAACAACACAACAAGTTACACCTGCCATGAGGGGATAAAAAAAAAAACTCATCCACGTTGTATACACACAAGGTTGACATGGGCTGGGTCTTGACATCCAACGCCTGCATCATGTCCTTAACGCCTGACACACTCTCACTGAGCCACGCCATGTCCATCGCAGCGCATCATCCCTTCACAAATTTTCTTGTTGTCCTCGGCCGATACGTTGCTGTGGATTAAAATGGTTTCATGTGAGCTGGATTGGGGTAATGGAGTTGTCCTTACCATGAGAGGGTTAAATAGCAATCTCAGGTTACTAAAAACCTGAAATAGAATACACATCCTTGGTCTCCCCCTCCCTCCCCCCCCTCCACCTCACTCACATACACTCTCCTAGTCAGTCTCTCATTCTCCATCCTCTACATAGCCAGACCAACTCTTCATCTCATTCTCGGTCTCCCCCTCTCCCCCCCTCCACCTCACTCACATACACTCTCCTAGTTAGTCTCTCATTCTCCATCCTCTCTACATAGCCAGACCAACTCAAGGTATTTCTCCATTTCATCCTTGGTCTACCCCTCTCCCTCGTCCACCTCACTCACACACACTCTCCTAGTCAGTCTCTCATTCTCCATCCTCTCTTCACACCCACCTGAATATGTTACATTCATGTTGCTCCACTCATCCTTGGTCTACCCCTCCCCATATGAGTCTATTAGGTGGTGCTGTGTATCTATCAATCTATCTATCTATCTATCTGTCTATCTACTGCACTGATCTGTGGGCAAAATGAATCTATTATGTGACGCTGTCCCTATCAATCTATCTATCTGTCTGTCTATCTATCTATGTCTATCTACTGCATTGATCTGTGGGCAAAATTAATCTATTATGTGGCGCTGTCTCTATCTATCTATCTATCTATGTCTATCTACTGCGTTGATCTGTGGGCAAAATGAATCTATTACATGGTGCTCTCTATCTATCTATCTATCTATCAATCTATCTGTCTGTCTATCTATCCATGTCTATCTACTGCGCTGATCTGTGGGCAAAATGAATGTATTATGTGGCGCTGTCTCTATCTATGTATCTATCTGTCTATCTATCTATCAATCTATCTGTCTATCTATCTATGTCTATCTACTGCGTTGATCTGTGGGCAAAATGAATCTATTACGTGGCACTGTCTATCTATCTATCTATCAATCTATCTATCTGTCTATATATCTATCAATCTATTTATCTGTCTATCTATCTATGTCTATCTACTGCATTGATCTGTGGGCAAAATGAATCTATTACGTGGCACTGTCTCTATCTATGTATCTGTCTGTCTATCTACCTGGCTATCTATCTATCTGTCTCTATTGTTCGAGCAGTGAGGCCAATTCTGCTCTATAAATATAAATGCATCAAATATTGCTATCTATCTATCTGTCTATTAGTCTATCTATTTTTCTAACACTACAGTATATCTACCTGTCTATACATCTATCTATCTATCTATTTCTTAACACTATGATCTATTTATCTATCTACTATATAGTGCTGATCAGCGAGTGAGAATAAAATATGCATCAAGTATTGCTATCTATCTATTTAACTATTTTTAACACTATAATCTATTTATCTATCTACTATATAGCGCTGATCAGTGAGTGAATATACATGCATCAAGTATTGCTATCTATCTATCTATCTATTTTTCTAACTACAGTATATCTATCTATCTATCTATTTTCTAACAGTACAGTCTATCTATCTATTTTTCTAACAGTAGTCTATCTATCTATCTATTTTTCTAACAGTAGTCTATCTATCTATCTATTTTTCTAACAGTAGTCTATCTATCTATCTATTTTTCTAACAGTAGTCTATCTATCTATCTATTTTTCTAACAGTACAGTATATCTATCTATTTTTCTAACAGTATAGTCTATCTATCTATCTATCTATTTTTCTAACAGTACAGTCTATCTATCTATTTTTCTAACAGTACAGTATATCTATCAATCTATCTATTTTTCTAACAGTACAGATTATCTATCTCTATCTATTTTTCTAACAGTACAATATATCTACCTATCTATTTTTTAACACTATAATCTATTTATCTATATACTATATAGCTCTGATCAGTGAGTCAATATAAATGCATCAAGTATTGCTATCTATCTATCTATTTACCTATTTTTCTAACAGTACAGTACATCTATCTATTTATCTATTTTTAACCCTACAATCTATCTATCAATCCATCTACTAAACAGCTCTTTCTATACATCCCTTAGGCTGCTTTGTCTATACTGTAATATAAAACCCAGGCCAGATATACATAAACAATACACTGCTTCCCTTACCTGGTACATGTTATTAAACCCAGGATGGTCAGGGTCAGGGAATAAGCAGGATGTAGGGAGAATTAACACATCTAAATTGCCTAGTCCTTCCTGCAATCCACAGCGCCACACCACACCATACATCTGTTGAGAAATTATCATTATTATCATCATCATCATCATCATCATTATCACTATCATCATCATCATTATCACTATCATCATCATCAATATTACTATCATCATCATCATCAATATTCTATCATCATCATCATTAATATTACTATCATCATCAATATTACTATCATCATCCACGTGTGTGTGAATGAGCGAATGAGAAGACAAGTGTTGGATGCAAGGGTGTGGAGAGGGTGGGGGAATGGAGTCTCGGACCATCACTTAGTGATGGCCACGGTAGAGCTGCAAAAGAAAGTGGTCGAGGAGACGAAGGGGAAGACAGGAGGAAGCAGCTCCTGTGAGAAGAGTGGATAAATTGCAAGATAGTGAGAAAATGACAGAGTATAAGAGCATAGTGGAAGAAAGATTGGGAAGGTATGAGCTAGAGCAGATGGAAGGGGTGGAAGAGGTATGTAAGATATTCACGGAAGAGATAGGCGCAGCGTGTGAGGCGTTTGTGGAGTGAGGAGGAGATGCAAGGGTGTGCAAGGGACAGCATGGTGGAATGATGAGGTGAAACGAGCTGTGGAACACAAGAAGAAGGCATATGGTGAATGGTTGGCGAGTAGAGGTAGGGGAGAAGATGAGAGAGAGAAGAGAGAGGTATATGTGAGCAGGAGAAGGGAGGTTAAGAGACTGGTGAAGGAGAGTAAGAAGAAAGTGGATGAAGAGTTTGGGAGGAATCTGAGTGTGAAATGGAGGGAGAGTAAGAAATTGTTTTGGAAGGAGGTAAAGAAAGTAAGGCAGGGTGAAAGGGGAAATAGTAGAGGAGTGAAAGATAGGAATAATAGATTGTTGGTGGAGAAGAGAGTGAAATTGAGGAGATGGAAGGAGCACTTTGAGGATTTGTTGAATGTAGAGAGTGAGAGCAGTGTGAGTATAAGTGGTTGGGGAATGGCTGGGAGAAGAAGAGATGAGAGGAGGGAGGAAGAGATCAGTAGGTCGGAAGTAGTGGAAGCGATGAAGAAGATTAAGCTGGGAAAGGCCCCAGGAATTGATGGAGTGTGTGGTGAAATGCTTAGGTATGGGGGTGAGATTGTTGTGGAGTGGATATGGAAGTTGTGTAGATTGGCTTGGGAAGAGGGAAGGGTTCCGGAGGACTGAAAATCAGGTATAATTGTTCCTCTGTACAAAGGAAAAGGGGAGAGAGAAGTATGTGGTAACCATAGGGGTATTTGCCTTCTTAGTGTGACTGGTAAAATATATGGTAGAATACTCATTGATAGGGTTAGGCATATGACAGAGGAGCTAGTTGGAGAAGAACAAGGGGGATTTAGGAAGGGAAAAGGGTGTGTAGATCAGATATTTGTTCTAAGATGTTTAGTGGAGAAGTATCGAGAGAAGGGAAGGAAAGTGTATGCTGCCTTCATGGACTTGGAGAAAGCTTATGACAGAATAGATAGGCAAGGTATGTGGAAGGTATTAAGAATATATGGAGTGGAGGGGAAATTGATGAGTGCTGTGAAGAGTATGTACGAGGGAGCTAGGGCTACGGTGCGAGTGGATGGTGAGCTGAGTGAGTTCTTTGATCTCAATGTGGGACTGAAACAGGGGTGTGTGATGTCTCCATGGCTGTTTAATATATATATGGATGGGGTTGTAAAGGAGATGCAAGGTAGGGCAGTGGATGTGGGGGTGGCCCTAATGAATGAGGGTGAGATTTGGAAGCTTCCGGTGTTGCTGTTTGCTGATGATACAGTATTGTTGAGTGAAGATGAATGGGAGCTGCAAGGTTTGGTGAATGAATTTGGGACAGTGTGTAGGAGGAGGAAGATGAAAGTTAATGTAAACAAAAGTAAAGTTATGGTGTTTGAGAGGAATGAAGTCACAGAGTGTGCAGTGAGGTTGGATGGTGAGGATATGGAGAATGTGAGTGCATTCAAGTACTTGGGTAGTGTGATGAGTAAGGATGGAACTTTGGGGGATGAAGTACGTGAAAGGGTACAGCAGGGAAGAAAGGTTGTTGGTACACTGAAAGCAGTGATGAGAAATAGGGAGGTGAGTATGGAAGTTAAGAAGTCACTGCATGATAGTATTGTGATCCCTACCCTGACGTATGGAAGCGAGGCGTGGACCTTGCAAGAGGGGAACAAGTCAAGAGTGAGAGCAGTGGAAATGAGTTACTTGAGAGGAGCATGTGGAGTGACGTGGAGGGACAGGTTGACGAATGAAGAAGTGAAGGAACGTTGTGGGGTAGATGTGGATGTGGTTGAAAAGATTAGGAGGAATACACTGAGGTGGTTTGGACATGTGGAGAGATTGGAGAATGAAAGACTGACTAAGAGGGTGTATGTAGGTGAGGTGGAGGGAGGGAGAGGGAGGAGTAGACTGAGGATGAGGTGGAGGGATGGAGTTGAGAGGTATATGAGGGAGGGGGGGGTGAGTTGGGGGGAGGGGAGTCAAATGGTGGGTGACAGAGTGACTTGGAGGCGTTTTGTCTGCGGCCACCCTTTGCGGGATTAGGGCGTCGGGCTATAGATAGATAGATAGATAGATAGATCATCATCATTATCACTATCATCATCATCATTATTACTATCATCATCATTATCACTATCATCATCATCATCATCACCACTATCATCATCATTATCACTATCATCATCATCATCATCATCATTATTACTATCATCATCATCATTATCATTATCACTATCATCATCATCATCATCATCATCATTATTACTATCATCATCATCATTATCATTATCACTATCATCATCATCATTATCACTATCATCATCATCATCATTATCACTATCATCATCATCATTATCATTATCATCATCATCATCATTATCACTATCATCATCATCATTATCATCATCATCATCATCATTATCACTATCATCATCATCATTATCACTATCATCATCATCATCATTATCACTACATCATCATCATCATCAACATTATCACTACATCATCATCATCATCAACATTATCACTATCATCATCATCATCAACATTATCACTACATCATCATCATCATTATCACTACATCATCATCATCATCAACATTATCACTACATCATCATCATCATCATCATTATCACTATCATCATCATCATTATCACTATCATCATCATCATCATCATCATTATCACTATCATCATCATCATTATCACTATCATCATCATCATTATTACTATCATCATCATCATCAATATTACTATCATCACTCTCATCATCATAACTACTACCATCATCATCATCATCACTATCATCACCACTATTTTCATCAACATCACCATCATCATCATCACCACCTTAGGACAGGATGAGGTATGAAAAAAATAAAAATAAATAAATAAATAATAATAATACTTCATTCATCCATCCATCATCCAATCCTACGTTGCCCCATGAGGAGCGTAGGAGCCCGGGGCTAGGCAAGTTGGTCCTGACATTTAAGATGAGAGTGACCAGCCTCAATCATCCCTGATTGGCATTACATGAGCAATTAACCCCAACCAACCCTTGGATATAAACCTGCACCGGCTCAATCCGATTGGAGCACAATAATTACCCACTAAACCACCAGGCGCCAAAACTTGGTTATATGGTTACCACCCAGCATAGTAAATGGTTTCCTGGTGTACAGGAAACCATTTGGCTTGTCACTCAGTGTAGAGTCACCCACAGGCAGAAGGAAGAGGAAAGAGTGAAGGAAAGAAAGACAGAAGAGGAAGGAGGGAAGAGAGGAAAGGGCAGACACCCAAAGCACCACTACATCGAGTGAGTGGATGGTGAGCACCCCCATTTATCTCCATGTGTCCCCACCTACCACTATAATAATAATAATAATAATAATAATAATAATAATATTATAATAATAATAATAATTATAATAATCATCCATCCATCCATCATCCAATCCTACGTTGCCCCATGAGGAGCGTAGGGGCCCTGGGTTAGGCAAGTTGGTCCTGACATTTAAGATGAGAGTGACCAGCCTCATTCATCCCTGAGTGGCATTACATGAGCAATCAACCCCAACCACCCCTTGGATATAAACCTGCACCGGCTCAATCCGACTGGAGCGCAATAATTACCCACTAAACCACCAGGCGCCAAAATTTGGTTATATGGTTACCACCCAGCGTAGTAAATGGTTTCCTAGTGTACAGGAAACCATTTGGCTTGTCACTCAGTGTAGAGTCACGGCAGAAGGAGGAGGAAAGAATGAAGGAAAGAAAGACAGAAAAGGATGGAAGGAAAGAAGGATGGAGGAGAGGAAAGGGCAGACACCCGACAGCAGCACTACATCGAGTGAGTGGATGGTGAGCGCCCCCACCTAGCAATATAATAATAATAATAATAACCCAACAATAATAATAATAATAATAATTACTAACAATAATAAAAATCTAGGACAAGGCTAGGAGCCACTTACCATGTGAGTACCACAGAAGGCATGTTGGAAGTTGTTAAAAGGGACCTGGTTGTAACAGTGGTGACGCGACACAGAAAATTACACAGCACTTGTGTCTCTATAACCAACTTGGACGGCAGGCCTGTATACCTGTGGAGGGAAGACATTGGTAATTATCTATCTATCTATCCATGTATGTCTATCTACCTATCTATCTGTCTATCACCTATCTATAGCCAGACGTCTTAATTCCGTAAGGGGTGGCCACAAACCAATCCCCTCCATGTCACCCTGTCCCCTGCTATTTCCCAGCCCTCCCCCCAACTTACACCCCCCTCTCTCATATACCTCTCTACTCCATCCCATCCTCAGTCTTCCCCTCCCTCCACCTCATTCACATACTCTCCTAGTTAGTCTCTCACTCCATCCCCCGAACCTACACCTCCCCCTCTCTCGTATACCTCTCTACTCCATCACTCCATCCCATTCTCAGTCTTCCCCTCCCTCCACCTCTCTGACATATATCTCCTAGTTAGTCTCTCACTCTCCATCCCCCCAACCTACACCTCCCCCTCTCTCATATACCTCTCTACTCCATCACTCAATCTCATCCTCAGTCTTTCTCTCCCTCTCTCCCCCCCTCCACCTCATTCACATACACTCTCCTAGTTAGTCTCTCACTCTCTATCCCCCCAGCCTACACCTCCCCCACACAGTAGAGTTCTTTTATACTCTCTCTCTCTCTCTCTCTCTCTCTCTCTCTCCCTCTCTCTCATTCCTTCCAATTCATTTTCTCTCTTCCCTTCCCTTTCTATCCCCTTCCTTCCTCTCTCTCTCTCTCTCTCTCTCTCAGCTGTGTTGCAGCATCAGTTATATCTGCAGCTGTTCCCACACCCAACTGTTGACAGAAGGTAGTTGTAGCAGCTCTTGTGTCTCCGCCTCCACCACAACACCACTGGCCAGAGAGAAAATTTGAGAGAGCGGCAAAAATAAAATAAATCATCATCATCGTCATCGTTATCTTCACCGTCATCATCATCACCATCATCATCATCATCATCATCATAATAATCACTATCATCATCATCGTCATCATCATTATTTCTTCACAATACAATGATGACCAATGCAAATACCACACATTCCACTATCTATCTATTTATCTATCTATTGCCAGACACCTTAATACTGTAAGGAGCAGCCACAAATAAATCGCCTCCACGTCACCTTATCCTCTGTAATTTAGCTGCACTCCCTCCAACTGACATCCCCCTCTCTCATATACCCCACTCCAGCCCTCCACCTCATCCCTGGTCTCCCTCTCCTCTCCCCTTCCACAGATAGACAGATAGATGGATAGATAGTTGAAGTCTTTATAAACAATACATTACAAATATGGTGCTAGTCACAAAGAAGTGCTAGCCAAGAAACCAATGACTTTTTCCGCCACTGAGCTACATAAGTATGAAAATCTGGGCCAAGTTAAGGTGAAAGGAGTATAGTAAGAGATGTAAGGTTTGTGTGGTTTATGTCTATCTATCTATCTATCTACTGCCAGACGCCTTAATCCCATACAGGTGGCCACAAACAAATCGCCTCCACGTCGCCCTGTTCCTCGCCATTTCACTGCCCTGCTCCCAGCTCACATCCCCCTCTCTCATATCCCTCTCCACTCCATCCCTCCATCTCATCCTTGGCCTCCCCCTCCCTCTCCCCCCCTCCACCTCACTCACACTTGTTCTGGTGTCAACATCTTTTTCCCATAAGAAGTTGTAGTATCGCACATTTTACATAATAATTTTTAAAGTTGTTTAGTCATAATTAACAGTGTGTAATGAAGTGTGAATGATGAACAACCAAATATCATTTCGCTGTTAGCTGTGGTATAGGAAGAAGGTGGATGGCAGACCATAAGTGCCACCCTGTTTCAATTATAAAATGAAGGTTAGGAGAAGTGAAAAGATATCTGAATAGTGCGTAAGTGTAAAGTCCTGGGGAACCAATTATTATGTTGGTATATGTGAATGTACTTAATACCATTTTATAGAGGTGTATAATGTGCTAGTAGAGTTGTCATTTATCTCTACTTTTTGCATAAGCCCAGAGTATATGTAACGCTCGGCACCTCACTTTTTAGCTGACCTCAGCACCGCGCCCTTGTCGGCTCGGTGAGTGTATAGCGTCAGAGGCCGTTTTACAGTTTTAAAGGGAGGTGGTGTCGCTCCTACATATCTCTCGGGTCGCAGTTATATTATTCTGTACCCAATAAAGAGAGATTTAATCTGCTCATTTCTGTCACCTTACGCTACCACTTAATAACAGACCAGCTTCCACCTTCTCGTGGCAGAGGACCTTTGGTGGGAAGTGTCGGGCAGTGACGGCGAGTAGCTGACGTACTACAGACAGTGTCGTCGATTCAACACGGTGGTCTAGTTATACTATACAGCAGAACACTTAATATGTAGTCAACTGCTACTCCATAACGGCTACATTAAATTGGTGGCCAGCAGTGCGACGATACATAATATTTATTGGTGCTAGCGGTGGCACGATATTTAGTGCTAGCCGTGTACCGATACATTAAATTGGTGCTAGCGGTGGCACGATATTTAGTGCTAGCCGTGTACCGATACACACTCTCCTCATCAGTCTCTCACTCTCCATCCTCTCCACATGGCCAAATCACCTCAGTGTGTTCCTCCTAACACTTCCTATCACACCCACCATATCTGCCTAAACCTGGACACGACTGCCACCACCTCCTGCTTTGCCGTTCTCTGACAGTGTACATGCTTCCAGTAGGGGTGTGACTCTCCCCTTCCCCCCACTGCATCTCCCAAACCCTCCTTGTAGAACCCTGTGGAGTAAGATCCGTGTGAGATTTAAACCTATTAGGGTGAGACTTGCGTAAGATCTAAACTGTCTCAACCCTGCGGATGTAAAATTGGTGTAAGAACCTGCTGGCATAAGATTGGTGTGAGATTTTAACCTGTTGGGGTAAGATTTGCGTACGATCTAAACTATTTACAGGATTCTATCTACACCCAGATGCATAATCCTGTAAGGGGTGGCTGTATGTCTTTAAGTTGGTTGTTTTACAGGGAGGGGCACTAACCCTCCACCAACACACTTGCTGACACATAGGGAACACGCATGGGTTGGTTATATGGTTACCACCCAGCGTTGTAAATGGTTTCCTGGCTTACAAGAAACCATTACACTTGTCACTCAATGTAAAGCCACCTGTAAAAGAAAGAAAAGCAATAAGAAGTGACAGGAAAGATGGGAGAAACAGGAAGAGAGGAGGGCAGGCACAGAAAGAGAATGATAAAGGTGAAGGAAGAGGTAGGCAGCACTACATCAAGTGAGTGGATGATGGTGAGAAATAGGAAGATGGGAGGATAGACAAGAAAAGGAATAATAAATGTGAAGGAAGAAGTAGGCAGCACTACATCAAATGAGTGGATGATGGTGAGAAACAGGAAGATGGGAGGACAGACATGAAAAAGAATGATAAATGTGAAGGAAGAAGTAGGCAGCACTACATCAAATGAGTGGATGATAGTCACCACCATCTATCAGGTAAACCTGTGGCATAATAGCTGTGTAAGATCAAAGTCTCCATGCGTAAAATCTGCGTAAGACGGGGGACGTGTGGACTGACATTCGAAGAAGATTAAGAAGAATGGCATCAGATCACTTGGGAGTATTTCTGTCTTAACATGTGTACTTCAGATTACCATGGACTGTATCATTAGTACATTATTACATAGCAAGCCAAATGGTTTCCTGTAAGCCAAGAAACCATTTACAACGCTGGGTGGTAACCATATAATCAAACCATACGTGCTGCCTACGTGTCAACAAGTGGGTTGGTGGAGGGTTAGTGCCCCTCCCTGTAAAACAAATAACTCAAGAGTCAAATGGCCACCCCGTACGGGATAATGGCGTCTGGCAATAGATAGATAGATAGACATTTATACATCTTAGCTACCTTAACATTTTTTTATTTCCAGATCTTTTTTTATGCTAGGAAGAAGGAACCAAAGGCCACGAGCCGGCAATTACTGTTCCTTCCAAGAGAAAAACAAAATACAAGAGAGAGCCAAATTCAAGATCCGATCATTTCGAGATGCCTGGACACACTGCGTTTGAAAGCCTGGAAATCATAGGAAGCAGGAAATACAGATAGAGGGAGGCAGTTCCAGAGTTGACCTGTTGCATAAATGAAGGACTGGGAGTAACGGTTAACTCTTGCATTAGAGAGTTGGACAGAAAAGGGATGCGATGAGATGCCTCACACTGGCTGAGAAGAGAGGAGAGGGGAGGGCAGGGCAGGGCAGGGCAGGAACCACTGAGATATTGGTGTTTATCAGAAGCCTGGAAACACATACGTATATACTGTGTTGTTGTGACAGGTGTGGGGGTGAGGCAGCTCTCTCTCTCTCTCTGGATCATTTACCCATGCAATCTATCCACCTATCAAATGTTACATTAGTGTACCTGCACATGCCACCCTATGTACCTACCTACCCACCTACCTACCTAACTAACTAAATCTTACATTCAGTGTATCTGCACAGGCCACCCTATGTACCTACCTACCTACCTAACTAAATCTTACATTCAGTGTATCTGCACAGGCCACCCTATGTACCTACCTACCCACCTACCTACCTAACTAACTAAATCTTACATTCAGTGTATCTGCACAGGCCACCCTATGTACCTACCTACCTACCTACCTACCTAACTAAATCTTACATTCAGTGTATCTGCACAGGCCACCCTATGTACCTACCTACCCACCTACCTACCTAACTAAATCTTACATTCAGTGTATCTGCACAAGCCACCCTATGTACCTACCTACCTACCTAACTAACTAAAGCTTACATTCAGTGTATCTGCACAGGCCACCCTATGTACCTACCTACCTAACTGACTAAATCTTACATTCAGTGTATCTGCACAGGCCACCCTATGTACCTACCTACCTACCTACCTACCTAACTAAATCTTACATTCAGTGTATCTGCACAGGCCACCCTATGTACCTACCTACCTAACTAAATCTTACATTCAGTGTATCTGCACAGGCCACCCTATGTACCTACCTACCTAACTAAATCTTACATTCAGTGTATCTGCACAGGCCACCCTATGTACCTACCTACCTACCTACCTACCTAACTAAATCTTACATTCAGTGTATCTGCACAGGCCACCCTATGTACCTACCTACCTACCTAACTATTTATCTATATAATTCATCTATCTATCCATATATCTACAGTACTCACCCAGCCACAACAGATGTTCCGCGGTTGCCAGTGTACTTTAATGCGTCAACGGCTCTTGGCAGTTCTTCAACCACAGGCAGCAAATCAGCCCTAAGGTGGGGAGGGGCAGACCGAGGATGAGTGGAGCAACACAAATGCAACATTTTCAGGTGGGTGTGAAGAGAGGGTGGAGAATGAGAGACTGACTAGGAGAGTGGGTGTGAGTGAAATGGAGAGGAGGGAGGGAAATGGGGAGGTGGAGGCTGAGAATGACTGGAGCAACACCTCACATAATCTGAAATAATAATAATAATAATGATAATAATAATAATAAATAAAAAAAAAAAAAAAATAATAATAATAATAATAATAATAAATTAATAATAATAATGATGATAATAATAAGAATGATAATAATAATTATCTATCTATCTATCACCAGATGCCTTATTCCTGTACGGGGTGGCCACAAACAAATCATCTCCACGTCACCCTGTCCCCCGTCATTTCACTGCCCTGCTCCCAGCTCACAACCCCCTCCCTCATATACCTCCCCACTCCATCCCTCCATCTCATCCTTGGCCTCCCCCTCCCTCTCTCCCCCTCCACCTCACTCACATACACTCTCCTCGTCAGTCTCTCACCCTCCATCCTCTCCACATGGCCAAACCACATCAGTGTATTTCTCCTAATGCTTCCTACCACATCCATATCCACACCACAACGCTCCTTTACTTGCTCATTTGTCAGTCTGCCTCTCCATGTAAATCCACAGGCTCCTCTCAAATAACTCATTTCCACTGCTCTCACTCTTGACTTGTGTCCTTCCAGAAACGTCCAAGCTTCACTTCCATACGTTAGAGTTGGTATCACAATACTGTCATGTAGTAACTTTTTCATTTCCATGCTCACTTCCCTGTTTTTTATCACTGCTTTCAAGGAACCAGCAACCTTTCTTCCTTTCAAGCACTTCACCCTCCAAACCTCCATCCTTGCTCATCACACTACCCAAGTACTTAAACGTACTCACATTTTCCAATGCCTCACCATCCAACCTCGCTGTACATTCACTGACTTCACCTCTCTCAAAGACCATCACTTTACTCTTCCCTACATTCACCTTTAGATTCCGTTTCTTACACACTCTCCCAGACTCATCCACCAAGCCTTGCAGCTCCCTTTCGTCTTCACTCAACAACACAGTATCATCTGCAAACAACAGTACAGGGAGTTTCCAAACACTACCCTCTCTCACCAGGGCCACTCCAACATCCACTACCCTACCATCCATGTACAGATTGAACAACCATGGAGACATGACACATCCCTGTTTCAACCCAACCTTCAAACAGAAAAATTCACTCAGTTCACTATCCATACGCACTGCAGCCTTAGCACCATCATACATACTCTTCACAGCATTCAACAACTTCCCATCTACTCCATATATTCTTAATACTTTCCACAATCCTTGTCTATCCACCCTGTCATATGCTTTCTCCAAATCCATGAAGGCTGCATACAACTTCTTTCCCTTCTCAAAAAAACTTTTCCACTAAAGATCTAAGAATGAATATCTGATCTACACAACCTCTTCCCTTCCTAAAGCCTCCCTGTTCTTCTCTAACTAATGCCTCACACCTCAGGTTTGTATTCTTGCTGGTTAGCTATGGAAGCTCCCCAACACCTCTGCCTCAGTGATTTATTTTGGGATATGGTTGGTTGATATCCTTTTGTAAGTTATTCAAAGATTATGGTGGTAATGAAGGAATTTTTGTAACATAGAAGAGAACAGTAAGGTGTAATAAACAAAATAAATTACTTAGGAAGAGGTGTTAGGTAGCCTGATGCTGAGTATGGTGACAGCTCCTGGAAAAATTTACGCAACACAGAAGAGGAGAGTAACGTGTAATAAACAAAATGAACTGCTTAGGAAGAGATGTTAAAGAGCATTAGGCTATGCACAGTATGGTAATGCTGAAAGAATTTAATACAGAAGAGGACCGTAAGACGTAATAGGCAAAACAAATCACTTAGGAAGAAGTGTTAGGGAGTTTCCTCAACCGACAGGAATACGTACCAATCTTCTATACTCAACAGAATAAAATCATCAAACATCAGGTGAACAGAATCCTAGACTTGTCCTAAGCATGAGAGGGTTAAAAATACAGAGGACAAACTGACCACAGCTCCAAAGAAGGGTTAATGTAAGCCTCCTGATGCACTGGAGGCAGCTTTTTTTTTTTTTTTTTTTAAATGCAAGGAAGAAGGAACCAAAGGCCAGGAGCCCACAAACTGCTCCCTCCAAGAAAAGACAAACACAAGACAACAGACAGCTAAATTCTAGATCCGTACGGTACATTCTGAGATGCCTGGACACACTGTGCTTGAAAGACTGGAGATCATGGGCAGCGGGAAGTACAGACAGAGAAAGTTCCAGAGTTGACCTGTTGCATAAATGAAGGACTGGGAGTAACAGTTAACTCCTACATTAGAGAGCTTGACAGAAATGGGATGAGAGTTTGTTGCTAGATGGGTGCTATGTGCCCATCGTAGAGGTGGAGAGATGCAAGCAGACAGTTCAGGGATGAGGTGACCAATGGAGTAGTGACAGAAAAGAGATAAAGAAGCAAGAGTGCGGTGAAGAGACGGAGGTTGAAGGAAGCCAGTAACAGGAGGAGAGTTAATGAGATGAAAAGGCTTTGACTCCACCCTATTGAGAGGAGCTGTATGTGGGGAGCCTCCCCACAGCTAAGAGTTGTACTCTACAAAGGGGTGAATAAAACCCGTGTATAAAGTCAACAACTGTGCAGGAGTAAAGAAGGTACAGAGTCGGCTTAGCACACCTAATCTCTTGGAAGCAAATCTTACAAGAAAGGTACCAGTAATATGTTCTTTCCAAGATAAAGTCTGAGTGAATGATACCACGTGTATGTTTAAAGATGATGCAAGATTAGGCTGGATATTGTTAAAAATTAGAGGATACTCCTGTCCAAGATTCTATTGGCTGATAGATGTAAGAACTGAATTTCTGATGCATTAAAAACAGTAAGATTACCTTTACCCCAGTCAGAGATATTAGCTGATGTGGGTGCCTCACAAATCAAGGATGCCATGACCCCCAAGCACTGTGTCTCTGAGGTGTGAAGGAACAGCATGTCAGCCACTGAGTGGGTGCCTCATACATCCAGGCCGCCATGACCCCCAAGCATTGTGTCTCTGAGGTGTGAAGGAACCGCATGTCAGCCACTGTCGGCCAGTCTCTCGGCTCCATCCACATGTTGATAGATGGGGCTGCCAGGCTCAGTACATTCCAGTTCAGTCTGAAAGGTTAAATTCTATATTACTGTGCTATCTATTTATCTATCATCTGCCCCTATATATACTACTGTCTATCTATCATCCACTCCTATAAAATACTAATTTGTCTATCTATCATGCTTCTCTACAATATTCTATCATTCACTCCTACAATACTAGTGTCTCTAACTGTTACAGATTTTTTATGAATGGACAACACCTGTAATCTGGTGTATGGAATTTTCTAAAAAAAAATTTCATTCCTGTGTTCATCTTTGTATCATTCGTATCATATCGTTTATAAAGGCTCCAACATGCTTCCTTGCATTGGTCTTGGTCACCTAATGGCAGCTCTCCACACTGCTTGATCTCTGGCAGCCTCTCTATTCAGTTCCTTATCCCTGAGGTCACACTGAACGACCTCATTCCAGGTCTTCTTTGGTCTGCCTCTTGCAACTCAACCCTCGACATTCACACTTCTCACCTTCCGCACCCAGATGTCATCCTCCATCCCCTCAACATGCCCAAACCACCTCAATCTACCCCTCCTCATCACAACACCAATACTGACACAAACCATTTCTATATTAAAAAAAATGTAAATAGCATACAAAGGAGTGTTGGGGTACAATATGCAGATAAATAACTGAGGAATAGGCAATATGAAGCTTCCTATACCACTCACAATATAGACTTAATCAATGCATGGCTGGTGTTAAGGCTCTAACCTGGTATAGTCCATTTTATGGTGATGGTGGTGTGTGGTGGTGATGGTGGTGTGTGGTGGTGATGGTGGTGTGTGGTGATGGTAGTGTGTGGTGATGGTGGTGTGTGGTGGTGGTGGTGTGTGGTGGTGATGGTGGTGTGTGGTGGTGATGGTGGTGTGTGGTGGGGCAGCCAAGTTGAACCACACTGTCAGTTCAGCCACAAGGCAGGCCATAGCCAGCTGGCCACTCCATCTGTCAACACAATATTACACTGTACACATGGGCTCCCCAACACCTCTTCCTTAGTGATTTGTTTTTGGATATGGCTGGTTAATGTAATTTTTACAGTATTTATGGAGAGTATGGTCATATGAGGATGATTTAAATATGGCAGAAGAGGAAAGCAAGGAGAAATAAGTAAAATAAATCACTTAGGAAGAGGTGTTTGGGAGACTACTTTAAGTGACAAAAATACAGGCATGGCATCATACTTAAGTAAGAGTTAGGTTTCTCAAGACATTATATAAAATGGATGAATACAAAAAATGGAGCCAGGCAAAAACCATATTACGAAGATGCTAATCCATATAAACATACTGCAACTAGAAAACAACCCTAAAGCCTTCCATTACACCAGTCATACACCACTTCCAAATCTTCTCTAACCACACACACAGCATAGGGGGGTGGAGAAGGAGGGGAAGGTCAAGGATGAGATGGAGGGATGGAGTGGAGAGGTATATGAGAGAGGGGGATGTGGGTTGGGAGGAGGGTAGTGAAATGGTGGGGGACAGGGTGACACAGAGGCGATCCGTTTGTGGTCACCCCTCACAGGATTAAGGCGCCTGGCAACAGAGAAACAGACAGAACAAAGTACGAGTAACATCCCTCAGCCCGACACATTATCTACTCTTCAGCACCCGTAGCCAGTGTTATATTATATTATCTAATGTTACATTATATTATCCAATGTTATATTATTGCAGGCTTGTTTTAACCTGTGAAGATTTCCAACCTCTTTCAGCCAAGTTCATGGCTGGTCCTGTATGCTTGTTAGTGTTATGTTATATTGTCCAGTGTTATATTATGGTATCCAATGTTATGTTATATTATCCAATGTTATAGTATTGCAGGCTTGTTTTAACCTGTCAAGATTTCCAGCCTCTTTCAGCCAAATTCATGGCTGGGCCTGTATTCTTGTCAGTGGAAGAAGCTGCCTAATACAGCCATGCACCACTTAGCCTCCACAGTACTTTATGAAAAATTGAACGTTAAGAGATCTGGACGTAAAGCGACCTCTGTAACTTATGCACTGTACAGGCGGGTTTCAATCTTACGAGCTAATTAGGAGCAAGGATTTTGCTCGTTTGCCGAATTCTCGTTCAATGAAGTGAAGAACGTGTGGGGAAAACAGGGTTGGGGAGCAAGGCCTCTGAGCAACCTCCCCCCAAATGACCAAAACTGAGTTTCTGATCATTTTAGGCTGGAATAAGGGGTTAATACAAGAGGGTAATACACCTAACAGCATCAGAAAATGGAAGGAAAACACATTCAACAGTTTCTGGGCGACAGAGATAAAAAGCCGGGCATGCTTAGCACTGGGAGCACTAGGGGTCACAAAGGAATGCTTAGAAGACATGGTGATACAGTAATCCTAGGCACAGAAAAAAAGCACACTTCAAGACCAACCTTGACTGGGCAAGCTTGGCTGGAAGAATGCTTACGAAGATAAGGCGGGAAGAGGCTCGCAGAGCTGGCGTGCGACTCATTTCCCAGCTGCCGAGGTAAGCACGGTGGGCACCTGCGGCGCAACCCTCGTCTCGATTCTCATAATTGTGGATGTTTACCTGCCCATTAAACAGGCGGTGGTGCAAATTCCAAGACCTCGTATTAGTGAATTCCCGTTAAGCGATTGCTCGTTAACAGGGACTTGCCTGTATACTTTACTGTATATTGTATCATATGTACAGGTATATGGTATATACTGTACTGTATATTACTTTTAAGTCCAGTACAGTACAAAAAGCCCAAATTAAGACAATAATACAATATGTAATATTAAGTAAACCTGATGCAGGGATATGCAAGGACACTCAAAAGCGGTGGTAAGCATGTGCCTGTGGCTGGTGTTGATGACACTGTTATAGCTACAGTAAACATTTTACTGCTTGTTAGTAAACTTTTTCCTGTTTTTTGGTATAATTTTTAATGCTTTTATGTAAGTAGGGAAAAAAAGAATAATATTAGGACATGAACAGTAATACAGTGTATCTACATAGGTTATAAATGTACTTTGTATCATATGGCCAGCAGTGTAATGGCTTTGTTTTGGGAGGCTGGCTGGCCATCAGTGATGCACCAACACTGCTTTGCTCCCACATACGCTCGCTATGTCCCATTCTTCGGATGGGTTTTTTATTTCTATTATATTCTTATGGGTCCCCTGGTGTTAAAGCAAACAGACGTTGTGCAGAGGGACATTAAGCCGCACATGACTGTACACAGCCAACAATTGTATAGAAAGGCCTGACTGTACTGCCCATAAAACTAAACATATGGTTGTTCTGTGAGTCTGTGGGTAGCCTAAGTATTCTCTTCAAGGTGTAAGGACCCTTGGCTTGGCTAGTACTGGCAAGTACATTTAACACAAACTGAGATGCCTACTTCTCTTGATGACATTATGTCACTGAAAAACATCCGACCACACTGCCAACAAACGTATAACGAGGCCTGACTGGGCTGCTCATAAAACTAAATGTATGGTTCCTCTGTGAGTCCAACTGGGATGTTACAACCACTACACTACCTGGCATCTATGATAAAAACTGAATACATAAAACTAAGCCCACTAACCTGAGAGACCTGGAGTTTAGGATGAGAGGGTGCTGAGTGGCTTGATGTATTTGACAGTTAAGTTAAATACTGATCCCTGGTGTAGCCTGGGTGTCCAAGGGTGGCCTGAGTGTGTCTGAGGGCAGTGTGGGTGTGTCTGAGGGCAGCCTGGGTGTGCCTGGGTGTGTCTGAGGGCAGCCTGGGTGTGCTTGGGTGTGGCCTGGGTGTGTCTGAGGGCAGCCTGGGTGTGCCTGGGAGATATGTCAGTGGCAATGCTTGAGAAAAAACCAGTGGTGGGGCTGCCTTCACTACCAGCTGAGACTGTGTTGCCACATAGGCTATACCACCATCCTGATGCCCACACTCTTCTTATGATGCTTATGTCCTCTTCACTGCCCTCAGCAAGACAAAAAAATAAAGATTAAGGAGCACACACCATGCAGGAGTTAATGTAACGCTGACAGTACAGTGAAATTCCCAAAATACAAAATGGTTAGCATCAAGAGGCTTTTTGAAAACTGTCAAAATTGCAAACTTAAATTTTTGGGACTGCACTGTAGCTACTGTTTTAATGCTTTCAGGTTCCAATATTCCCTATCAGCACAATATAAAAGTCTAATAATTGCTGCAACAGCACCCTTGGCCTCCCTCTCCCTCTCCCCCCCCCTCCACCTCGCTCAAATACACTTTCCTCATTAGTCTCTCGCTCTCCATCAGTCATAGTACGGTATTCAAATGACTCAGAGCCCAGTGCCTGTCTGAGTGCCGATTTGAAAAGTCTGATTTCTTCTAGCTCAACAACCGAGGAAGGCAGGGAGTTGCAAAGGTGCACAACACAAACAAAGAAAAAATGTTTAGGACAGTCAAGGGAGCAGTGAGTATGTGGTAACTTATATATATGACCACTAGTTCCCACAACTGGAAAAAACCACAACAAACTACAAGCATCAACAGATGTCTGGCCAGGCATTATCTTCCAGCATCTACACGATCAGCAGCAATAACCTTCCACCAACAGAAAAGAAACCCAAGGCAGAAAGTCTTGCATGACAGGGTAAATGTTCCATACCTGAGATACGTTTCGTCCACCTACGTTGAACAGACTCAAGTAGTCTGATATCACCAATAAAGCCTGTATTACATACCTCACAACAAAATGCCATTACAGGTCTAACGTTCATTCATTCATTCATTGCCAGACGCCATGTATCCCACACGGGGTGGCCAAGGGCTTAGAGTTAATTGTTTTACAGGGAGGGGCACTAATCCTCCACCAACCCCACTTGACACGTAGGGATGCCAACAGCATCTGGTGTTCCCAGGCGGTCACCCATCCAAGTACTAACCAGTGCATTGTCATATCATGAACTAGCAGGAATGGCACATGGTGGATTTTAAAAAATTTGTGGCCACACCCCCAGCTTTACTGGCCACAGTGCAGATATGGTAGTGGAAACTCAAATTTCTATGCACCAGAATGCCCAGGTCTTTACTGGCAGTTGTTAATGGGACAGGATGATTACCTATATTGGCCAAAAGGTTCAGGGACAATCCAGTTCCTGCCAAACCTAAGTGTAACACACTTATCTGGGTGAAGGTGTAGGCCCCAAGACACAGCAATACTGTTCACCATGTTTATATCATGTTGACAATGGGGAACTTTCAGCGCATCGCCTGCTACCTAATTCAGTCCTACGGCAGCTCTTTCTCAGTTATCATGCATGTAATATTTGTGGATTATTTTAACTCCCTTGTCGAACTGTGAGATATAGTAATGGCATATATCACTGAGAATAATGAAATACCGTACTACTTAGAAAACTCATAACCAATATGAATGATATTTTTAATTTGTGCAATTTCATGAGTTACAATGGTAGACTAGCTTCTTAAATGTTAGTATATATTTCACAAATTCTCTTTGCATAAATGCTGTTTTGATTGTTGGATATCGTAGCTGATCCCATACATATATGAAGTCCCGATCATTATTCATTCTTAACACCGATTTTCGACATGACAGTCATTGTCTTACCTGTAATTTATTAGTTTGTAAATTTTACCTCTTAACATTTCTCCAATACACTCGCGCATGCGCACCAGAGGGACAGTCCCGGATTTGAGAAAAGGCCACCGAGAGTGTTTACAAAAACAGATGACGGCTAAAACATAGTTGGAGAAGAAGAATGTGGTTGGCAAAGGGTCAGGTTCTTAATGTGTTGCTACCTAACGTGTACAGGAAACCATTTGGCTTGTCACTCAGTGTAAAGTCACCCAAAGACAGAAGGAAGAGGAAAGAATGAAGGAAAGATAGATAGAAGAGGGAGTGTAGTCACCCATAAACAAAAGGACGAGGAAGGAATGAAGTAAAGAACGACAGAAGAGGAGGGAAAGAAAGAAGGAAGGAGGAAAGGAAGGGACAGAAACCTGAGAGCAGCACTACATGCTGTTACCTAATAAATGTTGAATGTTGTTTTCTGTGATAAAAGTGTTTTCTTATCCATTTTTCATAAACTCTTACCATTGTGACCACACAATTATTTTGCAGTTACTACAGTTTCTAAGTTTCTTATTCCTAGCTACCTGTTAACCTGTAAGTGCATACTCCCAAGAAAATACACTATCAGACCGGAACAAATTGCCTTTCCGGTGGTATGTGTAATATAGACAGAAGTCGTACCAAGTCTCCAGTGCCATTTAGAGTCATGTACTGTATGTTCCTCCAATTTTTGGAAGGGATGGTAAAATAAATCATAAAACATGTACCAAATTATGATCAGGTAAGCCTCTAAGCCTCTGAAAGATTGATGTCGGAAGCCTAACTTTTTCAGCCCGATGATATACAGTTTTATTCTTGCTGCCAAACAATTTTACCAGAATACTCATACTGAAAGGGGTTAATGAAGCTGTATCATCCAGTTCAGTCTCTCCTGAGCTGAACAAAGTCGTCGGAATAAAGAATAAAATGATTTACGTCCTCATAGTGAAGGAAGTAATCACGCTCATGTAGCAGCACTACACTAACTTGTCATTGTCTTTTTTGTATCCTCATTGTATAAATCAAGGTACCGGTACATCATACGAATCATGCAAATATTGGACTTCAAAACCTTAGTTAATCCCCATAATGGTCTAGTAAATGAACCATATACACATCCGCCTTCACCGAGACCTAGCGAAAAGTGAGCTATGTTTTATCCCGCCATGGGGACGGTCGCCTATGGCTATGGAAACAGATGTCAAGTGGCGGTAATTGGGCAAATATTAAATTTCAGAAAACTGAGGCAATGACAAGCTTCAAGAAAGCACTATTCTTACTCAAAAAGACGATACAAATGTAGATATGAAAGCCAATTGCACTGAACTCATCAGTAACACAACAAAATGACTGTGTGCGAGGGACTGCCAGATGGAAGCCCAATGTACGCATACTGTATACATAATAGCCAGTCAAAGGTATTCATTCATGGGCATATTTTTTATCAATGAGTATTTTAGCGACTTTAGTGGTCTATAGTGTTGCTAACTCTTGTAAGTTTATCCAGACATATAGAATAGTCACAATAGTTATGTTACTTTTCTAGGTCTGGACCGAAATAGGGCTCACCAGCTAGGTAGCAGACGACACCTGAAAATCCCTCATTGGTAAGACCACAGAGGATACACACACTAATATTACTGTTAACTTTTAAATATATTTTTAAATCATTAACAAAACTCATGTATTGGCAGTTCAAGAATGAAGTCAAGTGGCTGATGTATATAAAAAACAATACAGAGCCCAACACTGCCCTGGGGTACTCCACTTAACGCAGCTCTGAAGGAACTCAGCCTACCATCCACCATAACAACCATTTTCCTCCCACTTAGGAATCGGTGAAGCCATGCAAAATCATTTGAGGAAATAACCAGGCTGTGCACTTTTGTGATAAGGTTCATCAAGATAATACGCACCTTTCCCAGCACACTGAGTTTAAAATGTCACAACAATCCTGCAAACGACAGCCATTGTGGTAGGGTGTGTTTACGTCGCTTAGAGCAACAAGTCTACTAAAAACTTAAAAGGTCTGGTAAAAATAGTCAATGGCGAACACCAAATTTCTCAAAAAAATAATAATAATAATAATGTAAAAAGGTATACAGAAGTGCAGGCCACATTGTAATATTATGAAAATAACCCAGGGCATAATATCAAACAAACCTCGGATCCACTACATCTAACAAAAATTTTGATATCTATAGTTCAAGAAGAAACAGATAAGTAAACTTTGTATTGTAAATTTATGAAAATACAATAAGGACGAATTATCAAACCTGAATATCAAAATCCCCTGCCATTCTAATTCATGATACTGGTGCCTTATTTAAAAATCGTTTCTCCGATATATCTACACCATTCAAATACATAATAATATTCTTCATTCATTTAACTCCTCCGATTCCTGCTAGGGCCTCTGATAACTCTCTCAGGCTTCTATAATTCGCTCTCAGCTGAATAAAATCATCTGGCATTACCTGGAGTGAAATTAAAATGCCCGCGACCGGACCTTCCGCCCCGCCACCCCCCACACCACCACCAGGCCACCACCACCCCACCACCCGAGGAGGAGATAACGGTCAGGTTAGTGACCCGGGACAAGAGGGTCATCCGACCACCTCTGACCTGGGCCCCTTCTCCCCGCAACTACCTCAACACCAGGTGAGCCCAGACCCGCAACAAGTTATACGGCGGGTTAACCCTCGACAGCAGTGGGGTGGGACTGATACGTCAGTCCCTCGTAGTCTTGTGGTGACGACCGCAACTTCACCCCAACGGGACAGGAGGTCCCTAGGTGAGCCACGGGGTGTTTACACCTACTGCCACCGCGAGCCACGAGGAAGTCCCTTCCTCTGCCACAGTAACCCAGGTGAGCCACGAGGGGCTTGTATCCTCTGCCACAGTGAGCCACGAGGGCGTAATACCCTCTGCCACAATCAGGACAGGAGGTCCTTTGACGAGGGAAGAGAGCCCTCTATAACAAATAGGGCAGAAGGCCCAATAGTGGATTGTACGGGGCTCACGCCCCTAGCCACTCTAAGGGTAAGAGACCCTCACACACCGCCACAAGTGGATCCCAGGACCGATCAACCTGGTGCCACGGCAATTGTAAAGACAAGAGAGAGAGTCGCCTCTGTGCTACCCTCCATAAGTGTAAGAGAGACCACGGCCTCCGTGAGTCCTCTAGAGCCAGCTAACTCCTGCAGGAGTAGCCGGACACCACCCAGGGGAGTTACCCTAAAGTGTCACCTGAACAGAGGCCTGGTCCCAGTCGGGACCTACCTCCTACCCCCGGGAAATTCTTGTCTTCCCCAGGTACCAGCGGGAGACAAGGCCGCAGCCCACACCTGATGGCGCGTCCCCCAGTAGACTTCCGCAGTCCTCGGACCGCTAGGCGAGCCCGGCAACCCGTCAACGTCGACCTCCCCCTGCCGCAGACCCTACGACGTCAGGCCCGTCTGCTACACCTGTTTGGCCCCAGTCCCTAGGGCCAACACTGACAGGCCTCCCTTCATAGTGACCAGAGGAGGGCCTACAACAGGTCGAGACCCCAGGCAAGAGGGTCTCCCTGCACCATGACCAGAGGAGGGCCAACAACAGGTCGAGACCCCAGGCAAGAGGGTCTCCCTGCACCGTGACCAGAGCGAGGACCTACACCTTCAGTGACAAAGTGATATCGCCCCAGAAACTCGGGCAAGAATAGTGACTTTCCCTTTCCTGTAGTGATCCAGTGACAGAGTGAACAAGCAGGATTACACCAAAAAGTGTCCGTAAATACCTTCCACTAACAAAGACTATAAGTTCCGGGTTCATCCGGGCATTGCTATCCCAAAGTCCAATCCAGAGTAGTCTCCCCCCTTGTCAGAGTACGCGCGGGCGAGAGTTGCCGCACCGAGCCTAAACAGTGAACTCTAGTGCTCTACCTCCCTTGTTAATTCATAGTAATAATCCCTCCTCGGCTCATCAAGCCCAGACATCTCTATTGCCCCGACACGCTAAGACCTTTTGGACTTTGATACAAGTGAACCCCATCCACTCACGGACTCTTAACCTATTATAAAGCATAATTAAGGAGTGTGTGAATATCCCATATTACACTAATGTAACACTGTATATCTGTATCCTCTGTTTATAATACCATCCTATGTGATATTGTTAAGGTGTTGTAATTAAGGTAATAGATGTGTTAAAGGTGGACTGCCTAGTTTTTATGTCCTGTTCCCTTGTTAGTGCATTACTTCCGGTCCGGAAAAAGGACCCCGCTCAGTAGCTAATGTCTTTAGTACGAGGAGTCGGCCTAAAAACACTCAGCATAACACTGGTGGCAAGCGGTGGTTCTGGATGCGAGTAACGCACGGGGGAACGTTAAAGGAAACCTTGCACAATGGCAGCTAAACCGCACATTCAATTACCAAAATTCAACCCGGACCAATGTGACATGGATGTTTATTTGGACATGATCAAACCCCTTTTAGACATAGGATTTGAATCAGATAAGGAGAAAATTGCAGTCACACTACCGAATCTGGGAAAAATCATCACAAATGTCGCACCCAAAATAGTCCCAGAACTGTCATGGGACCAGTTCACTCAGATAGTGAAACAGGCTTTTATGCCTTCCATGGGCAGAGTTGTCGCACTCTCACAACTCGACGCCCTCACCTATGACGGTAACCTGGATGATACTTTCACCCAGGCTCGGCGCCTCGTCACCGCCGCTTATCCCGAAGCTGAAGTAAATACTCGGGACATTCATACCTTCAACACCCTGCTGAGGATCCTCCCGAGCATAGTCAGGGAACATTTCTCCATATATGATCCCTCAGGAAATATGGACCAAGACCTGCAGCTCGTCAGGCGCCTTCTCGCCGCCCGTCCCACACCACAACCGCTTCACGCAGTGACAAAGTTCCCCACAAACCACAACCTCCCACCAAAAGCCAAGCCGACGCCCCACCAGACGCCTGCAGACCCGCCCCCCACAGTACCCAGGGCTTACCCGCACAGGAAGTGCCACAACCCCAGGGAACAAGGGAACTTAATCAGTATAAACCCTTGGGAATTCACGGCTTGCAGCTGCACCTGCCCCCTTCATGACATAAGGGAACAACTCAAGGCGAATCGGCGAAAGAACCCCCAACAAAGCCATAGAAAAGTTTCCTCCCTTGAAGACGACGCCCAGGAGGACGACGTACCACCACTGCTCTACCAAGGACCAGAAGAAGACGAGCATGACGACTACCCCCATCCTCAGCAGATGGATTTTTAGGCCCGCCCCCGCACCTCCCCACGGTGGCGGGGGCCACATCAAATACCTACAAACCCCCAGTCTACAACAAGATATGGCTGAATGGGGTCAAGACAAGATTATTGGTGGACACGGGAGCAGCCAGGTCTTGTCTCTACTCCCACTTCTACTCCCGCCACATCTCAGCATTCGGCCCACTTCTCCCCACTTCAGCCAACCTCGTAGACGCCGGGGATGGCCCCCTACCCATCCGTGGGGAAACCAGGGCCTTACAAACTACCACCCACCAACGAGTCTCCACCGACCACTCATTCATCATTTTTGACTCCTCCTGTAGCCAATATGATGGTTACCTTGGCCTGGACCTGCTGCAGAAACTCCACGCGACCATTGATTGCTATCAACGTCGCCTCCACTTCGGTCCAGCCCAACCCAACCAAGCATTCACCGACAAGAGAAAAAAAAAAGAAGAAAAAAAAAACACCATCACCACCCCCACACCACTCACCCACACAACACACCACCACACGCTCCACCTCCAGCCCACCTGTTCCTGTAACCCAAGCCTACACTCCCCAAGGACCTCAGTAGCTTCCCTCCCACCACCACCCCCCACTCCACCCTTGCCATCACAAAACCCCTCATTCCCTGCCACTATTGCCTCCACCATTACCATTCCACCCCACCACGAAGCATGGGTGCCGCTCACCAGACCCTCAAGTACATCAGTCCTTTTTTCACCATCCATCCCCAACGGGCCCTTAGCATCCTGCCTAGTCTCCCCCACTTTCCTCCCTCCCAACGCCCACCAGATACGTATTGCCAATCTCGCCACAACACCTTTAACCCTGCCCAGTGGCCTCATCATCGGCGACACAGAAGAGGCAGAACCATGTCCAACACCACCCCCCAATCACCCCACCCTCCCCAACATACCACCACATCTCTCCCTTGCCCAGTCAAACAGCCTCCACCAACTACTCCTGGACTTCCAGGACTTATTCTCCGTCGGCCCCACTGATCTCGGCCATTACACCTACCTCAGCCACGAAATTCACACTACAGGACCTCCCATTCGCCAACCATCTCGCAGAAAAAATCCTAAACAACGGGCTGAAGAAGACCGGCAGGTTCAAGAAATGCTAGATGCCGGTGTCATATCAAACTCCACCAGCCCATGGTCATCACCTGTAGTACTCGTGCGGAAAAAAGACGGAACCATGTGGTTCTGCGTCGATGACGTTACCATCAAAGACGCTACGCCACTACCCAGGATCGACGACTCCCTAGATTCACTACATGGATCCACCTGGTTCTCTACCTTAGACCTCCAATCAGGCTATTGGCAGGTTCCAGTTCACCACGACGACAAGCACAAAACCGCTTTTTCTACATCAAACGGGAAGCACTACGAATTCAACGTCCTTCCCTTCGGACTCTGCAACACCCCTGCGACCTTCTCCCTCCTAATGGAATCAGTGCTGAGCGGACTCACCTGGGAAACCTGTTTAGCCTACCTGGATGACGTAATTGTCTTCAGCCATACCTGGGCCGACCATCTCCACCGCCTCAAACAGGTTTTCCACCGCATACGACAGGCCGGATTGAAGCTTAAACCAACCAAATGTGTGCTAGCTGAAAAATCAGTCTCCTTTCTCGGACACCTGATCAACGCAGAAGGCATCTCCCCCGACCCCGACAAGCTGCGTGCAATTGCCAACATTCCACCATCCCGCGACGTGCACGAAACCAGGGCCTTCCTAGGACTAACCTCCTATTATCGGCGCTTCATGAAAGGCTTTGTGAACATCGCAAAACCCTTCCACGATCTGACAAAAAAAGGAGAACCTTTCGCCTGGACTGAACCCCGACACATCGCATTCACCACTCTCAAAGCCAAACTCACCTCCGCCCCAGTCGTCGCCTTTCCGGACTACAACCTACCATTCCGCCTGTACACGGACGTCTCCCTCCGCGCAATAGGAGCAGTCCTTGCACAAGTACAGGACGGCCGCGAACACATCATCACCTGTGCCAGCCGCACCCTCAACTCGGCGGAAAAAAATTACGCGGCCACCAAACGTGAATGCCTAGGGATAATATGCTCACTGGAGTACTTCCGCTCATACATCTCAGGCACCCATGTGATCATCATCACGGACCACCAGTCCCTACAATGGTTGCGCCAGTCCAACACCACGAACGCCCAGCTCACTAGGTGGCGCGAAACATTAGAAGAATACGATTTTGAAATATCGTACCGTCCAGGCAAGCTCCACACGAACGCAGACGCCCTATCAAGACTACCCATTAATGCCATCACACCAGAACCCGACCTGATTAAGATGTGGCAAGACAACCAACGCCCTACCTGGATTCCGCCTCATATTTTCAGCAAGCTCCACCTGCATGGCGAACACTTGCTTGACCCTAACGGCCACATAGTCCTAAGCCCCACAGCCGCCCATGACACCATGCTCCACCTCCATGCCGACAACGGAATCCACTTGGGCACCAAGAAACTCACCCAAGTGTTCAACAACATATACTGGACACCGAACCCCACCACCATCGCCAAAACCATCGTGCAACCCTGCCGAGCCTGTGCGCTAGGAAAAGATATCACCTGCACACCACGCCCATCCGGAAAACTTACGGCCACTAAACCTTGGCAACTGCTATCCCTTGACGTCGTCGGACCACTCACCCCCAAGGCAGGATATAAATATATTATCACCTTCGTGGACGTCTACTCAAAATTCATCATAGCTTGTCCTGCTAAAGATCACAGTGCAGTATCTGTCGCTGATGCTTTGACTCGCCACGTGTTCCCATATTTTGGCATTCCCCAGGCATTGCATTCCGACAATGCACCAGAATTCACCGGAAAAGTTTGGCAGGAATTAGCTAAAATATTCGGATTCCACATCTCCCACTCATCCCCCTACTGGCCACAAGGCAACAGCATCTGTGAAAGAAGCCATCGCTCCCTCCTAAATCACGTCCGCACTCGCATCACACAAACAGGAAATGAAGACTGGCCTGCCCACGTCAAAATAGTTCAATGGGGCTTGAACACATGCCCGCGAGAAGACGGCATAACACCACACGAGCGAATATTCGGGGAAACCCCGCTCTTCCTCCCGCTCCGTCACCACCTCCAGCCACCCTCCCCCACCGACCCCCTCCACCATCTCAAACGACGCCTCCACCACCTACAAGCACAACAAGACCTGACACCCGATACCAACCACACCAACCCCTACAAAACAGGACAATCCGTCGTCGTCGCCCAACTACCTACTCCTAACAAAATGGCGCCATGATTCATTGGACCCTTCACCATAACTCAAGTCCCCAACCCGTATCAAGTCATCATCAATCAACACGGCCAGCAGCGCACGTATCGCAACCGCCACGTGCGACCCTTCTACCCACCCAACAATAACCACACGCCCAGCACCCCTACCCGACCACCTGGCCATGACGACACTTCCGGAAATTACCATGCCTACTACTTCTCACCCCCACCCAGTACCTCACCTACCACCTCACCACCCCCCGCCACCCCAGACCTTGACCCAACTCAACCACTGCCCTCACCACCACCCCCATCCACCACCTCACCTACAACCACACCACCCCCCACCACCCCAGACCTTGACCCGACTCAACCGCCGCCCTCACCACCACCACCACCCAGCACCTCACCTACAATCACACCACCCCCCACCACCCCAGATCCTGCCTCACCTCAGCCGCCGCCTACACCACCACCACCACCCACCACCACCACATACTCAACAACGCCCACACCACACTCCCCCACCCATTCACGCACCACCCCTCACACCACACCTCCTCCATCCCCTACCTCTCCATCAACCCAAACCACTGCCTCATCAAACCATACTCCTCCACCTTCGCCCACCTGCACCCGCACCACGCCCAGAACCACCCAAGCAAATGCGCCTGCCCTACCCAGCGACCATGCTCACTATACCCGCCACACAACCAGGCCACCCACCTCACCTCCCACCACCCGTACACCCTCACCACCACCACGTGCTCAACCACCCTCACCACCCACACCCACCCTTACCACCACCACTACTAGATCAGGCCGCCTTTCACGCACACCACCCAGATATACACCTACAACACCCCACGGTAACCAGCCAACCTACCATACCCCACCACAAAGACCCCCTACCCCAAACACCTCCCCCATCACTCTCCCTCTCCACCAAGCACGATGGAAAAACCCCAAGTCCCAATTCCCCAAAGTCAAATCCCACCGACCCATCCCCCATATAAGCACCAACCCGCCAACCCTAGCCAGCATTCAGCTACAGCCGCCCCACCAAGCAGCAACCACCAGCATGAAAATCACCCGCGTCCAGTGGCTATCTTACGGCCAGCCGCCTATCAGAATCCGACAGACGTCCCAGCTTCTTCGCCGTCTACGCCGCACGAACCACCCATCCTCCATCAGGCTGTTCATCAACCCAGCCCACGAAACAACCAGAATGACTAACCACTGGACCAACCTCCTGCATTACCTCACCCCAGTCAACATGACACCAACCACCATCACCTACCACCTGCAGTCACGGGGTCGTGACTTTTTCACGAACGACAGTGGTAAAATGCCCGCGACCGGACCTTCCGCCCCGCCACCCCCCACACCACCACCGGGCCACCACCACCCCACCACCCGAGGAGGAGATAACGGTCAGGTTAGTGACCCGGGACAAGAGGGTCATCCGACCACCTCTGACCTGGGCCCCTTCTCCCCGCAACTACCTCAACACCAGGTGAGCCCAGACCTGCAACAAGTTACACGGCGGGTTAACCCTCGACAGCAGTGGGGTGGGTCTGATACGTCAGTCCCTCATAGTCTTGTGGTGATGACCACAGCTTCACCCCAACGGGACAGGAGGTCCCTAGGTGAGCCACGGGGTGTTTACACCTACTGCCACCGCGAGCCATGAGGAAGTACCTTCCTCTGCCGCAGTAACCCAGGTGAGCCACGAGGGGCTTGTATCCTCTGCCACAGTGAGCCACGAGGATGTAATACCCTCTGCCAAAATCAGGACAGGAGGTCCTTTGACGAGGGAAGAGAGCCCTCTATAACAAATAGGGCAGAAGGCCCAATAGTGGATTGTACGGGGCTCACGCCCCTAGCCACTCTAAGGGTAAGAGACCCTCACACACTGCCACAAGTGGATCCCAGGACCGATCAACCTGGTGCCACGGCAATTGTAAAGACAAGAGAGAGAGTCGCCTCTGTGCTACCCTCCATAAGTGTAAGAGAGACCACGGCCTCCGTGTGTCCTCTAGAGCCAGCTAACTCCTGCAGGAGTAGCCGGACACCACCCGGGGGAGTTGCCCCTAAAGTGTCACCTGAACAGAGGCCTGGTCCCAGTCGGGACCTACCTCCTACCCCCGGGAAATTCTTGTCTTCCCCAGGTAACAGCGGGAGACGAGGCCGCAGCCCACACCTGACGACGCGTCCCCCGGTACACTTCCGCAGTCCTCGGACCCCTAGGCGAGCCCGGCAACCCGTCAACGCCGACCTCCCCCTGCCGCAGACCCTATGACGTCAGGCCCATCTGCTACACCTGTTTGGCCCCAGTCCCTAGGGCCAACACCGACAGGCCTCCCTTCATAGTGACCAGAGGAGGGCCTACAACAGGTCGAGACCCCAGGCAAGAGGGTCTCCCTGCACCGTGACCAGAGGAAGACCTACAACAGGTCGAGACCCCAGTCAAGAGGGTCTCCCTGCACCGTGACCAGAGGATGGCCTACAACAGGTCGAGACCCCAGGCAAGAGGGTCTCCCTGCACCGTGACCACAGTGAGGACCTACACCTTCAGTGACAAAGTGATATCGCCCCAGAAACTCGGGCAAGAATAGTGACTTTCCCTTTCCTGTAGTGATCCAGTGACAGAGTGAACAAGCGGGATTACACCAAAAAGTGTCCGTAAATACCTTCCACTAACAAAGACTATAAGTTCCGGGTTCATCCGGGCAGTGCTATCCCAAAGTCAAATCCAGAGTAGTCTCCCCCCTTGTCAGAGTACGCGCGGGCGAGAGTTGCCGCGCCGAGCCTAAACAGTGAACTCTAGTGTCTACCTCCCTTGTTAATTTATAGTAATAATCCCTCCTCGGCTCATCAAGCCCAGACATCTCTATTGCCCCGACACGCTAAGACCTTTTGGACTTTGATACAAGTGAACCCCATCCACTTACGGACTCTTAACCTATTATAAAGCATAATTAAGGAGTGTGTGAATATCCCATATTACACTAACGTAACTTTGTATATCTGTATCCTCTGTTTATAATACCATCCTATGTAATATTGTTAAGGTGTTGTAATTAAGGTAATAGATGTGTTAAAGGTGGACTGCCTAGTTTTTATGTCCTGTTCCCTTGTTAGTGCATTACTTCCGGTCCGGAAAAAGGACCCCGCTCAGTAGCTAGTGTCTTTAGTACGAGGAGTCGGCCTAAAAACACTCAGCATAACAGATATATTAGATGGGAGGGTGGAGAGGGGGGGGGGAAGGTCGAGGATGAGATGGAGCATAGTGAGTCTTTACACTGTGAGATGGAGAGATGGAGTGGAGAGGTACTGTATATGAGAGATGGGGGTGTGAGTTGGGAGCAGGGCAGGGAAATGACAGAGGACAGGGTGACGTGGATGTGGCCACCCCGTGCGGGATTAAGGCGTCTGGCAATAGATAGACAGATAGAGAAGTATTAGATTTGTTTCAACAATGTCTCTCGATTTTAAATCACTCCCTCATCCTTCACTCTTCCCTCACCCATCCAGATAATTACTCTCGCTTCTTCACTCCCCAAATTTACATCTGCCAATCCCTCACTCCCTGTTTTCCCTCTCTCACTCCCTCCATCTCCTATAAATACTTCTCGCTCCCCATTGCACTTCTCTGCTATACTTTCACACCTTCAGACTCTCTCTCTCTCTCTCTCTGTTGCTGAGTCTTAACTATTCCTTCCTTCCTTATTTTATTACTTCTCAGGAACGGTCCCTTTGTTACTCCCAGAACGGTCCCTTTGTTAGCCTACTTCCAGAAAGGTCCTGGATTTGTATAATTCAGGAACGGCCCTACTGACCTCTCCTACAGCCTCTCACACCTCACAGAAAACTCTCTCTCTCTCTCTCTTTCTCTCTATTTATCCTTTATACTATTCTTCCTTTTAATCTACGTTGGTTCTCAGTCGAGAGAGAGAGAGAGAGAGAGAGAGAGAGAGAGAGAGAGAGAGAGAGAGAGTAGACAGACACAAAGACATATAGATATGGTGTGTGTGTGTGTGTGTGAGAGAGAGAGAGAGAGAGAGTAGACAGACACAAAGACATATAGATATGGTGTGTGTGTGTGTGTGTGTGTGTGTGTGTGTGTGTGTGTGTTCTTACCTAATTGTATCTTTACAGGAATGAGTCAAGCTCGTACTGTCCCGTGTCTTAAACCATATTTATCATACATATCCTTAAATTTGTGAATTGTTTTGGCACACACTATTTCATTCGGTAGTGCATTCCATTGATCAATTGCTCTGTTTGGGAAACTGAATTTCCTTACGTCTTTATCACCTCTCTTCTTATGCAGTTTTTTGCAGTGTCTTCTTGCTGATGCTTCTCCATATGTTAAGTAATCATTTATGTCTATTTTCTCCTTTCCTGATATGCACTTATATAGCATTATCATGTTACCTCTTTTTCTTCTCTCATGTAGTGTTGGTAGATTCAGTTTATTTAGTCTTTCTTCGTAGCTTCGGTCCCTTAAGCTTGGTATCCATCTTGTAGCGGCCCTTTGAACTTTTTCAATCTTGTCTATATGCTTTTTGAGATGAGGACTCCAGACTATTGATGCATATTCCAGGGTTGGTCTAATGAATGATGTTATTATCCTTCTTAGCATGTCTTCATTTATGTATGTGAACGCTATTCTCATATTTGCAAGCAGTGTATACATGTTCCGTTCCTTCTCGCTGATGTGGTCAGCCGGCGATAGTCTGTTATTGATAATCACACCTAGGTCTTTCTCTCTTTCTGATGTGTATAGGGTTTTATTTTCTAACTTATAATCCCAATCAGGTCTTTTTCCACTTTTACCAAACTTGATTACATGACACTTGTCCACATTGAATTCCATTTGCCATGTACTACTCCATTCATGAAGTTTATTTAATTCTTCTTGTAGCTCCCTACAAGAGTCTGTGCTAGTAATTCTCCTTTGTATTTTTGCATCACCTGCAAACATATTCAGATAGCTCTCATTTCCAGTGTTACTGTTTATATCATTTATGTACACTAGAAACATGATTGGTGCCAGCACCGAACCCTGTGGTACTCCACTAGTCACTTCTTTCCATGATGAGTAGTTTCCTCTTAGTACTGTCCTCATTTCTCTTTTTATGAGAAAGTCTTGCATCCAACAAAACAGTTTGCCTCGAATTCCTCCTTGATGGTACAGCTTCCATAAAAGTCTTTGGTGTGGTACTGTGTCAAAAGTTTTCTTGAAATCTAAATAGATACTGTCCACCCATCCTTCCCTTTCCTGTATTGTGTTTGTTACTCTGTCATAGTAGCTCAACAGATTAGTAACACATGATTTTCCTTTTCTGAAGCCAAACTGTCTTTCTGTTATCATACTGTGTTCTTCTAGATGATTTACCCAAGCTTTTCTTATAAGTTTTTCTAATACCTTGCTTACAACACTGGTCAGTGATACTGGTCGGTAGTTGAGAGGATTTTGTCTATTTCCTTTCTTGAATAAGGGGACTATATTTGCTTTTTTTCCAAATATCAGGTAGTTTCCCTTGACTCAAGGATTTCTTGAAAATTAAAAATAATGGTTTACTTAACTCCTTTGCACATTCTCGTAACACCCAACATGAAATTTCATCAGGACCACTTGCTTTTCCTCTGTCTAATCTACTTAACTCCTCCTGTATTACTTTTTCTGCTATTTGTATATCTGGTAGTATGTGTGGACGTGCGTGTTCCACATAGTCCCTCTCAAAATTTTTTTCTTCTGTAAAAACTAATTGGAAATTCTTATTTAGTGCTTCACAACTATCTTTCTCTTGTGTATAAGTGATTCCCTCGTCCGTAATGGATTATATTATATCTTTTGCTTTGGTTTTGCTTCTGATATAGCTGTAAAACAGCTTTGGTTGATCACTACTTTTATTTATTATATCCTCCTCAAACTGTTTTTGGGCTTCCCTCCTTATTCTTGTATAGTCGTTTCTTGCCTGTTTGTAATTATTATACGCCCTTTCACTATTGTGTCTTCTGTATCTATTCCACAACAA
Source organism: Coenobita brevimanus (assembly GCF_032717465.1). Classification (NCBI taxonomy): domain Eukaryota; kingdom Metazoa; phylum Arthropoda; class Malacostraca; order Decapoda; family Coenobitidae; genus Coenobita; species Coenobita brevimanus. The sequence goes on along the minus strand of NC_137040.1, from coordinate 27,261,350 downwards.
ATCTCTTCTTTCTTTTGATTTTTTACATTCTGTATTGAACCATTTCTGTATTTTCTTATCTGCTTCTTTGTGCTGTGGGATGTACTTCTGGACTTCTATTTCATAAAATTCACAAAATTTTTTATATACAGCATTTAAATCTTATCCTCTAAGCTCATTTTCCCAATCAACTTCTAAGAAATACTTCTTTAGGTCTTGATAATTTCCCTTTTTATAGTTTAGGCTCTTTTTGTAACTGTCATTGCTGTTTACTATGTCATATGCTATCCTGAAGTTATAATTTAGTACTGCATGATCGCTTTTGCCGAGTGGAGGGTGATATATTAAACTGTCAATGTCATTTTCTTACCTAGTAAATATTAGATCAAGCACTGAAGGTACATCGTCCTCTTTTTCTAGTGGTTTCCCTCACATGTTGCGTTAAGAAAAACTCTTGTACGAGATCCAGGAGCTTTTGGTCCCAACAGCTTTCTTGGCTATTTATATCTAGAGTATTCCAATTTGTATTTGTATTGCAGTCCCCAGTTACTAAGGATTTCAGGGGCAGTGTCCAACTTTTTTTAAAATAACGTCTCAACAAAGCGTCGGACAAGGATTTAACTTTGGCAGTGCATGTTTGAGACCCCGACCTAATTTGTAAAATTATGCTTTTGTACCAAATGTGTATGATTAAGGCATTTATAAGAGTAAATGTAGGGTAAACTTAGCTAAAATCGTCAGAGGCATGTAGCGAGGCTAGCTTCGGTCACGATACAAGCCCCGCCCACAATTCGGAACGTGACGTCGGTGTGACGTAGTAGTAATCACCGACGCAAGTGGCATTTCTATCTTTCTAACCCCCCCCATACTGTACTTTCTCTCTCTCTCTCTCTCTCTCTCACACACACACACACACACACACACACACACACACACACCGAAGTAATATTTCACCCTTACTTTAGATTCAGTATGGCCGCAGCTCAGAGATATGAGTAACCCTGAGGCATTGAATCTGAAGCAGCTTACATAAAGACAGAACTGCCACTTGCGTCGGTGATTACTACTACGTCACACCGACGTCACGTTCTGAATTGTGGACGGGGCTTGTATCGTGCCCGAAGCTAGCCTCGCTACATGCCTCTGACGATTTTAGCTAAGTTTACCCTACATTTACTCTTATAAATGCCTTAATCATACACATTTGGTACAAAAGCATAATTTTACAAATTAGGTCGGGGTCTCAAACATGCACTGCTAAAGTTAAATCCTTGTCCGACGCTTTGTTGAGACGTTATTTAAAAAAAACAGTTGGACACTGCCCCTGAAATCCTTAGTAGTATAATTCTTTCCGATTTCTCTTCCATTTTATGTAGCAAGGATCTTATACTCTGAATTGTACTCTCTGCCAGGTCCTCATATTCGTCTCTTTCCCATGTGTTTGATCTGGGTGGCATATGTGTCGATTTCTACTGCAATCAGTTCTACTTGTGATGGTATATCTAGGTTTATTTCCTTGACTTTTAGATTTTTCTTAGTTAATATTATAATTCCTCCTCCTTTTTTTAAATTTCTGTCTCTTCTCCATATATTGTATTCCTCTAAGTTTAGTATGTCATTGGATATCCTTGGTGTTAATTTTGTCTCAGTTAGGCATATTATTTGTGGTTCATTTTCTCTGACAATCATTCATCTCTAGTAATTTAGATACCATTCCATCCACATTTGAGTACATCAACTTTATCATCTTGTTTATATACTTGTCATGACATGGTTCTTCTAACTTCCTCCTTTTTCTTCCATCCTGTTTGTGTACCACTTTCGTACCTGCAATCCTATTACTTTGTAAAAAAAAATTTCTTCTTGTCCTCTTCTGATCTTCCCTCATTTTTTGTTTTTGCTTCCTCCCTTTTCTCTTTCAGTAATTCCAGTTCCTCTTGTGTTAGGCATCTTTTTATCCATACATTTTTGAACTCCTCTTTTTCCCTAAGATTCTTTGCATTTTTTAGTATCTCTTCCACAGTGTTTACGCTCTGGAAAGTCACCTTTAGAGGTCTTGTCTTGCTTTTCTCGTATTTCCCTAACCTTTTGTGTTCCTCTATGTCTTTACTACAGATTTCCTCTGATACTTCTTTCAGTAAGCTCATTACATTTGCCATCTCCTTTTTGTCTCTAGTGATTTTGTTTTTAATTTCTTCCTCTTCTATACCAGTGATTACTATTGATTTATTTATTTCTACTGAATCTCTGACTAACTTTGGATTGTTTTGGATTATTCTTTTCACTTCCTTTTTAATGTTTTTTTCCACCCTTGTTTCTAAGTCTTTCTTTACTTTCACCATTTCAGCATACGTGGTTTCTACATCATTTTTGTAGCTTTGCACAGCTTCATTCACCTGTGTTATCTTCTCCTCAATATCACTGCTCTGGTCCATAACACTGCTTGCTTGTCTAATTGTCTCTGTGTCATTTTTTAACTCTTCCATAACACTTTCGTGATTAACTACTGTAGCCTACTTCCCATTTCACTCACTTTCTTCCTAAAGGTATTCAATTCCACTGTTAGTTCACTGATGGTTGTCTTTCTTATTGGCCTCCCTTCCCAGTTTTTCTATCTCTTCCTTTTGCAAGTGCATTTGCTTCTTTATTTCATCAATTTCATTTTTGAAAGCCATTTCTAGTTTGTGTACACGTTCAACCAGTCTATTGTGAGTCTCCACTTCAACCAGTTCTTGGTAGAAATCATCATTTTGCTTTTTACTTTTATCCCTTTTCTTTTCCAAATTTGTTTTACTGAAGTATGTATCCATTTTGTAATACTAAATGAAGAGTATGTACTTACACTTTCCGCGTGTTGCCGTAGTATAAACAAACCCAGCTGACTCAACGCATCGTGGTTCTTTGTTGTTTGATCAGTCTTATTTAAACTTATTATTTCTTTTCCTTTTAATAATGAAAAATCATTTAGTCTAACCTGGTACAGAGCTTGACTCATTCAAAGATACTTATTTAGGTAATGCCTCTGGCCGTGTTGAGCTGGTATGGAGCGCCGGTAAAAGACGTCTTCCTCCGACGATGCCGTGTGTGTGTGTGTGTGTGTGTCATCTAGCCCAGTCTAACTATATATAACCTCACATAATCTCACGTGACCTCCAGATACTTAAATTATAACAGCCCAACCTGACCACCAAATCTAATCAAACGCAGCTTAACCCTATCTAAAGCGACCTAATCTCGCCCAGTCTCACTTAACGTGGCCATACCTAACCTATCCCCACCCAGACACACCTAAAATGACCTAATCCAAGCCAACCTAACCCAGCCCAACCAAAACATATTTAAACAAACCTATTCTAACCCAGTCTAACCTAATATGTCTATACCTAGTCCACCTGAACACAACGCAACCAAAAATGACCCAGTCCAACCAAACCCTGCCTAAAGTGACCTAACCTAGGTTGATATTGGCTATTCATTCTTTAAGATTTCCATGCCTGTGAAAGTAACACTCCAAGTTTCGCCTGTACTATTTATAAGTGGTTTGTATGTGTGTGTGTGTGTGTGTGTGTGTATTTACCTAATTGTATCTTTACAGGAATGAGTCAAGCTCGTACTGTCCCGTGTCTTAAACCATATTTATCGTACATATCCTTAAATTTTTAAATTGTTTTAGCACACACTATTTCATTCAGTAGTGCATTCCATTGATCAATTACTCAGTTTGGGAAACTGAATTTCCTTACGTCTTTATCACCTCTCTTCTTATGCAGTTTTTTGCAGTGTCCTCTTGCTGGTGTGTGTGTGTGTGTGTGTGTGTGTGTGTGTGTGTGTGTGTGTGTGTAATTTTTCACCGGGTCGGTCAGGATCACCTGATGGTCGTGATCGTCAGCTTTTACCCTCCCGGAAGGGAGCCGAGAGCTCATATAGTCCGATCTAAGGGCAAGGCTGTGCCCTTCACACACCACACACCCGTCCCCTTGCTCAAAGGGGACAGTAACCACCCACTTCGTCAGTGAAACTTTTCGCAACCTGAGCGAGGCGCGAACTCCCGTCTACCAGATGGCAAGCGAGAACGTTACCACTGTGTGTGTGTGTGTGTGTGTGTGTGTGTGTGTTCTTACCCTTTTTACAGGAATGAGTCAAGCTCGTACTGTCCCGTGTCTTAAATAATATTTATCGTACATATCCTTAAATTTGTTAATTGTTTTGCCACACACTATTTCATTCGGTAGTGCATTTCATTGATCAATTACTCTGTTTGGGAAACTGAATTTCCTTACGTCTTTATCACCTCTCCTCTTATGCAGTTTTTTGCATTGTCCTCTTGCTGATGCTTCCCCATATGTTAAATAATCATTTATGTCTATTTTCTCCTTCCCTGATATGCATTTATATAGCATTATCATGTCACCTCTTTTCCTTCTCTCCTGTAGTGTTGGTAGATTCAGTTTATTTAGTCTTTCTTCGTAGCTTAGATCCCTTAAGCTTGGTATCCATCTTGTAGCGGCCCTTTGAACTTTTTCAATCTTGTCTATGTGTTTTTTGAGATGAGGACTCCAGACTACTGTGTGTGTGTGTGTGTGTGTTTGAAAGGGTACAGCCGGAAAGGGAGGTTGTTGGTTCACTGAAAGCAGTGATGAGAAATAGGGAGGTGGGTATGGAAGAAGTCACTGCATGATGCTATTGTGATCCCTACCCTGACGTATGGAAGCGAGGCGTGGACCTTGCAAGAGGGGAACAAGTCAAGAGTGAGAGCAGTGGAAATGAGTTACTTGACAGGAGCATGTGTAGTGACATGGAGGGACAGGTTGACGAATGAAGAAGTGAAGGAACGTTGTGGGGTGGATGTGGATGTGGTTGAGAAGATTAGGAGAAATACACTGAGGTGGTCTGGACATGTGGATAGAATGGAGGATGAAAGACTGACTAAGAGGGTGTCTGTAAGTGAGGTGGAGGGACAGAGAGGGAGAGGTAGACCGAGGATGACGTGGAGAAATGGAGTTGAGAGGTATACGAAGGAGGGGGGAGTGATCTGCGGGGAGGGTAGTCAAATGGTGGGTGACAGAGCGACTCGGAGGCGTTTTGTCTGCGGCCACCCTTTATGGGATCAGAGCGTCGAGCTATAGACAGATAGATATTGGACCGCTGAGCTCTACTGTATATGGAGAGGCTATCTCCGCAGCGAGCGTGTAACTTTGGCCGCCACATTGAAACACCCGCATTCGTCGCCTCCACCACGGATCCCTGTTTATAGCTTTGCTGTTTCTGCTTCGCTGTTGCTTACATAAGCTAAGCAGTGGGGCATGGCACTATATTTTCCGAATTCATCGGCTGATATCAAACTTCAAAGGGCGTGGGCGTCAGCTGTAGCATGGTTAATGTGCATAAACAATAATCAGCGCCGCCCAGTCTACTGCAAAAATAAATCCGTCATTTACTTTTTACTTGTTTACTCCTGATCCACCACCTTTTTCATTGTACTGCATATTGCATGCGCAAATTTGTAGTACGATAACTTACTGTGTTTATGTTTTTGCTGAAGGATGTGTGCGGCAGGACTCACCACCTCTTTCTGTATATGTACAGTATGTGTGCAATAAATATTTTGATGTTGATATGAAAGAAAATAGACGTAGCTTTGTATGACAGGCACGATATGGAAATTACTGGCATATCATAAGTTACGTAATCTAAGTTATGAGCAGCATTAAGAAGATAACCATTCGCTGATGGGCATAAAGCTGACAACGTAAGGTTAAAATGCATCATATTTGTACTGTTCTTTGACATCCACTCATCAGCTGTACGGTAATAGCATGTAGGAATTTTCCATTAAAAGTCGCAACTTTATTGTCAAAGTACATGCGAGTTATTGAGAAACAAGGGAGTGTTAGACTTTAACAGCCATGAGATGATTCTTGTTAGTGAGACATAATTCTACATTAATGAGATGACTGTGGTTAGTGGGCCATGACTCTGGATAGTGGGGCATAATTATTGTTTGTGGGACATGACTGAGATAGAAATATGGAGTGAATAGATATATGTATGTGAGATAGGCGATGTGAATTGGAAAAAGGGCAGCCAAATAGCAGAAGTCATGGCAACATGGAGGCAATTTGGGGTAAATGTTTACAAAACCATAATACCACATTAATGACCCCACAATATCTTACATATTTGTTGTACGTGTCAGAAACACCACAGAAAAAAGTTGAATTTGGGCAACGAATTGATTGATGCTCTTATTTCTCTGGACTCTATCATTGCTTTGTAAACATTAACCCCATCAAAGCCTTTTACTATTATTTTTTTTTTTCTATGGTGTAAATAAACTGAAACATGAATTTCAAGCCATTTTAGCCACTGACCTACCCAAGTGCCACTTAACCTAGATCTTAGTGCGACAAAATACAGTAAACTCTCACTTATCCATCGTCGCAGTATCCGTCCCACTGCAGTATCTGGTGCTGCTGGCTCGACTCTATGAATGTAATCTATGGCAAAAGTGTGAAATATGCGGTGCCGAAACAGAACGTAATTGACGGTTCCATGCAATATCTGTCGTTGAGGTGTATCAACCAGCTTGTAAATGGTAGCCAACCGGTGCTGTATTACTGTATTTTGCCATTACTGTATTTTATGCTTAATTTTCACCTTTTGCTCGTGTGAACATTTTTAGAATAGAAAGCTGAGATGGATAATAATACAATGTCCGGCTCAGTGCCGAATGTTGAGCCGGATGCAATATCCAGCATAGGGAATGGTTAATTAGGCTGGATAATTGAGAATTTTCTGTACCAAATCAGTAGTCATTTACCAAATTGGCACTTTTTTCATCATAATTTTTATCACCATATAGGTTCATACACACTAATTATCTGCAATCAGGTCAAAATTTAGTGTTTAATTTAGCTGTTAAAAAAAAAAAAAAAAAAAAAAATCACTATTAAGAGCAAAAACTTGCTAAAGTTAACAGAAGTGTTTTGCTTCTAGCCCGACAACTCACCTTGATGCACTTCTACTTTGTATAAATATTGATTTAATATGCGAATATATTTGTTTGCATGGTAAATCAATATTTATGCAAAATAACTATGTCAAGGTGTGTTGGTGATCTAAGGGGGAAATAGGATATCCACTAACTTTAGCATGTTTTCACTTTGAATCCTGATTTTTTATTAATAGCTAGTTAAATTCACAATTTTCTGACTGGAGATAGATTTCAAATAATTAGGTGTGTATGAACCTAAGAGTAAAGTTATGGTGTTTCAGAGGAATGAAGTCACAGAATGCAGGGTGAGGTTGGATATCGAGGATATGGAGAATGTGAGTGCATTCAAGTACTTGGGTACTGTGATGAGTAAGGATGGAACTCTGGGGGATGAAGTGCATGAAAGGGTACAGCAGGGAAGGAAGGTTGTTGGTTCACTGAAAGCAGTGATGAGAAATAGGGAGGTGAGTATGGAAGTTAAGAAGTTACTGCATGACAATATTGTGATCCATACCCTGACGTATGAAAGCGAGGCATGGACCTTGCAAGAGGGGAACAAGTCAAGAGTGAGAGCAGTGGATATGAGTTACTCGAGAGGAGCATGTGGAGTGACGTGGAGGGACAGGTTGACGAATGAAGAAGTGAAAGAACGTTGTGGGGAGGATATGGTTGTGGTTGAAAAGATTAGGAAAAATACACTGAGGTGGTTTGGACATGTGGATAGAATGGAGAATGAAAGACTGACTAAGAGGGTGTATGTGGGTGAGGTGGAGGGAGGGGAAGACTGAGGATGAGTTGGAGGGATGGAGTTGAGAGGTATATGAGGGAAGGGAAAGTGAGTTGGGGGGAGGGTAGTCAAATGGTGGGTGACAGAGCGACTTGGAGGCGTTTTGTCTGCGGCCTCCCTTTGCGGGATTAGGGCATCAGGCTATAGATAGGTAGATAAATAGTATGAACCTATATGGTGAAAAAATATATATTTTCCTATTACAAGTGCTGATTCGATATTTCATTGCACCACGTACATCCATGTTATTTCAACCTAACCAAGATTAATTTCCAATCTTAACCTAAGTTGTCGGCAAAGCCCATCTTGCTGGATTTCAAATGTGAAAACATGCAATAGACCCACTTCCAGCCCTCTGAATGCATGTTGAATCAGGACCATAGTACACCACTGAACACAAAAGCATACCGCAATAACCTCATTTGACCATAATGACCCACCAAGAAACAAAAATGCGTTGCTTTAAAGGAACAAAACTCAGCAAACTGTCAGCACTCACACACAGTAAAGACCCCACAATATCTCATATAGTTTTAATCACAGAAGAAAGTTGACTTAAAACTACAACGAACTGAATCACGTTATTTATTAGAAACCTGGTGTTATGATTTTGTAAATATCATTACAGTTTGTTTGTAGCCACCCATAATTTTAGGGATTGAGGTGAATGGCAATAGATGGGGACATGTTTGTGGAGTATTCTTTGCATGAGATATAGGATAATCATCATCATCATCATCCGAACCTCCTTTCCCACCTTAGGGCAGGGTGAAGAGTAGCAATGTCCAGACAGCCCAAATTTGCTCAGTCCAATGGGCCATGCCTCCATTCACTTACCATTCAAGTCCCTGGAATCCTGGCTCTATCTGATATGCCAAAAACATTCACCACATTCTGTAGCTTCACATAAACGTATCTGATAGAGTAAATTCGGACACTATCACGTTAGAAAAGGATGCCAAATCCCTGATCATACGCTTCTCCTCACAATATTCATCCAGCCAGCTTGATCTCTGGTCAGTCCTCTAGCCTCATTAACTTCCAAACATCTCTTCCTCACACACTCATCCACCATAACCCTCCACCGTCTCCTTGGCCTGCCTCACCTCCTCCCTCCTTCCGATTTGCTCAGATATACCTTTTTCACCACTTTATTGTTATCCATTCTCTCCACATGACCATACCATCTCTGTACACTCTCTTCGATTCTGGTGTCCACAGACTTCCTCACTCCACATCTTTCATGAATCACATTATTTCATCTTATCCGCTCTCTGTACTCCATATACATTCCTCTGCAGTCCCATCTCCACTGCTCTCACTCTTGACTTTTCATTTTCGTGCCACACCATAATCTCACATCCATATGTTAAAGTTTGCACTGACACTCCTTCATGTGTGCCTCGTGCAACTGCAACACTCAAGCCTCTGTTTCTCATCAAGGCCTTCATTGCACTAGCTACTTTCCTTCCTTGTACCACTGTACTTTCCACTTCTTTTGCACATTTTCCTCTCTTTTTCTATCACTGTACTCAGGTGTCTGAACTCTCCCACCCATTCCAGTCTCTCTCCTTTCACTGTAACATCAAACTTGGAGTCACCTTCTCTCTCAATAACCATCATTTTACTCTTTTCTACATTTACTCTCAAGACATGATGCTCACAGACATCAGCAAAACTCTGCACTAGTCTCCCAAGTTCTTGTCCAGTATTTGCAAGTAATACTGCATCATCAGCATACAACAAATTTGAGATAATCCATCCATCACCATTCTGTACCAACACCATCCCCCTCTCCATTACTTGTGTTTTTACTTCTCTCATTACTCCATCCATATATATATACTGAACAACCATGGGGACATCACACAACCTTGTTCCACATCCACACCAATCGTGAACAATTCACTTAGATGCCCATTTACCCTTACACATGCTTCACTACCATCATAAAAACTCTTGACAGCACCTAGCAGCTTACCATCTACACCATACATATGCAGAACCTTCCAAAATCCTTCTCTGTCTACTTTGTCATATGCTTTTTCCGGACCCATGAATGCCATAAACACCTTATAGTCCTTCTCACAAGCCTTCCTCACTATCTGTCTCACTGCAAATATTTGATCCACACATCCTCTGCCACTCCTAAAGCCACCCTGAATAGGGAGGCTGCCAGAGATCAAGCAGCACAGAGAGCCGCCATTAGGTCACCGAGGCTGATGCATGCAAGTATGTTGCAGCCTTTATGAATGATACAAAATGATAAATGATACAAAAGTTAGGATAAGTTTAGTTAACCCTCTGAGATTCCGACGATGCGATTTTGTGTCATGCCCATAGGGGCATTTGTCTTCTTAGTATAATAGGAAAAGGTATGGTAGGATACTTACTGACAGAGTTAGAGAAAGAACAGAGGAATTAGTTGGAGAAGAACAGGGAGGCTTTAGGAAGGGAAGAGGTTGTGTAGATCAGATATTCATTCTTAGATCTTTAGTGGAAAAGTTTCTAGAGGAGGGAAAGAAGTTGTATGCGGCTTTCATGGATTTGGAGAAAGCATTTGACAGGGTGGATAGACAAGGATTGTGGAAAGTGTTAAGAATATATGGAGTAGATGGGAAGTTGTTGAATGCTGTGAAGAGTATGTATGATGGTGCTAAGGCTGCAGTGCATGTGGATGGTGAACTGAGTGAATTTTTCTCTTTGAAGGTTGGGTTGAAACAGGGATGTGTCATGTCTCCACGGTTGTTCAATCTGTACATGGATGGGGTAATAAAAGAGGTACAAGGTAGGGTAGTGGATGTTGGAGTGGCCCTGGTGAGAGAGGATAATGTTTGGAAACTCCCTGTACTGTTGTTTGCAGATGATACTGTGTTGTTGAATGAAGACGAAGGGGAGCTGCAAGGCTTGGTGGATGAGTTTGGGAGAGTGTGTACGAAACGGAATCTAAAGGTGAATGTAGGGAAGAGTAAAGTGATGGTCTTTGAGAGAGGTGAAGTCAGTGAATGTACAGTGAGGTTGGATGAGGAGGAATTGGAAAATGTGAGTATGTTTAAGTACTTGGGTAGTGTGATGAGTAAGGATGGAGGTTTGGAGGGTGAAGTGCTTGAAAGGGTACCGTACAGCAGGGAAGAAAGGTTGCTGGTTCTTTGAAAGCAGTGATAAGAAGCAGGGAAGTGAGCATGGAAGTGAAGAAGTTACTACATGGCAGTATTGTGATACCAACTCTAACGTATGGAAGTGAAGCTTGGATGTTGTTGGAAAGACACAAGTCAAGAGTGAGAGCAGTGGAAATGAGTTATTTAAGAGGAGCCTGTGGAGTCACATGGAGAGACAGGCTGACGAATGAGGATATAAAGAAGCGTTGTGGTGTGGATGTGGATGTGATAGGAAGCGTTATGAGGAACACACTGAGGTGGTTTGGCCATGTGGAGGGGATGGAGGGTGAAAGACTGACGAAGAGAGTGTATGTGAGTGAGGTGGAGGGGGGAAGAGGGAGGGGGAGGCCGAGGATGAGATGGAGGGATGGGGTGGAGAGGTACCGGTATATGAGAGAGGGGTGTGTGAGTTGGGAGCAGGGCAGTGAAATGGCGGGGGAGAGGGTGACGTGGAGGCGTTATGTTTGTGGCCACCCCAAACAGGATTGAGGTGTCTGGCAACAGATAGATAGAATAGATAGATAAATCCAGCCATTGAGATTCTGATGAGTCGAATTCGAGTCATACAAAACAATTTTTTTTTTTTTTTTTGCATGTTTTCCAACTCCTATCTGGCGTTGTTCCACATACACTATCCTGTTTATCCTTTTTCAACTGTTTGTTATTACAGTGGCGAGTATATCAGATAGATATGCATGATAATTAGGTTTTTACCATGAATAAACTGCTCCCTACATGTCAACAAGTGGGTTGGTGGAGGGTTAGTGCCCCTCCCCGTAAAACAAATAACTCAAAGTCAAATGGCCACCTCTTACGGGATTATGGCGTCTGGCAATAGATAGATAGATAGACCATGAATAATATCAGTATTACTGGCATGGATATTTGCCAGTGTGACAGGGAGAGCTTTTGCTTTTCTCTGTGCAAACTAACATAAATTGCCATAACCTATACATCAACAGAAAGGGAATTTACTGTAGATTGACAAGGTGGTATCAAATTTCACGTAACTCTATTTTTTTTTTTTTTTTTTTACAAATATTTTTCTACAGAAGGGTGTGCGATTTTTCCTTTTTGGCTAACCTCTACTCGTCCTGTTGGCCTTTTAGCTATCGTATTTACCTTTTTTGACCATACTGCGATAAAGAGCAACTATTCAAACTTTAAAATGGTACCATATTCATTAATCTACAATAAAAAATTAGTATACTGTGGCCAATTAAGTAAAAATGTCGCTGTGCGACGGCGCGCTCAATGTGCGCCCAGCTGAATCTGGCACAGACACAATTAGCGGAGGGACAAAAATCTCAAAGGGATAAGTTTCGTTAGGTTAGGTTTACCGACAGATATTTTAGGCCTGCATTCTCTCTTTTCAAGGAAGGAGTATGTTTAGATTAGGTTTACCAGTATTGTAGTTAACTTAAGCCTTCATTTTCTTTTTTTTGCAGAAAGGAGGATGTCATCAGTGTTAGAAGCTGTGTGGGCATGGTTGTGGGGCCGCAACAATAATACCCTTATCAAACTGACTGTGGTGGACTTCTGTCTACAGTGGTCATTATGGGTGCTGGCATCACTGTTCAAGACAGAGAAATTTTATGATCTAGCAGGTTTGCCGTCATGTGAACTGTCCTCCTTTGTCTGCATTTCCTTCTGCCTGTTACTTCCAGTCTGTTATGCACCAGTCCATTACACACAATGTGTCTAGACATCTCAAAATTTATATACTGTATATATATAGTAATCCCTCCAATATCCGATGTAATAGAGCCATAGGCAGGTCCGGATAGTGGTCCTGTCTGGATATAGGGCCCCAGCTTCTGGACTTGTACTTATGGACCCTAACTCAGAAAAACACCTATACGACTCCCTCTGGACATGCATTGCACCTATTTAAGACCCAAATCACACCAATAAGGGACATAAAAGACTGAAATAAATGCAAAAGAACCATAAAATGAGGTTTAAGAGGTGAGTTTATACAATATTAAACATTCTGGGTACTTACAAGTCCCTTGCTCCTGAACTGGTTTGAACCGCCAGTTTGCAGTCCACAGTTAATCCTCTGCACTCTAAATACTAATTTCTTAACACTGCACAACACTGTAAATTCCTGCGTGTTCTAGTGGCGAGGTATTGCAGTTTATTCACTGTTTATACACAAAAAACAAGCACCTGTGGCTTGCATTGCTATGAGCATCTGCTCTCGATCGGAGTTAGACTGTGACTGTTGATGATGGCGGGGTAACAGAGTTGCCAGATCGCAACGGCCACATTACCAATCTCCTCAACTTTCATTACCAAATTTAACTTTTCATTACCAAATTCGTAAAGCTAGCATTTATTCTTCACTAATTATATATACAAGTGGAAATACATGTAATCACTCTCCTTATAATTAACACCATGTTGATTATTTTCACCCTATGTAGGGTAGCAGATTAATCAGAGAGAGCAAACAATCTACCATCTCCATCCTGTGTATCCTCATCTATCTATGTATCTATTGCCAGACGCCACAATCCCGTAAAGGGTGGCCATTTGACTTTGAGTTATTTGTTTTATGGGGAGGGGCCAAGTGTGGGCCAATTTGGTAATGAAAAATTCGTTTGGTAATGAATCAGAATAATGCATTACCAAATGGATTTTTCACATGTATGAGGATTAGTGTATCCTCATACATGTGAAAAATCCATTTGGTAATGCATTATTCTGATTCATTACCAAACGAATTTTTCATTACCAAATTGGCCCACACTTGGTAATGAAAAATACCAAATGGGAACCCTGACAAGGAAGGGGGGAGGGGGGAGGAAGGAAAGGGTGAAGGGACCATGGTGTAACAGCAGTTTGGTCCCAGGCGGAAATTTCAAATTACGGGTGGGAAAAAATTCATATTTTTTTTAATTTTTTGCGGTTTTTGGCCCATTTTGGGAATATTGGATCCCAGGACGATTATGTCCGGTTAGTGGGGATGTTCGAATATTGGGCGTTCGGATATTAGAGCGATTACTGTATATATATATATATATATGAGGCGTCTAGAACCAAAGGGGGATCGGCGCCAAAATGTACTTTTGAGTTATGACGCTTTAAAGTTGTGTTTATGGCAACGTCATAGCCAGAAGGCAATAAACAAACCTTTTATACATCAAAATTATCATCAGCGCCTATGCTGTACATGTAAAGCCAAAAAAACAAAACAATAATAACCGTAACCACAAAATAGGCAGTAAATCAAACCCCCAATTTATAAGTGGGCATAATAACATATTGTAGAGATTTAAAAACATAGCAGAAAAAACATCAACGAATGTATTAATGTACAAAACTTTATTAACTGAAGATTCCAGTTCACTTAATATTAATAAACGAATAATTATTACTGTAATTTCACATTTTTGACAACTAAAACTGAAATCAATGCAGGTATTATTTTTCCTCTACCATAATAGATTGAAATAATAACACTAAAAAAAAAAAGTAGTGTAGTGCTTAAGTAAATTGAAAAGGGGTAGTGGGGGGTTAAATGGTGGGGTCGTCATCTAGGAGAACGACATCCAACTCTGCCTCCTCGGTGCCACGCCCCCTCCCGCTGTCTCCCCTCACCACTCTCTTTTCCTCTTCCTTTCTACCTTTTTCCAATTCTCCACACACTTCTGACACTTATGAGAGGTTATAGGCACCACCTCCTCACTGTAACTAAGTGATGAACTCATCTTGTCACCCCCCCCTTCAACCCCAATAACAACAGCTCATCTTGCCACCAATAATCCACGATAAATGGGTAAAAATCCAATACGTAATAATTATACACCTCAGTGAACACGGGAGGGAAGCCTCACCGGCACACTGGGCTGGCCACACACTTGCTGATTGGCTGCTCTGGGGAAGTGGCAGAGAGTGAGAATGCTGATTGGTTTGGGCTGTGTGGCTTAGATGCCTGCCTGCTCTGATTTGTTTGCCTGACAGCATGGACAAACCCACGTGACTTTGAGCCCCTCTACCACTGTCCAGAAGGCCGAATCTTGTATGGCAATCAGTGCTGTCACTGAGAAGAGGGTTAAGCCTGTTGTCTCCCCTACCTAACTCAAACCAGTATATTGGTGGGGATGCCCCTTTGGCTCTAGATGCCTCTATATATATATATATATCAATCAATCAATCATTTCCTGTGGCACCCTCAGGGATGCATAGGGCCTCGATGAACTCACACCACCACATCCTATCTTGTGCTAACTCCTCAAGATCTCCCCAACACTCATCTCCAGCTTCCCGTCTCATTGTCCTCACCCACGTCTCTTTTGGCCTTCCTCTACCTCTCCTACCAAGTGCCACCCACCCTGGTGTACCTCGTACTATTCCCTGTCTCCTATACACATGTCCTAGCCACTTCCATCGTGAGAATCTAACATATTCATCGATCGGCTGCACTCCCGTTATTTCTCTAATTCTACTATTTGGTATCCTTTCCCACCACTTAACTCCTAATATTCTTCTAAGTGCTTTATTTTCAAACACCAAGAATTTATTTTCCATAGTCACTGTGCTGTACCAAGACTCGTGTCCATAAATTAAGATGCTCCTAACCATTACCTTATAAAGTTTGATTTTTGTATGCACAGAAAAATTGTTATTATTCCAAATATTTTTAAGCATTCCCATTGCCTGATTAGCCTTCTTTAACCTTTCCTCGAATTCAAAGTTCAAAGAACCATCCTTGGCTAAATAAGTACCTAAATATTTAAACCTATCAACTTGCTTTACAACCATACCTCCAATTACACATTCCTGCGCATTTTCCATATTCATATTGATTATTTCAGTTTTTCCACAATTAATAACCAAACCCACCTTGCGACCTTCACTCACCAAACAGTCCAACACTCTCTGCATCTCTTCTGGCCCATCACAAATCAAAACTATATCATCTGCATAATCTAAATCCAAAAGTTTCCTGTTCTCTCCCCAAAGTATACCTGCACCGGTTTCTGTTCCAACGCGTTTCATAATATAATCAATGACCAATATAAATAGTAAAGGCGATAGAACACCACCTTGAATTACTCCGGACTTGACTTCAAACGAATCACTCAGACAACCATCAACCATCACTTTACAAAATGTGTCCTCATGCATGTTCATAATGACCCTCACAAACTCCTCTGGTATTCCATAATGTCTCATGATTTTCCCCATAGTCTCTCTCGAAACACTATCAAAAGCCTTTTCAAAATCAACAAAACAAAGACTTAACGGTACTCTCATTTCATTAACTTGCTGCATCAAATGCCTAACTATAAAGATCTGATCATTGCAACCACGTCCCTTTCTAAAACCAGCCTGTTCATCCCTCAGAATACCCTCAACCACCGGCTCCAACCTATTTAACAACACTCTACTGAAAACTTTCAAAGCTATCGGTGACAAAGAGATTCCCCTCCAATTACCACATTCACTCAGGTCTCCCTTCTTCGGAATTTTAACAATTACACCATTCTTCCAAACTGATGGTAGTAGCCCCGTCACCCATATCTTATTGAATAGCTTGGTCAAGATCATTATTAATCTATCCCCCTCCACTTTAAACATTTCCGGAAATAAACCATCCTCCCCTGGTGCCTTATTATTCTTTAACTGTTTTACTGCTTCCTCCACTTCTGCAAGCCTCAACTCTCCTGTTTCTATATTTAAATCTTCCTGAGCAGACGGTATATCCTCTTCTGGTGGTATTGGTCTATTAAGAACTGTCTCAAAATACTCTTTCCATCTATTTTTAATATCTCCATCTTTGGTCAATAAATTTCCTTCCCTGTCTCTAACTGGTATTTCCTTGCGTTTACCTGCATTACCACTCAGTTCTCTAATCGATTCATGTGCTATTCTTTGACTCTGTCCATCATTTTTGTTTATTAAGATTTCAGTCTCTGCAACCTTTTCATCCACACATCTTCTTTTATCTCTCCTAGCTAACCTTCTTACTTCTGAATTCAAACTCCAGTACGCAGCTCTTGCTAATTCAATCTCTCGTTCATCAACGCATTGCATCTCACTCCTCTATTTAGCCTCACCTCTCCTTTTTATCATATCCCACGTTTCCTCTGATATCCATTTCTTTCTCCTGAATCTATGTCTCCTTCCAATCGTACATTGAGCAGTCTCATGCAAAACTTTGTTCACATCCTCCCACATCTCATCTACACTTCTCTCCCCCTCTTCCAACGTTTCCAACACCAAAAACCTATTTCTGCATTCTAATCTGAATTCCTCCTTTTCTTCTCCTTCCCTTCTAAGCTTAACAATATCGTATCTACCAACACCAGATTTTTCCTTCTTCTGATTTTTAAGTTTAAACCTTATTTTTGCAATGCTGAGTTGATGGTCACTACCAATATCCGCTCCCCGTTTAACATGAACATCTAGCAGAGAACTTCTATGCCTCCTACTGATAGCGATGTGATCAATCTGATTTTTATATTTTCCACACGGCGACACCCAAGTTGTCTTGTGTATATTGCAATGCTGAAAGAGTGTGCCCCCGATGACTAAGTCATTTGCTAGACAGAAGCTTCCAAACCTCACTCCGTTTTCACTCATCCTACTACCAACTCCCATCTTACCCATACATGCCTCAAATCCCTCATTTGAGCAGCCCATTACTGCATTAAAGTCTCCAACGCAGATCAAAACATCATGTCTAGGTACCCTTCCTACTCCTTCTTGCAACTTTTCATAAAATGTGTCTTTCCTTTCATCGAGTGCATCATTAGTAGGTGCATAGCACACAAACAGACTGATGTTGCCATGATTTGATTTAAACCGTGCGTATAACAATCGCTCATCTATAGGATCCCACTCACATAATGCCTTATTTGCCTTACAACCCAGCAACAATCCTACTCCCTGATAATGCATTCCGTCCTGTCGGCCAGATATCAATAAACGTATACCATCCTCCAAATCCAACTTATCAACTCCAGTTAATCTAGTTTCTGTCAGAGCACAAATATCAAGTCCATAATTTTGAAAAACCTTCACTAACTCATCGATTTTACCGTCATGATTTAGCGTTCTCACATTCCAGTTACCAATTTTAATTGTATTTTTTGCATTAACAAATGAATTAGATTGTAATTGAGGCAACCATGAGATTCTTAGCACCCCCTGCCCATTTAAGGGCTGCACGGGACTGGGGGCCATTATTGTTCTTTCAGAGTCCATCAAGGTTTCTTTGGCTAACTTCCTGAACACCTCGCCAATGTGTTGCAGTCGCAGTAGGCAGCTAACTTGCCTAATTGCCCACACCTGAAAGACCCAGCTATGCTGTAGCCAGTCACGTGCCGGCATGCTTCCCAGCCATTTCATTCTCAAGGAGTTCCTCTGCCTGAGAAAGCAACCACCCCCCTGCTCCCGAGGGCTTTTGATCTGTGTAGGTAGAGGGCGATCACTCCCTCACTAGCCATATACAGTGTATATACAGTGTATAGGCTATATATATATATATATATACACATACAGTATAGATAGATACACAGATTGTTAGAGACATGGATAGATAGACAATAAACAGATAGGCAGATAGATATAGATAAGAGAGAAATATATGTAGACAGATAAGAAAATATATATATATATATATATATATATATATATATATATATATATATATAGACAGAGACATGGATAGATAGATAAACAGATAGGCAGATAGATTTTTTTTTTTTATAAATAACAGAACAGGAAGGAAAAACAAATGAGTAAAAAAAAAAACCAATCCATACACCAGATTACTGGCATCCTCCGTTCATAAAATATCTGTAACAGTTAGACTTGAACAGCTGTGGGTTGAAATTTGGAGGGAAACAACTCTGGGGAAGCGAATTCCAGAGAGATGCAGTTCGGGGAATGAAAGAATTCTGATAGGCAGAAGTTCTGCAATATGGCTGAGTGACATTCCAGTCCTGAGCGCTACTAGATGCCCGTGTAGCACAAGGGAAGGCATGGAGAGGTGGCACCAAGGACTTAACTTCGTCTGAGCATTTGCCAAAAAAATATCTGTAAAATAATGCAAGGGAGGCAACATTCTTCTTACTTGCAGGGGAGGTAGTTTGCATGTAATGACAGGGTTGTTAATGATTCTAACAGCTTTGTTCTGAATTTTGTCTAATTGTCTTAATGCAACCTCTCTACAACCTTTCCACAAGGGTGAGCAATATTCAAGCTGAAAGCGCACATGACTATTATAAATTATAGCTAACTGCTCATCGATGAAGGAGTTACGGACTCTGTACAATAATCCAAGTTTCTTTGAGGCGGTTTTAGCAAGTGATCTGACATGAGAGGTCCAGCTGAGGGCACTGTTATGTGAGATGCCAAGAATTTCAATACTTTTGGAGATGGGAATATTAGTAGCACTAAAGGTAATGTACGAATCTGGCAATATCTATCTATTAGTAAACTGTATATATTTAGTTTTACTAACATTAAAAGAGACAAGGTTGTTTTGTCCCCATTCACTGATCGTAGATAGATCTTGATTTATGGAGATGGCTGTACTGAGTTGAGAGGTAGAGATATTAGACTTTGTAAATGGGTGTCTGAGTGTGAATGAGCTATGTAGTGTTGAGTCATCTGCATATGAGTGAATGGGATTGTGGGTGACAGATAAGAGATCATTAATATGAACCAGAAATAGAGTTGGTGCCAGAACTGATCCTTGCGGCACGCTGGCGTTAACTGAGTGGAAATTGGAATATACATCATCTACTTTTACTCTTATTTTCCAGTCACTAAGATAAGAAGAAATCAAAGGAACAAAAGACGTTAGTCCATAGCAAGGGAGTTTGGACAGCAGGGAACGGTGCCATATTCTGTCGAAAGCTTTAGAGATATCAAGAGCTACTGCATGAGTTTCTCCAAAAAGATCAATTGATTGATGGATGGTATGAGTTAAGAGATTGAGTATGTCAATGGTGGATCTTTCATGGTGAAAACCATATTGTCTATCACTAATTAAGTAGCTGGATTCAAGATGTTTAACAATGTGCTTATTAATTCAAGTTTCAAATACCTTACCAAGAGAACATGTGACAGCTATTGGTCTGTAATCGGAGGGGTCAGACGAACTTCCTTTCTTCGGAATTGGGTGGATATTGGCTTCTTTCCATGAATTTGGGAATAAAGAAGTACGTATGCATAGTCTGAATAATTTAGCTAGGACAGAGGCAAATTCAGGGGAACACTTTTTCAAAACAATTGGCAGAATTCCATATGGACCTGGAGCTTTGTTGGTAGGTAAATTGTCTAGGATGGATTTTATGTATCTTGTGTGTATTTTAAGTGGGGCAATTTTGGGAGAATCAAGTTCCAGTACTGGGACATTCTGGCTGGTATCGTCTATGGTAGAGTTTCTGGCAAAGGTACTGGCAAAAATATCTGCTTTCCCACGCGGGTCATTTGTAATGTTGCCATCTGAAGATTTTAGTGGGAGAATGGATGATGACTTGTTAAAGTTATTATTGAAAGAATTAAGAGTTGACCAGAATATTCTATTGTCATTAGGGCTGTTCAGTAGTTTTGATGCTTGCTTTTGAAGAAAGTTTGATTTAGATAGATTTATTACAGCTTTTGCATGATTTCTAGCAATTTTAAATTGGGAGAGTGATTCAGATATTTTTTATTTTAAGTAAGAGTTATATGCTAATGACTTTTGGGCTGTTGCTCTAGCACAGTTGCCATCAAACCATTTTGGAGAGTTTGATCTTTTAGTGAACTGTTGACTTGGTATGAATAAATCCATACCAGCTAGTATTAAGTCACGGGACTGGGTAGAATTGGGATCACTAAAGAAGAAAGACTGCCATGGAATGTCAGCAAGATAATTTCTAAATCCATCCCAGTCTGCCCTATCAAAGTGCCATCGGGTCACCCTGACAGGTTCAGGACGGGGAGGTGTGGGAGGGTTAGCTAATGAGGCTTTGATGAGATTGTGGTCAGAGGATCCAAGTGGTGACAGTACCTCTATCCTGTATTGATCTGGATTATTTGTCAAGAATAAATCCAAGAGATGGGTATTATGGCCAGGATTATCAGGTATTCTGGTTGGTTGCTTTACCAACTGGGTGAGATTAAACGACTCTGCAAACAGCTCGCACTCTAGACCAGCGTCGTCAGTCCGGGCAGAATGCAATAACCATTCAACATTATGTATGTTAAAATCACCCAAAATGGTAATTTCGGTGCCAAGGGCAAGGTTAAGGTTGCTCAACTGAGTGGATATGGAATCAAATACACTGGGTTCTGAAGAAGCATTAGGGGAACGATAAACTACACAATTATATTTGGTAATGTTTTGACAATTTAGTTTATATAATGAGTAATCAAAACTGGATGAAGTGAAGTTTAAAAGTGTCAACTGCATATTGGGATTTGATATAAGAATAGGTGCCGCCCTTGTTACGGAAGTTTGTAAGGAGAGATACACATAGTTGATAAGAGACAGATACATATAGACGGATAAGAATATATATATATACAGTATAGACAGATAGAGACATGGATGGATAGATAAACAGATAGGCAGATAGATATAGATAAGAGAGATACATATAGATGGATAAGAATACAGTATATATATACAGTATAGATAGATAGAGACATGGATAGACAGATAAACAGATAGGCAGATAGATATAGATAAGATAGACAGATAAGAATATATATATATATATATATATATATATATATATATATATATATATATCGGACAAGAACCCATGCACTCAACATGGTATGGCCAATCTTAAATGTCAGGACCAACTTGTTGGTTCACTGAAAGCAGTGATGAGAAATAGGGAGGTGAGTATGGAAGTTAAGAAGTCACTGTATGATAGTATTGTGATCCCTACCCTGATGTATGGAAGCGAGGCGTGGACCTTGCAAGAGGGGAACAAGTCAAGAGTGAGAGCAGTGGAAATGAGTTACTTGAGAGGAGTATGTGGAATGACTGGGAGGGACAGGTTGACGAATGAAGAAGTGAAGGAACGTTGTGGGGTGGATGTGGATGGGAAGATTAGGAGAAATACACTGACGTGGTTTGGACATGTGG
Organism: Coenobita brevimanus; assembly: GCF_032717465.1. Lineage (NCBI taxonomy): Eukaryota > Metazoa > Arthropoda > Malacostraca > Decapoda > Coenobitidae > Coenobita > Coenobita brevimanus. The sequence continues at coordinate 27,239,328 of NC_137040.1, read as the reverse complement.
AGAGAATGGAGAATGAAAGACTGACTAAGAGGGTGTATGTAGGTGAGGTGGAGGGAGGGAGAGGGAGGGGTAGACCGAGGATGAGGTGGAGGGATGGAGTTGAGAGGTATATGAGGGAGGGGGGGGTGAGTTGGGGGGAGGGCAGTCAAATGGTGGGTGACAGAGTGACTTGGAGGTGTTTTGTCTGCGGCAACCCTTTGCGGGATTAGGGCGTCAGGCTATAGATAGATAGACAACTTGCCTAGCCCCAGGCTCCTACGCTCCTCATGGGGAAACATAGGATTGGATGATGGATGGATGGAGAGAGAGAGAGAGAGAGATGAACAGATAGTCCGTCCCTCCCTTCCTCTTTTGAGGGAACAAATTTGTAGGCTTGTAGCCTTTGGTTCCTTCTTTGATGCATTAAAAAAAAAAAAAAATCCTGATACAGTACTTCTTCACTTAGCACTGTAGGTGAAAGCTGTTAACTGAGGGCAGTTTTCCAGTAACAAAAATTATATTCTTAGATACACCAATCAAAACTGTTGAGAAAACAAGCCTTCACCTACTGGATACAGTGTCTCTAGTGTCTGGTTATCTGGCAAAATCACTGGCCAGCCATCCCCAGCTGAAGGGTTAATAACATGGGTGATTTGCAAGTGCTTGTGAGTGTAGTGCAGTGATTCCCCAAGTGCTCGTGAGTGTAGTGCAGTGATTCTCAAACATATTTTCACCTCATCTCCCACTTGCTAGGATCTTAACGTCCTCATGGCCCCCCTTCAGTTTTCTCTCAAGCCCCTCACAAATAATGATGAAGAAAACTGTTTTGGTGCTTTCCATTAACTGTAACATTTACAACTACTGTATCAGTCAGAATGAATATTTTGTTACATATCACTGGGATGGATGACACTCGTTTGCTTTCAGTCATCCACCTGATTCAAGGCTGAGTCACTGATAATGCCCATCTTATATTTGGGTCCACATCCAATCAGTTTTGGCTTTTACTTTTTATGTGTAGATGGGTTGAGAAACCAGATTCACATAAATATGTTTTGGAAAACGGCAAGAGGACTCTAAGTGCAATTTCACTAACTTCTGGAAATGACTGATACATGGAGCACCAGAACAGTCAACTGGGGTCATGGCTGAGAGGAACATTACAACAGGGAGAGAGGCATTCACACTTCCACCCTGTACGCAGTTCTAAGTCTGTTGGAAGAATCCCTTCTATAGAGGTGAATAAGACTTTTTATGTGGTTTGCTCAGTAACAAGTTCACTCCTGCATATTGCACATAGTGCTGCCACTTGGGCATATTTTTTCTGCTTGCTCACTGGTGCAGCAGTGTTGAAACATAGCAAGTATATGCTGGAGCAAGGGGGAGTAAGACAACAAGTTTAAACGTGTGGCCTCCCTCAATGTGTGTAAGGCAGACAGAGTCTGATTTACTACTTACACTAGTCTGCCATGGCCCCCTAAAATCCTGCCATGGCCCCAAAGCCATGGCTCCTAGTTTGAGAACCAGAAAGAGGTGCCTGGAGGTTTTTTTAACATGTACAGTAAAACCTCAATATAACGGACTTCAATAGACCGGAATTCGCTTTTCTCAGGCTTGAGGAGCTACTGGACTAAATTCCTATATATAGGAAAAAGTCTGATAATGCCAGAAACAGTCCGGACTGTCTGACCACTTCAGCTATGTTCACCACAATAAGGTAAATAAAAGACATGTTTATCAGTGTGCAGTACAGTATTATTATATATACAGTATTATACCATTTGATTAATGAGGCGAAGTTATAACACAGTACACTACCACAACAGTAGTCAAAACTGTTTAAAAACTGTTCATGCGATCTGGACTAATGTCTGATATATTGGAAAAAGTCCGGATTAGGAGCGGGAAGTCCGGATGTCGTTTTTATCGGAATTTCACATTTTTTGGAATGGTTTGGGCCCCAATTAGTCCGTTATAGTGAGGTCATACTGTATTACCATCAAGAGAAGTAAGCTAGTCATCTACCCTTAACCTCTTCACGCCGGGGGTTTTCTAATGTCACACGCTTCTCCCTACAGGGGATCCGTGATTTTGGAAAAATTACCCTTACTTCAAACCCTAATATCTGCCAGACTATAAAAGCAAGAGAAAAAATTAAAGATACATAAGACTCACCAACTTTTCCTCTTTCAAATGAAAGTATCCCCACGTCTTCTGGTGGTCCCGTTGATATGTTAAAGTTCTAAGGCTGGCAGGAAGACGCTTGCAGCTATACACGTCAACCAGCGTTGCTCCGTGCCCAAAATCGCGACGGCTATACACGTCAACTGGCGTTGCTCCGTGCCCAAAATCGTGATGGCTATACACGTCAGCCAGCGCGTAGGGGTTAAAGGTAGTGGCCTGAAGAGTAGGTTGTAGCACCAGCCAATCAAGGTAGTACTCCAAAGAGGAATGGGAATGCTGGTGATAGGGACAGCTGAAGCTCCAGTTTCACTAGCTGCTAGAATATCTGACCATCCCACTTTGCTGACCTTTTCAGTGTGATACTAACATGGAAAGTAGACCAGCATACTCTCCCAAACACTTTCCTCTATCTCATGCACTACCCTATATGCGCTTTACGTATCACATAACGTGCCCCATTAATTATGGGGGTTGATACCAGCAAAGGTGGTATGGTCAGAAAATTTTGCCCTCGCTACCTAGTAGCAGGCCTATAGAATGGAGGCGTGATAAGGGCTCCGCCAACACAGATTTGAGGGCTGGGATGGGACTCGAACCTGTGCTAGCGGGTACAGGGCACTGTGGTTCCCTGGCCACTACTCCTGCCCAATAGAGAGGGGCCTGAACCTGGGAGCAGTGCCCCAGGAGGCTGCCCTATCAGTGGGTGTATAATGACGGGGCAGTTACAGTGCCAAGGCGTGCTTGGAGGGTGTCCCTGTAGCTGTCCTGGCAGGGTGCCCCAAGGCCACTGCCCCAGCCACTGGTCATGGCTGGTGGGCTATGGGTCCCAGATCCTATGCCTGGACTTGGGAATGTGCTGGTGGGTGGGGCCTGTGGTCTGTCTCTCCCCATTAGTTTTTACCAATTATGACAAAAAAAAAGAGGGAATCAAAGCAAGCCTAAGGAAACTAAATCACCCAAAGGGATGAGAGTGGCATCATGCAATGTGGGAAGTTTGAGGGGTACAGCTAGGGAAGCGGCTGGGGCGTTGAGTAGGAGGTGGGTGGATGTTGGATGTGTGCAAAAAGTCAGACATAGGGGATCAGCCAGAATGATTACCGGGAGGGATTGTCATTACAAGTTATTTTGGCTGAGAAGGGCAGATGGATATGGTGGTGTGGGTGTGTTAGTTAAGGAGAAATGGGTGGAATATGTCATGAATATAACGAGAGTAAGTGACAAGTCAGTGAATGTACAGCGAGGTTGGATGGTGAGGAATTGGAAAATGTGAGTACGTTTAAGTACTTGGGTAGTGTGATGAGTAAGGATGGAGGTTTGGAGGGTGAAGTGCTTGAAAGGGTACAGCAGGGAAGAAAGGTTGCTGGTTTCTTGAAAGGAGTGATAAGAAACAGGGAAGTGAGCATGGAAGTGAAAAAGTTACTACATGACAGTATTGTGATACCAACTCTAACGTATGGAAGTGAAGCTTGGACGTTGTTGGAAGGACACAAGTCAAGAGTGAGAGCAGTGGAAATGAGATATTTAAGAGGAGTCTGTGGAGTCACATGGAGAGACAGGCTGACAAATGAGGATATAAAGGAGCATTGTGGTGTGGATGTGGATGTGATAGGAAGCGTTAGAAGGAATACAGTGAGGTGGTTTGGCTATGTGGAGAGGATGGAGGGCGAAAGACTGACGAAGAGAGTGTATGTGAGTGAGGTGGAGGGAGGGAGAGGGAGGCCGAGGATGAGATGGAGGGATGGGGTGGAGAGGTATATGAGAGAGGGGGGTGTGAGTTGGGAGCAGGGCAGTGAAATGGCGGGGGACAGGGTGATGTGGAGACAATTTGTTTGTGGCAACCCCGAATGGGATTGAGGCATCTGGCAATAGATAGATAGATAGAAATGACACGATAATAGTAGTGAACATTTTCTACGGTGAGATAATGTTTTCATTTATACTGGCATATGCTCCACAGGCAGGCTTGGATGAGGTAGAGAAGGATAGATTCTGGAATGACTTAACCCTCAACAGGTGGGCGATGCTGCCTAACGTCTGTGTGTGAGAAGACAGGCATCGTTATGTAACATCCGGCTACTTTCTGTCCTAATTTATTAGTGAAATTGGGCGATATGGCATCCTTGTCACCTACCACCCTAACCTCTTCCCAACCATGCTTTGAACAAGTAAAATGTATGTACATAAGTTGCAGTGTTATAAGAGTTCATGTAATATGGAATACAGTAAGCTCGCCCCTAATGCGAGGGTTTTGTTCCAACCGTGGTGCATTCGGCGTGAAACTGCTTAAGTTTTAACTACTCCTTATTTTGCTCCCTAGACCCCCTAAATGTGGTGTTTTGCTGTTATCTGCCATTGGTAATCAATATGAAGCACTTTTAAGTGGTTAGAAGGTTTATTGAAAGTTATAATTTACAAATACAGTACTGCACAGCAAAACTTCAACACACAAATACATAAACCCAAGGCAACGCTCCGATGCCGATTGGTTTCGGGACAATTCGTCGTCAAGTCAATTCGCCATCACAACAATAACAAGACAATTCCCTGTCATTAATGAAGGCAGCTGTGAGTGATGCTAAAATATAATTCAAAGGCGAAATAAGTATATTTATAGAATGACGGGGAATTGTTCAGGGTGCGAATTGTCCTGATGGGGAATCGTCCATGTTTTGACAGGGAATTGTGTGACGGCGAACTGACTTGACAGAGAATTGTCTTGGAACCCGCCGATCATGGGTTATCATAATTACAGAACAGGTTAACTGGTTACAAGGCTTTATTTAACGCTTTAACTTTATTTAAGTGCTTTAACTTACATACCAGAACAGTAAATATTTAACTTACAAATACAGTACCGTGGAAAATCAGTGCAGCAAATCTTTAATGAAAAGGCAATATTCCGACGCCTATCAGGCAAACTGGTTATAAGACTTTATTTCTTGCTTTAACGTTATTTACTAGTATTTTAACTTGTACATAAACTTACCAGAACGATAATGTAAATATTCAACTTACAAATACAGTACTGAGGAAAAGCTGTACAGCGAATCACATGAGCACGTGATCAAAACAAACCATGTAGGCTGCGCAGAGATTTGAGGATTTGGCCTTTCAAAGGCCTCTCGCGTAAATTTATAGTTTTCAAAATGGTTCTTTAACATCACGTTGTCTTATATGTATCCCAGCACTAACTGCGTGTAATTGCACGCGCTTTCGGCGAGAATGTGTTTGGGGTGAGCTTACTGTATAAGGTTGTAAGTTTTATTGTAATATGTGTTCAAGTAAAACAGAAAACACATACATAAGATTTTGAAGACATCAAACAGAATAAATAATGCATAAATGATAAATTTCGTGTTCACTGGTGAAGAAAAAGAAAATGAATCAAGAGTCAGCTACCCTCGCCCCAAGCGCACCTGGTGATAAGCTGCCTGCCCGCACTCCTCCCTCGCTTCTCCCCTCCTCCTACAGCCAGCAGAGACATACTACCATGTAACACCTCTTACCTTTGTTTTTCATTCATTTTCATCGATTTATGCATGTTTAAGCTTATTCCTTGATACTTTATTTTTCCAAAAATATGCCACCCCACGGTCATATAATTGATACGTTGCCCGCCCATAAGGAGTTAATACATGTAGTAAGTGGTATCGGGGATGATGAAACTGTAGGTTTTTGAGGGGACTTAAATGGTCATGTAGGTGAAGCAGCTCAAGGATTTGAAGGAGTACATGGAGGATGTGCATATGGTACAAGAAATGAAGAGGAAAGGATACTTGAGTTTGGGGAGGCAATGAACATGATTGTGTGCAATGCACATTTTAGGAAAAGAGAGTAGGTTGATTACATATGAATCTGGGGGAAATTGCAGCCAGATACACTATTTCCTCATCAGGAGGGCTGGCAGGAGGTTAGTGAAGAATGTTGAAGTTATAGGGAGCGAAGAGTGTGTCCAGCAACATAAGTTATTGATATGTGATATGGTGCTTAACCCATCCACTTCTGGGGTGTTTTTTTGGGATGGATGTCCCAGACATGAGGATTTTGAGATATATAAAGAGATTTTTTTTTTTTTTTTTAAATAAAATACTCCATACCAAAAAATAGACCATAATTTTCTGTAAACAAATTTTTTTTTGAGCTGTCAATACCTGTGATGCTGGAGTTGCTCCAGTGCCAGACACATGCCACTGGGTACTGTATAATGATAAACTATTTATTTATTTTTTATTTTTTATTTTTTTTAATTTAAATACTAGCACCTTCATTTTCACTTTCATCTGACAACATATCTGAGTCATCAGACATTGCTTCTATCAGATTCAAATAGTAATTACAGCAGCTAAAGGCTGCCTTGGCAGTGGTAAATTTGTATCTCACACTTCGACATACTGTACTATTCTGGTGAGTGACAAAAATAAGACAATAAAATAGTCATTCCAAGATGGCCACACCTCAGTACTGCATTGCCACCTCCTGATACATGAACCATTATTGGGTCACCAGTACTGGCATGAAAAAGTCCAGAACACTATACATGCCACCCGATGGCTAGACATTTTTTTTTCTGGCACGTATACATGACACACGATGTGAAAGGATTAAGGAGTGGGTGATGAAAAAGAGGACCTATGCACCTAAGGAGAATAATATGGAAGTTGAAAAACCAAGCAGTAAGGGATGCCTTCTATAGCGAGATGAGAGTGATGGCTGAACAAGGAGTCGTTGACAGAAGTGTTAATGAACAGTGGAGAGCTCTCAAGAACAACCTCCTGAGAGTTACTGATTCACTGTCTGGATGGACAAGGGGCCCACCAAAACATAATATAACTTGGTGGTGGGATGAGGGTGTAGTAGCTGCAGTTAAGGAGAAAAGAAGGCTTTTCTGGGAAAGGAAAAAGGGTAGTAACAAAGAGGAATACTTGGCTGCCAAGCATAGGGCTAGAAAAGAGGTTTACTGGGCAAATTCTGAGTGTCAGAGACTTTTACTTGATAACCTAAATAGTCTGGAAAGGAAGAATATGATATTTAAGGTGGCAAATCAGTTGAAGAGGGATGACAGGGATATCATGGGTGATCAGTGTGTGAAGAATGATGAAGGAACGGTAGAAAGGGTATTAAAGATACCTGGCGAGAGCATTACAGCCGGTTGTTGAATGAGGAGTTTGACTGGGACAGGGAAGGTTTGGAGCCAGCAGATCCAGTGTTTGGCCCTTGGCCTTTGAATGACATTGCTCCTCTGAGCAGGGCAACTGGCAGGATGCAGGTGGGGAAGGCAGCAGGTGTGTCTGGGTTAACTGCTGAAATGTTGAAAGCCTCAGGGGATGCAGGAGTGAGGTTAGTCACTGACTTGATAAATACAATTATGTATGAGGGTGCTGTCCCAGATGATTGGCTGAAGAGCATAATTGTAAATGTGTACAAAGGGAGGGGTGATGTCCTGGAAAGGGGAAATTATAGATGCATAAAACGTGACTCTACATTGAGTGACAAGCCAAATGGTTTCCTGTACACCAGGAAACCATTTACTATGCTGGGTGGTAACCATATAACCAAATTTTGGCGCCTGGTGGTTCAGCGGGTAATTATTGCGCTCCAATTGGATTGAGCCGGTGAAGGTTTATCCAAGGGGTGGTTGGGGTTTATTGCTAATGTAATGCCACTCAGGGATGAGTGAGGCTGGTCACTCTCATCTTAAATGTCAGGACCAACTTGCCTAGCCCCAGGCTCCTAAGCTCCTCATGGGGCAATAGGATTGAATGATGAATGAATGAATGAATAAAACTTCTGGACCAGATAATGAAGGTAATGGAGCAAGTTCTAGAAGGTACAATTAGAGAAAGAATGAATATTGATGAGATGCAGTTTGGGTTTATGCTTTAACAGAGTCCCTAGAGAGGTGGTGAAGTGGGCAGTGAGAAAGCTTGGGATCAAGAAGTGGCAGGTTGGGGTCATTATGGCCATGTACATGGGTGCTCACACCCTGGTAAGGGTGAATGGAGATTTGAGTGATGAGTTTTCCATGAATGCTGGTGTGCATCAGAGATCAGTCTTGAGCCCCTTGTTGATTATCATGGGACTTGAAGCCCTCTCACGTTACTTCCGAAATGGACTCCTGTGGGAGAAGTTGTATGCAGATGATTTAGTGTTGACTGCAGAGATTGAAAGGGAGGCAGAGGAAAGACTTAGCAAGTGGAGAGATGGTATGGAGCACAACGGCTTAAGAATGAATGCAAATAACACAAAAGTGATGGTATCTAGGGTTGGTGGCAGTACTGTCAAAGAAAAGGGAGAGTGGCCATGTGTGATTGCCACAAGGACGTGGGAAGCAATTCCATCTTGTGCCATGTTTGTGATAAGTGGGTGCATAAGAGATGTAGTGGTATTAGAGGCAGACTGCGAGGTAATACTGATTTCATGTGTGTGTGGTGTGTCGGGGAGAGAATGTGGAGATCATCAGGTGTGAATGGACTGATCTTGCTGGTGAGCCTCTAGAGTGTGTGGAAGTGTTTTGTATATTTGGGAGACATGTTATGCACTGGAGGGGGGGCAGGAGCTAGCTCTGTGGCTAGAGTGAGGAGTGGTTGGAAGAAGTTCAGGGCGCTGCTGCATCTCCTGACATTGAGAGGCTCTCCCTCCATGCAAAGGGATCTTTGTAAGCGGCATGTGTTAGGAGTGTAATGCTGTATGGCCGTGAGACCTGGGCAGTAAAGGAAGAGGCTTAAACGTACAGAAATGCCAATGATTAGGTGGATGTGCAGTGCATCCCTGTGTGCGAGGCCTGGGAGGGCTAGGTTTACGATGGAAGAGAGGTAGGATGGGACTGAAGTGTATTGGTGCTGTGATGAGGAGTGATAGATTGAGGTGGTTTGGGCATGTGGAGAGGATGGGGGATGATAATTGGGTGTGGAAAGTGAGAAGTGTTAACTTCAGGGATAGGTTTGCAAGAGTTAAACCGAGAAAGACCTGGGACGAGGTCAATGAGTGTGATCTCAGGGATAAGAGACTGAATAGGGAAGTTGCCAGAGATTGAGCAGAATGGAGAGCTGCCATTAAGTGGCCAAGGCCGACGCATGCAAGCATGGTGGAGCCTTGAAAAATGAAACGAAAACAAAAACGAACTGTGTATGCCTAGCCTATGGCCTCTACATATCCATCCATCCATTGCCAGATGCCACAATCCCTTAAGGGGTGGCCATTTGACTTTGAGTTATTGGTTTTATGGGAAGGGGCACTAACCCTCCACCAACCCACTTGCTGACACGTAGGAAGCACGTATGGGTTGGTTATATGGTTACCATATAAATGGTTTCTTGGCTTACAGGAAACCATTTGGCTTGTCACTCAATGTAAAGCCACCTGTAAAGGAAAGAAAATCAATAAGAAGTGACAGGAAAGATGGGAGATATAGGAAGAGAGGAGGGCAGGCACAGAAAAAGAATGATAAAGGATAAGGAAGAAGTAGGCAGCACTACATCAAGTGAGTGGATCAAAGGGGGTAATATGGGACAGGCTGTTTCCATTTACTTTACATGTTTTTCAGTCACATAATACAGTTTAATGAAGAGAAATAAGCTGGTCATTTACTTTCAAATTTGCTGAACTTCAGTATCCTAACCTTGAACTTTATCACTCCAAATGAGGTAATGTTGTTACCATTTTGTTCATTTACTTTCAGGCTCATCAACATTCATCCTTCTGGCATACCTGAACTACAGTTGGAATGGGAAGGATCACCCTCGACAGTTGATTCAGACTGGCTGTGTTTACATCTGGGCACTCAGGTAGGATTCCTTCAGTTCTATGATGGATCTTCTTTCTCCCTGCTACATGATCACCAAACAATTTTCTTCAACTTAGGACAGGCCTGTAATAGTAAAGGAGTTAATGATAGTTATAACTTACCCCTTGACTATAAAAAGTGTCTGTTTATCTATAGCATATACATCCTTCTGGGGGATGGGAAAGGAACTGAGAGAGGTTTCTGTAAGCATGCATCTCCACCACCCAGTCATATTGGTGCCTCTCACCTGCACCTCAGCTATGGATAGGCTTGGATTCAGGAGGTTAAATGAGGATCAAGAATTAATGGATTAATTGGTGTGGATGGTTATGCCTGCCAAGTGGAGTCAGGATTCCAGGGACTTGAATAGTGAGTGAATGTATGACTCATTTCATTGGGTATGCTGTTGATTCTCCCTCTGTCATTTTTATCTCTTCTGACACTAATGGTCCCTACCTCATCCCATCCGTAGGTGGGAAAATGAGTTTGAGATGATGATGATGATAATGATGTTTTGTTACAGACTGGGTTTGTTCCTCTTCACAAGGGTTGTGAAAGCTGGTCATGATCGCAGGTTTAAAAATGCCATACAGCAGCCATCTTTGTTGTGGGTTTACTGGACCCTGCAAGGTAAAATATATTGTACATGCAGTGAAATGAAAATGGTTAGGGCAGAGTTTATTCCTCAAAAAATACATCTGTGAGTAATGATGAATGTGGTGTGATTGCACATGTAAGTGATGATGATGATGATGAAACAGTGAAGATGGAAAAATAAAAAACAAATAAGATTAGTAATGTAGTATAAGTACTGTATACTCTTTTGATGAGTCAAGGATTGATGAATGAATAATATTTCTCATGTTCATCCCATCATCCGTTTTGCCACAAGAGGTCGGAGTAAGGATGTATTATAATAATAATAATAATGATAATAATAACCATTTATATTATTATTATTATTATTATTTATTATTATTATTATTATGACAGTCATGGTGGTCTTCTGGGTTTAGGCACTCTAACTGGATGTGGTGTACATCTGAGGGGTGGTTGAGGTTATTGCTCATATAATGCCACTTGTAGACAGGCAATTTGTCACCCCTCACCATAAATGTTGGGACTAAATAGCCCAGCCCTGGGCTCCTATGCTCCTTTTGGAGAAATAAAAGTTTGTTTGTAGGGTAGATAAGTAGATAGACAGCTAGATAATGATAGTGAGTATTAACCGCCATATACTCTAGGTGTATGGGTATTAGTCACTCTGCTACCAAGCCTGCTGGCCATCAAATCGCCCCATCAGAGAGCAGTTGGAACCCGTGACTATCTGGGCTGGGGTCTGTGGGTAATTGGCTTTGTGACTGAGGTGATGGCAGACTACCAGAAGACGGCATTCAGAAATGACCCTGCTAACAAGGTAAAATTGTGTGGTGGTAGCAAGAGTAATACAAGTGTTGGTGTGGGATGTCTTCACATGGCGTCACTAATATACTGTAACAAATACAGCTGGGCAGTCAGCTCCATCCATGTCCCCTGAAAGGAGGAGGATGGACTGCAAGGCAGTTTCAGCCTGCAGCTCACTAGGTTCATATACAGATCAAACTGAGGCCACAACAGTATCAAGTGTTAGATAAAATTATCTCATCACTAGGAGATCTTTGTTTTTAGCTTTGTTAGGCTGAACAAAATCACCTGGTAGAAGCATGAATAAAAATAAAGATATCATATTATAAGTGTTATTTTATCTTGGCAGGATAAATTCATTTAGAGCAGACTGTATTCACTCTCGTGGATTCGTAACTATTTTGGAGAAAATGAGTGGTGCTAGCAAGAATAAAATATACGGTAAAAGCTATCATCATTCTTTTGTGTATTAAGGCTCCAACATGCTTGCCTGCATCAGCTTAGGTCACTTAACAGGCTCTTCACACTGCTGAATCTCTTGCAGCCTCCCTATCCAGTCCCTTATCCCTGAGGTAACACTCTATGAACTCATCCCAGGTGTTTTTTGGTCTGTCACTCGCAATCCTACTCTCAAAATTCACACTTCTCACCTTCCACACATATTTGTCATCCTCCATTCATTCAACATGACAAAACCATCTCAATCAACCCCCCCTCATAAACAGCAAAATACATGAACTCACACAATTCATCAAACAACAGAACATACACATTGCCATCTTACAAGAAACAAAACTACACAGCACAGAAAACACCAACATTTCATAACTTCACCACCATTCGACAAGACCGGGCTGACGGCAGTGACGGTGGACTCATCACCCTGGTACACAAATCCATCAACTTTGCAGATACCAGTGCACACACAAAGTCACTTCTCCCCCCACATGACACCACAACAGAAATACAATCAATTAAAATACTCACTGGTAACAAATCACACATAACAATCGCTAACACATACATTCCCCCCCAATCGTCCCCCACAGTACCACACAATTACTCTCCACAGATACACCACATCACTAACATACACAACATCATCCTGGGTGGTGATTTCAAATTCCAAGTCGTCGGCCTGGCATGTCAACAACCCTGACACAGACAGAGGGCTGGTACTACAATCCCTGACAGATCATCTTTTCATACTAAACAGTCTAGACCAACATACCCATATCCCACACCAAGCCCTCTTCCTCCCATCATCTCCAGACATCACCTTCTGCTCCCCAAACCTCGCTCCCACTACATCATGGAGAGTGGTCAAAACCCTGGGTTCTGATCACCTCCCAATCATCATCACTACCAAAACCAGAATCACCCCAGCTGGCCACAAACACACATACACTGGCATGGTGCAACTGGTGTGGGACAAGTAAGAAGAGAGTGTGCAGTGTTAAACAGTTATAATTCACAGTGCAAAGGATAATTGCAGCACAACACTGGATTACTGTACATGCTTCAAATGCACCTTCACCATTGTCAGAGCCTTAGAGGAGGCAGGTTAATCTTCATGACGGTCACAGACGTCGTAAGTACCCTGTAGACTGCTAAATATTTTCCTTACTCACTTCTAATTTCTCATTCTTTGGTTCCTTTTCATTGATTGCATGGTTTCTGTCCCTTATTTGTGTGAATACGGTCTTAAATAGGTGCTGTGCTGGTCTGGCAGGGAGTTATTTAGGTGGTTTTCAAAGTTAGGTTGGGTTAGGGTCCATAAGTACCTGTCCATGGGCATTTTCCCATGTCCCTGACAAACCAAAGTCTTAGACATGCCTTTGACTTTATTACGTCGGATCTTAGAGGTATTACCGTATATACACGTACAGTATACAGTCACTGCTAACATAACGTGCGAATATTGTTCCTGGCAGGTCCCGCTTTATGAAAATTCCGCATTATACGGCCATATGTTTACATGTTAAAGGGTTTCATGGTACCCAAGCCAGCCCCAACTTCACCTTTTGGGGCAATTGTCCAGGACTTTTCCCAGGATATTTACCTACCTAAAAATGACTTCAGTACACACAAACACTGGAGGATTCCTCACCTTGAATTGAAGAGTTTGTGGGCTTCCTGGGAGGAGGGGGAGTGGGGTACCAAGGCAGGGCAGGACTCCTACTGGTCCCTAACACGGTCCTCTGGACGCACGGGCTCCACAGAGTCCTTTGTACATTTATAGAGTTGATTGGAACTCCTTCCCTCTCCTTTTGGTTGCAGTACGTGACCAGGGACCTTTCCATCATAACAAGCGCTGGGTCAGACAAATAGTTGACTTGTTGACTAGGCACTTTCTGGTGATGGCGGTGGCTGAATCGGTAAAGAGGCGCCTTGCAGTCCTAATGGACCCAGGATCGAATCCCGGCTGGGGCAGAGAACAGTTTAAGGATTTGAATTTCCTAAAAAGCAGACTTTCCTGATCTACCTGATGACCCGCCGACATGTCGTAAAAGTACCCCCGCTAATACCAATACACCAGTCCTGTATGAGACAGCCCTAGCATGTATTCAATATGGACGGTGGGTGTTAGCGCCGAAGTGGTGACATGTGGAGGTGAAGGAGGACTACTGGGCCTTGGGATAGGCCACTGTCCCCAAGAAATAGGGCCTGAGCCTTTGCCCAGAGTCGGACACGTAAAAAAAAAAATAAAAAAAATAAAATAAATAAATTACATTCTCCTCTCTCCTTCCGCCTGATCACATCAAGCTTCTGCTCCTGGGTCAAACTCTTCCGCCGTCTTGCTAAATCATGGCAGGGCAGCATGGTTAGGCTGGGTCAGGTGGCCAAATAAAAAAACAGTTAACAGCACGTGTGGAGGCAGAGAGCAGGCAGAGGGTTGACTGGAGTGACCCAGGAATCAGGGTTGCCAACCCAGATTTTCAAATGTCGCCTTGCATTTACCTAAAAGTCGCTAAAATGTCATTAACCATTTCATCAAGTCACTAATATTACTCCTCCCCCCCCCACATTTTTTGTAATCAAGCTATTGCAGTTTTTTCTACACAATATTGACAAAATAGGTCAGTATAAGTCAACAGGTCAAACATGGCCAGAGTTCCCTCCACTTTTGTTTCACGAAGTTTCTTAAATGGAAGAACTGTGTGTTGCACTCTATTAACCAATACACCGTGGGGTTGTTTTGGTGCTCCTTGTGTGTTCCGCGAGGATATTCGTGCTCCAACAGACTTTGTAAAAATATTTGCCAAAAATCAGTTATTAGTCCCCTACCCTGGGGGTAGGGGGGTTTCAAGAATACTCCCCCAGTATCCCTGCTTGTCGTACGAGGCGACTAAAAGGGTTGTGGTGGGTTAGTGCCCCACCCCGTAAAAAGAACTAACTAAAAAAGCAAATAAAGCGCCTCGGACCCGGACGGACCATACGTTGACGACTAAGGAACGGACAAAGGACATTCTGAGGGTGGGAACATGGAATGTGAGAGGAGTGAATGATGAAGTGAAAGAGAGAGAGATTGTCCAGGTGCTTGAGGATGCAAAAGTGGATATATGTGGATTGACTGAAACTAAATGGAAAGGTGAAAGGGTGAGAGAATGGGAATACAGTGTAGGTATATGTGCGGGAGTCAGTGAGAATGAGAGGGCAAGAGAGGGAGTATGTCTGATGATAAGCAAGAAGTGGAAGGAGAATATAAGAGAGTATGGAACAGTGGGTGCAAGGATTGTATGGGTGAGGATGAAAGTAGGTATACAAGCATGGGCAATTGTATGTGTGTATGCTCCAACAGAGGATCGAGTGGCAAGAGTGAAAGATGAGTTTTGGGCGAAAGTAGAAGCATGTATGGACAAGTTTGAAGGAGCGAGAGAGTGCTGTTGATTGGAGACATGAATGGCAAAGTTGGGAATCTATGAGTGGATGGAGTGGTTGGTCAGTGGGGTGTGCCAGCTGAAGTAGATGGGAATGGTAGTGCTTTGGTGGACATCTGTGCTTGTAAGGGGTTGGCAATAGCCAACACCTACTTTCGTCATAAGATGATCCACCGGTATACATGGAGAGTAATGAGGAGGATGGATGGTGAACTTGCTGAACGAAAGGCAATGATAGACTACGTGTGTGTGGATGAGCGAATGAGAAGACAAGTGTTGGATACAAGAGTGTGGAGAGGATGCGGGAATGGAGTCTCGGACCATCACTTAGTGATGGCCAAGGTAAAGATGCAAAGAAAGTGGTTGAGGAGGCAAAGGGGAAGACAGGAGGAAGCAGCTCCTGTGAGAAGAGTGGAGAAATTGCAAGATAGTGAGAAAATGACAGAGTATAAGAGCATAGTGGAAGAAAGATTGGGAAGGTATGAGCTAGAGCAGATGGAAGGGGTGGAAGATGTATGTAAGATATTCACGGAAGAGATAGGCGCAGCGTGTGAGGCGGTTTGTGGAGTGAGGAGGAGATGCAAGGGTGTGCAAGGGACAGCATGGTGGAATGATGAGGTGAAACAAGCTGTGGAACAAAAGAAGAAGGCATATGGTGAATGGTTGGCGAGTAGAGGTAGGGGAGAAGATGAGAGAGAGAAGAGAGAGGTATATGTGAGCAGGAGAAGGGAGGTTAAGAGACTGGTGAAGGAGAGTAAGAAGAAAGTGGATGAAGAGTTTGGGAGGAATCTGAGTGTGAAATGGAGGGAGAGTAAGAAATTGTTTTGGAAGGAGGTAAAGAAAGTAAAGCATTGTGAAAGGGGAAATAATAGGGGAGTGAAAGATAGGAATAATAGATTGTTGGTGGAGAAGAGAGAGAAATTCAGGAGATGGAAGGAGCACTTTGAGGATTTGTTGAATGTAGAGAGTGAGAGCAGTGTGAGTATAAGTGGTTGGGGAATGGCTGGGAGAAGAAGAGATGAGAGGAGGGAGGAAGAGATCAGTAGGGCGGAAGTAGTGGAAGCGATGAAGAAGATTAAGCTGGGAAAGGCCCCAGGAATTGATGGAGTGTGTGGTGAAATGCTTAGGTATGGGGGTGAGATTGTTGTGGAGTGGATATATATGGAAGTTGTGTAGATTGGCTTGGGAAGGGTTCCAGAGGACTGGAAATCAGGTACAATTGTTCCTCTGTATAAAGGAAAAGGGGAGAGAGAAGTATGTGGTAACCATAGGGGTATTTGCCTTCTTAGTGTGACTGGTAAAATATATGGTAGAATACTCATTGATAGGGTTAGGCATATGACAGAGGAGCTAGTTGGAGAAGAACAAGGGGGATTTAGGAAGGGAAAAGGGTGTGTAGATCAGATATTTGTTCTAAGATGTTTAGTGGAGAAGTATCTAGAGAAGGGAAGGAAAGTGTATGCTGCCTTCATGGACTTGGAGAAAGCTTATGACAGAATAGATAGGCAAGGTATGTGGAAGGTATTAAGAATATATGGAGTGGAGGGGAAATTGTTGAGTGCTGTGAAGAGTATGTACGAGGGAGCTAGGGCTACGGTGCGAGTGGATGGTGAGCTAAGTGAGTTCTTTGATCTCAATGTGGGACTGAAACAGGGGTGTGTGATGTCTCCATGGCTGTTTAATATATATATGGATGGGGTTGTAAAGGAGATGCAAGGTAGGGCAGTGGATGTGGGGCTGGCCCTAATGAACGAGGGTGAGATTTGGAAGCTTCCGGTGTTGCTGTTTGCTGATGATACAGTATTGTTGAGTGAGGATGAATGGGAGTTGCAAGGTTTGGTGAATGAATTTGGGACAGTGTGTAGGAGAAGGAAGCTGAAAGTTAATGTAATCAAAAGTAAAGTTATGGTGTTTGAGAGGAATGAAGTCACAGAGTGTGCAGTGAGGTTGGATGGTGAGGATATGGAGAATGTGAGTGCATTCAAGTACTTGGGTAGTGTGATGAGTAAGGATGGAACTTTGGGGGATGAAGTACGTGAAAGGGTACAGCAGGGAAGGAAGGTTGTTGGTACACTGAAAGCGGTGATGAGAAATAGGGAGGTGAGTATGGAAGTTAAGAAGTCACTGCATGATGGTATTGTGATCCCTACCCTGATGTATGGAAGCGAGGCGTGGACCTTGCAAGAGGGGAACAAGTCAAGAGTGAGAGCAGTGGAAATGAGTTACTTGAGAGGAGCATGTGGAGTGACGTGGAGGGACAGGTTGACGAATGAAGAAGTGAAGGAACGTTGTGGGGTAGATGTGGATGTGGTTGAGAAGATTAGGAGAAATACACTGAGGTGGTTTGGACATGTGGAGAGAATGGAGAATGAAAGACTGACTAAGAGGGTGTTTGTAGGTGAGGTGAAGGGAGGGAGAGGGAGGGGTAGACTGAGGATGAGGTGGAGGGATGGAGTTGAGAGGTATATGAGGGAGGGGGGGGTGAGTTGGGGGGAGGGTAGTCAAATGGTGGGTGACAGAGTGACTTGGAGGCGTTTTGTCTGCGGCCACCCTTTGCGGGATTAGGGCGTCGGGCTATAGATAGATAGATAGATAGATAGATATGCATATGGCACATACCTTCAGCTTTCTCCTGGGATGTTTGTTGAGCCTTTGTCGAGTACCATAGGACTTGTGGAGACTTCTGAAGTTGGGTAACGAAGTCTCCACTTTACACTTCCCGACACCCTATAATATGATTACCACAGCCTGAAATTATCACTAGAAACACTATTCTATGATTTTCATAATAGTTTGGAATCCATACTCCAAAAAAAAACACTGTGAAAGCTATGATAATTACGAGCGGGTACGAGCTTCCCACTTGCGCTCGTTCCCCGCTGGTTTTCTGTCATTTATTATACATAAAAACACTCACACTTTATATTCCTATTACTATATAACATTTATATATATCTGCAGTCTTTATCCATAAGTTTCCTTAAGTAATAGTAGTTTAGTGTCACTGTAGGCATTCAATTTCTCTCTCAGTAAAATACGTAGAGAGCCAAGGTTTCACTTTCACAGTCATAACTTCAAGTATTTGTACTCATATTCTTATATTACTAATTATTTACATTTCTGTTTACATTTTCTATTGTATTTTCAATATTTACACTTCTATTTTACTTACACTATGTTATGCACTGTCACTTGCAGTAACTTATAAAACTATATTACACTGTTCCATCATATTTACATCCACTGCTTTCACTTCTTATTTACACATAATTTACACATTATTTACATTTTCCACTTGCACTTTTAGAACTGCTTCAGGCTGTGGTAATCAAAAAACCAGGTAACGCAGAGGGGAACCTGACACTCAGCGCACTGCCAAGAGGTGCGTTTGTGCTCAGGTGTGCGTTGGGTGGTATGTGCACACACCTCGCACCTGCGGATCGCAGCCTCCCTCTTGGTTGTGGCAGGCATTTGCACCAGTCTGTGCCGATCCATGTACACCTTCTGCTCAAGTCTGTAGCGAAGCATGGCGCCTTGGAGCTGCTGCTGTCACCCTACCATATCTCTCAAGCAGCTGCTGAACACAAGTCTTGGCAAACAACCTCAGGGAGAAGGACTTGTGTGGCTTTACCTTCATCTTGTACAGGATGAAGGCGTTCAGCATCGTCATGTCAATGAGATGCAGAAAAACTTTCCTGTACCACCTAGTATTCTTCCTGAGGCAGTCGATCTCTCCAATCATCATGTCGGACTTGTCCACCAGCCACATGTTGATATTATAGTCTATGACAGCATCAGGTTTCCTCACAGGTTCGCCTGTCATACGGTCAACCTTCCCACTGTATTTCAGTTCCCCCTTGTGTACGGTGGTGCGCATGTGCACGACCCTCTTGTCATGCCACCGTATTGCCAGCATCTTCTCAGACTTGCGTAGGTGCACGTCTCCTCGCTGCGAGTTTTCTGCCTCTGGGAATTTGGGGAAGTTGGCACGATTGCTCTTCATAGTGCCGCAGGAGCCGATGCCATGCTCTGAAAGGTATTTAGCAAGTTTTGGTGCTGTATAGTAGTTGTCAGTATACAGCACATGATTCCCACCAAAATACCTTTCAAGCAGCACTTTCACTACACAGCCTGAGAAGCCAAGGGGGTGTGTTTTGTCCAGATCGACAATGCTGGCTGAATAGATGATGAAGTCAAGGATGTACCACGTCTTACAGTCGCACAGTACAAAGAACTTGATTCCAAAGCGATGGCGTTTGCTTGGAATGTACTGTACAAACCTAAGCAGCCTCTGAACAAAACCAAGGATTCGTCCATGACATCATTCTGAAAGGGGTGGAAGAATGACATAAACTTATCCTTCATTCTGCTCAGAATCTCCTGGATCTTCCAGATTGGGTTGGTCTGGGAAGGTACATCGTTGTTGGCGAAGTGCAGGTTTCCCATGATGTTCCGGAAGCGATCTCTGGCCATGTACTTACTGAAGGTGGGTGAGGGTAGTAAGGGGTCCATGGACTCATGCTTCTTTGAATGTGGGATGAGAAGCATGAGGGTGAAGAACACATACAGCTCCTACACTCCAAGCACGGTCCACTGTTACATCTTCACTGCACCTGCACCACTTGCAGCACGTTGTGATTCGTACCTGTTTGTCTCATCACATATGTGCTGCATGACTTCGTTATCGAGGAAGGCCAAAAGGAAGTCCACACACTCAGCATCCTTGTCAAGACTGAAGGCAGCCTGTATCCCTGAGGAACTCTCGTCGAAATGAAGATGTTCAGGGACGAAATCGGAACCTTCTGTCCACACGAAGGCGTCCAGGATTCCCTGTCATGGCGGTGTAGGGTGGGTGAGGGTGGAGGGTGGCTGTGAGGCAGACTGGGCTGTTTCAGGGTCACTCTCACTGACCCTAGGTTGCCGTGTAGCACTAGCAGCCCTTACTCTACTTGCTACTCTACTTTTACGTGTCAGGGATTTACCTCTTCCCCTACAGCCTGCCTTCACTATAGGTGCTGGTGGAGACTCCGACGACGAAGACTCAGGAGAAAATTCCACTGAAGATGAGGAAGAAATTAGTGAAGTGGGGCTGGGGGAGCGGGAAGGTGATTCACTTTGGAACTCATGGCGGGCTGGGTCACACAGGGCCATTGTTCCGGGGCTAACCCGCTGCCTTTTCACTCCCTTCCCAAATTCCTTCCCTTGCTGCACTAAGGGCTCCTTTCCCTTGGAGCTAGGGATAACTTGGGACACTGAAGCACTCATACTAGGAGTTTCTGTCACGATTTCCTCCCCAGGCTTATCACACGATTCACATGAAGGATCATAGTCACTGTCCATCATTATCATTGATAATTCTGCCAGTTCACATTCCACTGCTGAGTCACTTAGTCCTTTACTGCTTTCCACACAAGTTTTTCTAGGGGAAGAGGTCACAGGGCCCTTTGCAATGGGTGCAGAAGCAACAGAAATGGCAGGGTGCGAGTGCGACATAGTTTCACCTCAGAGGACGACAAGGAACTGAATGACGCAGTGTATATGGGCAGGCAAGGGTTGACAATGTCAATAGGGTAACAGCTGCTAATTTACAGGCTACAAAATGATTGGCAGGAAATCTCAACAATACATAAATAAATAGGTAGTTCCAGGTGAATGTACATATCACTTAGGCTTCTCCCTTCCTTTCTTATACATATAGGTAAGCCCTTAATTCACGCGAACTTTTTTCACGCGATTTCGGTTATCCATGAATTTTTCGTACAATAATTAAAACATAAAATTATAGTATTCAAATATATAATTTTAATATACAAGAGAAATAAATAAAATATAAAAATGCCTACCTGCTGCCCGTGTGCATACATATATGTATATGTGTGTGTGTGTGTGTGTGTGTGTGTGTGTGTGTGTGTGTGTGTCTGTGTCTGTGTGTGTGTGGGAGGTCGGTCTACCACGCACCCCACAGTCAGTTTGAATCTGACGGTCGAGCCATGCATGACTCGCGAATCGTTATTTGTGGCTTATATTTCTGCCTTCCAGTGATTGCTTGCCTTGTCTGCCAACATGGGGCTTAAGCATAGTGCTAGTGATGCATGTAGTAACACACCAAAACGGACTCGTAAAGTGATGTTGCTGACAGAGAAAGTTAAAGTGTTGGACAAACTTAAGGGAGGAATGTCGGCGACAATTCTCCGTCAGGACGATTCCCCATCATTTATTTACATACCAGTTTATTTAGCAAGTACAGTACACTAGTTTTTTACTTATATGAGTTATAAAATCTCCCTGAAAATTAGTTATTAAAGTATTAATTAATCAATAATAAGTATAATTATAGAATGACAGGGAATCATCCATGTTTTGATGGTGAATTGACTTCATGGTGAATTGTCTCTGAACCGTGTGTTTGGGGCGAGTCAGCCGTTCTTACAATAAAGAAGACAGAACGTAGCATACAGGAGTCAGTGAGGGCTAGTGCACCAGACTGTGCTAAAGTGTCTCCATCTACGCCTGTGAACTGGCTTGGAACCATATGTTTGGGGTGAGTGAGTCAACTGTTTGGACAATAAAGAAGGCAGAATGTAGCATATGGGAGGCAGTGAGGGTTTGTGCACCAGACTGCTGAAGTGTATACACCTACGCTTGTGCTTGTCAAGTTTCAGTGTTAAATTTCTTACATTTTTGTTGTTTTTCATACTTTATGCTAGTTTATAAGGTGTATGTAATGCATAAACAGTATTATTCAGATGTAATATACTTAGTAGACATGTGTAATTATGTGCACACAAGGGCAGAATGTATACGCGAATTTACCACATACGCGAAGGGTCTGGGAACGTAACCCTCGCGTGAATTAAGGGTTTACCTGTATATTTTTATTATGAGAATAGATTATATGGCATATTTCAAGGGGAAATTACCGGGGGACATTAGCGAACGTGAGGTGTTGTCAGGTGATAAATAGCCAATTCCAGGTGTATGGTACTATCACTTACCTTATTTTTTTTTTTTTGTATATATTATTTTGCATAAGAATAGGGCATAGGGCTTATTTCAATGGATGAAATCAGTGGAAAATTCCGGGAAAGATTTGCTTAGCGCAGCGCTGCCAGGCAGGCGAGAGGAGAGGGTAATGGAGGGGAGGGAGGGAGGGGAGTCAAGAATGGGAAAAAATGGCTAAATTGTCAACAATGGATGGGAGTACAGATGACATTAGCAGTGCTGACTATTGTTGTACACTGGCAGTACTGATAGATGATACAAGGCACCACTTGTAAGCCCGGGAGAATTCAAAATAACACAGAATCACAAAAGTGACGCCCCGCGGTATAATCCATTGCGCCCGAGCGTCACGAAAGTGACGCCCCGTGGTTAAGGGCTTAAAAGGCTCTACAGCTTTCTTATGTTTGTTTGTGTTTCTGTGTTTCTCAAGGTCGCACAATTTTGCAAAGTACACTTGCAAGTTTTACAAAATCCATGTCTGTCATCTCCAGGGACCTTGAGAAGCCAGTTTTTGTACTTTTCGTCTTTTAGCCACATCTTTCAAAATTTCTGTGAATGTTGTTACTTGCCCATTTTTAAGTAAATCCAAGCACTTCCTTCTGGGCTCGTAGTAGACTCACGACTGAGTGCATCGTGTGCACTGTGTAGGTCTAATATGTACTGAAGTTTTGTGAAGACCTGTCCTGTATGGACGCTGGTGCCACTTCTTGAATAAAGTTAAACAGCTTATTTCTATTACATTATGCTCATCACAGATCAATAACAAAAAATTGGTTGGCATTTTTTTTTTCTAAGTCATACCAGATGTACGTAGCACTACCATAAGTACCAAATCTCATACATGTATTTTAGTACCTAGCAAAATAAGCATAACCTGTGGCTTGGTCTATGCAAACCGCCAAGAGGGAGGGAGGATCAGGGGATACATCACGGGCAGATGCAACGTGCGCTGTGACTAAATCTGCCCACGTTTTGTCTTTTTTAACGTGTTTTGACCAGTTTTCTCGTGTAATGGCTAAGTATTCCATAATTTTTAGTTTCAGGCCATGTTTTCATTATCGTAGCAGCATAGTATGTTCTTTTAAGAAATGGTCAATTTCTCCACCCACGTAATATTTGTTAAAACCTTTACGACGGGCGCGTAGCACCCATCTAGCAGCAAACACTCATCCCTTTTCTGTCCAACTCTATAATGCAAGAGTTAACCGTTACTCCCAGTCCTTCATTTGTGCAACAGGTCAACTCTGGAACTGTCTCCCTCTGTCTGCATTTCCTGCTGCCTATGATCTCCAGTCTTTCAAATGCAGTGTGTCCAGGCATCTTGAAATGAATGGATCTTGAATTTGGCTCTCTATTGTATTTTGTTTTTTTCTTGGAGGGAACTGTTATTGTGGGCTCATGGCCTTTGGTTCCTTCTTCTTCGCATTAAAAAATAAAAAGTTTTCTTGTGTAATGGCTAAGCATTCCATAATTTTTGGCCTCAGGCCGTGTTTTCACTATCGTAGCAGCGTAGTATGTTCTTTTAAGTAATGGTCAATTTCTCCACCCGCGTAATATTTGTTAAAATCGCGTTTTGACCATTTCTTGGACGAAAAAAAAAAAGTCCGTGTTATGACTAGTTTCGCACTCTCTGATCGTGCATTGTGCTAGCAGTGACTGTATATATACATACATATATACACACACAGTACAGTATATATACAGGCACACCCTGGTTTAACAATGCAATTGGTTAAATAAAAACCCATTGCTAGGCGAGGTATTGTATTTTGGGGTAGATTTAACATGTAAAATACTGTGTAGGGATGCATTTTTGAGCCTTAGTTTCTCCCTCACCCCCAACCAAGTCCTTACCCCACCCAAATGAGTCCCCCCAAAAAAATTTATTGCCAATCTTAACAGCCTAACAGCTGTTTAAAAAGCTAACCTAAGCCTAAAACCAGTGCCCGTATTGCACGTACCCAGTCAAGGTCACAGGAGAATACGATCTCCGGCTCGTATCCAAAATCAGTAGAGAAGAAGCAGCAGCATTGTATACAATCCCACCATCAGACGGTCCTGGGACATTAAAATAAACATCTGTTATGCATAACAATGATGTATGAATGACGCAGAATCGTCCAAGGTGCGACATGTTGTGACGGAGAATTATTGATGTCTTGACAGGGAATGCGATCAATGATGCGATCAGGAAAGCCTTTTCAACCGCCCCCCCCCCCTTTTTTTTTTTTTTTAACTGTCCTGGTTGCAGAGCCCCTTTAGTCTTTTCTCTCTTATTTTCCAACATTTATTTAGACATCCCTTTGTATTTCCAAAGAGTTTTCCCTTGAACAACCCTAGTGTAAACACATAATTTACTGATTGATGATGTGATCAGGATAGCCTTTCAACATCCCCTCTTTAAATAATTTTAGCTACAGCTCTGGTTGCCGAGCCCCTTTTATTTTCTCCCATATTTTCCAACATTTATTTAGAAATTCCTTTGTATTTTCAAAGTGTTTTTCCTTGAACAGCCTGAATGTAAGCACATGATTTATTGATGTCAGAGTTTTCATTAGTCTATCTATCTATCTATTGCCAGACGCCTCAATCCCGTTTGGGGTGGCCACAAACAAATCGCCTCCAAGTCGCCCTGTCCCCCGCCATTTCACTGCCCTGCCCCCAACTCACACCCCCCTCTCTCATATACCTCTCCACCCCATCCCTCCATCTCATCCTCGGCCTCCCCCTCCCTCTTCCCCCCTCCACCTCACTCACATACACTCTCTTCGTCAGTCTTTCACCCTCCATCCTCTCCACATGGCCAAACCACCTCAGTGTGTTCCTCATAACGCTTCCTATCACATCCACATCCACACCCACACCACAACGCTCCTTTATATCCTCATTCGTCAGCCTGTCTCTCCACGTGACTCCACAGGCTCCTCTTAAATAACTCATTTCCACTGCTCTCACTCTTGACTTGTGTCCTTCCAACAATGTCCAAGCTTCACTTCCGTACGTTAGAGTTGGTATCACAATACTGTCATGTAGTAACTTTTTCACTTCCATGCTCACTTCCCTGTTTCTTATCACTGCTTTCAAGGAACCAGCAACCTTTCTTCCCTGCTGTACCCTTTCAAGCACTTCACCCTCCAAACCTCCATCCTTACTCATCTCACTACCCAAATACTTAAACGTACTCACATTTTCCAATTCCTCACCATCCAGCCTCGCTGTACATTCACTAACTTCACCTCTCTCAAAGACCATCACTTTACTCTTCCCTACATTCACCTTTAGGTTCCGTTTCTTACACACTCTCTCAAACTCATCCACCAAGCCTTGCAGCTCCCCTTCGTCTTCACTCAACAACACAGTATCATCTGCAAACAACAGTACAGGGAGTTTCCAAACACTATCCTCTCTCACCAGGGCCACTCCAACATCCACTACTCTACCTTGTACCTCTTTTATTACCCCATCCATGTACAGATTGAACAACCATGGAGACATGACACATCCCTGTTTCAACCCAACTTTCAAAGAGAAAAATTCACTCAGTTCACCATCCACACGCACTGCAGCCTTCGCACCATCGTACATACTCTTCACAGCATTCAACAACTTCCCATCTACTCCATATATTCTTAACACTTTCCACAATCCTTGTCTATCCACCCTGTCATATGCTTTCTCCAAATCCATGAAAGCCGCATACAACTTCTTTCCCTTCTCTAGAAACTTTTCCACTAGAGATCTAAGAATGAATATCTGATCTACACAACCTCTTCCCTTCCTAAAGCCTCCCTGTTCTTCTCCAACTAATTTCTCTGTTCTTTCTCTAACTCTGTCTATAAGTATCCTACCATACACTTTTCCTGTTATACTATTAGTGCATGAAATATTTACTCTCTGTTTTCATAATTATTAATATTTATTTAAAATTACTATTATGTATTCTGAGATAGGTTAGGTGACATTTAAGTGATCAAACACGAAATATTCTTTGTTGAGTCGCCTAGTTGTCCACACTGTCTTATACCTCACTGATGAGTGAGAATCTGTACTCCAAATGACAGCGTTCACTCCACCTGTGACTAAAACACATTAATCTAAGTCTAAAAACAGTTTATAAATCAACCTAAACTCAAAATTTAAGTCTAAATCATCATCCAAATAGGTAAAAAAATCAAAACCCATCGCAAAACTGGGGGTAGGCCTGTGACAGGTGCAGTAGGGTGGTGTTTCTACCCCCATCACTATTCTGGGGTATCGCATCTAGGGGTATCGTAAATCGGGGTTTGTATATATATATATATATATATATATATATATATATATATGTATATACGGCATATCTATTCCCAGACATCTTAACCCCTAAAGTACGCAATTTGCTCAGCAGGTCTGTCCCTCCAGCTGCAAAACAGGGTCGATTTTTCGACTTTCACCAAGGTAAAAATTTTTCTTCCACATTTCAAGAGACTGAATTTACACACCTGAAAATGTATGTTTCAGCCAGATTAACCAAATAGTTATCGCACAATCACCCATCAAAGATGCAAAAAAGTTACCAATCCCCCATGGGCGAAAATAGAAAATGTACAGAAAATGCATTATTTACGGTAAATAATTATATACACATAACTAATGTCAATGTGAAGTGTTCACTAGGCATGAAATGTCAGTCTGGTATACGCCTATAGCAACAAAACAAGCCAGGCGAAAAGTGGAGGTGGTGTGTGTGTGGCTGGAGGGGGAAGGAGGATGGAGGGATAGGGGAGAAGGGTTGCTGTGCACACACTGCTGTAGGGGGTATGTTGGGGTATGGTTGGTTGGGAGGGGACAATGTGGAGATGATGCAACGGGGCTGAGGGAGTTAAAGTGACAGTGGTGGTGGGGGGGTTCCTTCTCTCCCATCTTAGGGGGCCAATCATGCCATACCACTCGAGACACTCTAGCTTTCATTGGACTGAACCCATATACGTCACCAAAGGGGCGGAGTTACCCTCCCCCAGTTTTTTGTGTGTCTTTATCGATCATGCGGGATAGGCAGGCGTCAAATTACACAAAAGCACAATCGTGCCGCATAGGTCTTTAGGGGTTAATCTCATAAGGGGTGGCCACAAACGAATCGCCTCCATGTCGCCCTGTCCCCCGCCATTTCACTGCCATACTCCCAGCTCACACACCCCTCTCTCATGTACCTCTCCACTTCATCCCTCCAGCTCATCCTTGGCCTCCCCCTCCCTCTCCCCCCCCTTCCACCTCACTCACATACACTCTTCTCATCAGTGTCTTGCTCTCCATTCTCTCCACATGGCCAAACCACCCCGGTGTGTTTCTCCTAACATTTCCTATCACATCCACATCCACACCACAACGCTCCTTCACATCCTCATTCGTCAGTCTGTCTTTCCATGTGACTCCACATGTTCCTCTCAGATAACTCATTTCCACTGCTTTCACTCTTGACTTCTGTCCCTCCAACAAGGTCCAAGCTTCACTTCCATAAGTTAGAGTCGATATCACAATACTGTCATGTAGTAACTTTTTCACTTCCATGCACACTTCCCTGTTTTTTATCACTGCTTTCAGGGAACCAGCAACCTTTCTTCCCTGCTGTACCCTTTCAAGCACTTCACCCTGCAAACTTCCATCCTTACTCATCACACTACCCAAATATTTAAATGCCTCACATTTTCCATTTCCTCCTCATCCAGCCTCACTGTATATTCACTGACTTCGCTTCTCTCAAAGACCATAACTTTACTATTCCCAACATTCACCTTTAGATTCCGTTTCTTACACACTCTCCCAAACTCATCCACCAAGCCTTGCAGCTCCCCTTCGTTTTCACTTAACAATACAGTATCATCTGCACACAACAGTACAGGGAGTTTCCAAACACTGCCCTCTCTCAATAGGGTCACTTCAACATCCACTGCCCTACCTTGTATCTCTTTTATCACCCCATCCATATACAGATTGAACAACCATGGAGACATGACACATCCCTGTTTCAGTCCAACCTTCAAGTACAAAAATTCACTCAGTTCACTGTCCACACGCACTGCAGCCTTAGCACCCTCATACGTACTCTTCACAGCATTCAACAAGTTCCCATTTACTCCATATATTCTTAATATTTTCCACAATCCTTGTTTACCCACCCTGTCATATGCTTTCTCCAGATCCATGAAGGCTGCATACAACTTCTTTCCCTTCTCTAGAAACTTTTCCACTAAAGATCTGAGAATGAATATAATGATCTACACAACCTCTTCCCTTTCTAAAACCTCCCTGTTCTTCTCCAACTAATTCCTCTGTCATTTTCCTAATTCTGTCAATAAGTATCCTTCCATATACTTTTCCTGTTACACTAAGAAGACAAATGCCCCTATGATTACCAAACACACACACACACACACACACACACACACACACACACACACACACACACACACACACACACACACACACACACACACACACACACACACACACACACACACACACACACACACACACACACACACACACACACACACACACACACACTATACAGTCTCTCTCTCTCTGTTTACCATTCAGGCCCTCAGAATCCTGATTCTGCCTCACAGATGACCTTTCTCCTCAGGATAAATTCATCAACAGTGGACTGTGGTCACTTTCTCGCCACCCAAACTATTTTGGAGAGATCCTTCTGTGGTTTGGTCTCTACATAAGTGCTTCATCAGCCTTCACTGGATGGGAGTACCTGTCTGGTTAGTTGTTTGATTTTAGAGTATGATGATGATGATGTTGGTGTGGCAGTGCTGTGTTGGGTATGGTGATGAAATGATGTGATAATTATACTCTTTTCATTCTAACTTTGCCCAAAAATTGCCATTTTTCCATCTTGAATGCTTAGTTGTAGCAATATTTTACTATTAGAATATGATGCTGGTCATGAAGAAGTGGTATGGAAGGAAGTAGACCCATACCATTATCTTAATCTGCCAACTAGCTAAGTGCCACAAAAGGGCAGTTACATGGACCAAGTTATGGTAAAACGAACTATCGCTATGATCATGATAATAGTAATGATGGTACATCTTTTTCATTTTCAGTGATGTGTCCAGTATTAGACTACCTCTTAATCACCAGAGTGTCTGGGATCCCCATGCTGGAGAAATACGGGCACAAGAAATGGGGCACATCTCCTCAGTACCAGCAATATGTTGCAAACACACCCATCCTTGTACCCTTTATAGGAAAATCACACTAGTTATTACTGTTTCTGTGTGATATTTTTTCCTGTGCTTTTAATGAGACAACCCCCATAACATACTATAAATGCTGTACTCTTTATAGGCAAATCAGTCTAGTTATTATTGTTTCTATACAGTTGTTTTTTTTCCCATTCTTTTAACGAGGCCACCCTCATAACTTAAATGCTGTGTTGATGGTACAGGAATGTTGATGGCTTAGCCTCAGGCACCTACATCTCAAAGGGGGTAATATGAAATTGGCTGTTATCATTTCTAATGAATTTTTTATCAAGAGAAGTAGGCTAGTCATTTACCCTCAAATGTACTATGAGATTGACCGTTACGATTTCTAGCAGGTTTTATGATCATATACAGTAATATCATAAAAGGATGTAGACAGGCCATCTACCCTCATATAAACTTGCCTATAGTATCCTAGCCTCAGACTCTTGCAAGAGGGGAACAAGTCAAGAGTGAGAGCAGTGGAAATGAGTTACTTGAGAGGAGCATGTGGAGTGACGTGGAGGGACAGGTTGACGAATGAAGAAGTGAAGGAACGTTGTGGGGTAGATGTGGATGTGGTTGAAAAGATTAGGAGAAATACACTGAGGTGGTTTGGACATGTGGAGAGAATGGGGAATGAAAGACTGACTAAGAGGGTGTATGTAGGTGAGGTGGAGGGAGGGAGAGGGAGGGGTAGACCGATGATGAGGTGGAGGGATGGAGTTGAGAGGTATATGAGGGAGAGGGGGATGAGTTGGGGGGAGGGGAGTCAAATGGTGGGTGACAGAGTGACTTGGAGGCGTTTTGTCTGCGGCCACCCTTTGCGGGATTAGGGCGTTGGGCTATAGATAGATAGATAGATAGGTATCGGATTGGCTGTCACCATTTATTTGTCATCATAGCATTTTTTTTTTTTTTTTTTTTTTTTTTTGAGGTTCACCTTTGCTTATGGTGTGCTAGGTGGTCTAGTTTGTTAAGGTGCTAACTGTATGTGGCCAACTAGGGTATGATTACAGCGAGTGATTGGAGTCTGTTGTGAACGTAATCCCAGTAAGGGGTGACCAAACAGTCACTCTCACCTTAGATGTCTGGTTTGAATAACCTAGCCCCAGGCCCCTATGCTCTTAATGGGGTAATAAACAAGTGGATGATGGATGAATACACCGACTTAAGAGAAATCATATACAGGTACATTAAGTCACTATTATAAGTTGGTGATGTGTTTCAAAGTACAGTACCCTCGCGTCCAACACGGTAATATTGTCATGCATGGGTCCCGTGTTGGACCAAAAACGTGTTGGACATACAATAGAGCTTATGGGGAAAAATGAATTATGTCAGCAACCCTAGGAAGAGTCACCCTAACTACCTACCACATACCTATACATATACTGGTACTATTGTAATTATAATAAATGGTACTGTGCTATGAATGATAACTAACCTTTTAGCATAGTGTTGGTGGGCTTGCCGGGAATGGAAGGTGGTATCCAAGGCTGCAGGTAGTCCTACTGGGTCCCCGGAGGATGGCTGCTGGTGTCACTAGCGGGTAATGGCTGCTGCTCCTCATAAATCCTTCGAAATCACACTCAGAATCACTATCTTCGTCCACAGCCATGGAAGGTCCTGCTTCTGCCTCTCCTAGCACTCTGTAAGCCTTCACTGCTGCCAGGGTCTTGTCTTGGTTTTTTATTATGGTCCTCACGTTGGCTTCATTCATGTCGTAGGCCTTGGCAATGTCAACTTTCCTCTCCCCTTTCTTCTCCTCTCGATGCTTTCTAGCTTGGTGGCCTGAGGGAGGTGCCGATGCTTCTTGGGGTTCCCGGAAGGCTTCCTAGGCATCGTGAGCAGGGTAAAATGCAGTAACAAGGGCAGAAAATGCAGCAAGAAAAAAAGCACCTTCCAATGCGAATTATGCAACTGAGTGGCGCTGTGGCGGGAGAAATTTAAAAAACATCATGTGACAGCAGAAGCGTTTTTAATTGGGCGGCATCACAATCACGTCGCGATAGCGGGCGGGGAAGGCTACTTGATCAGAAGTTTTCATTGGCTATCATCATCATGGGAATGTCCAGTATTACCGTGTTGGACCGGGGGTGATCGTGCTAGAGGTGAACTCTGCGGATTTCGCCCACTTCTCGGAGCTCTGTGCGTGTTATGCTAACACACTCGTGTTGCAGTAATTAAATCATATTAAATAATACCAATTATTTGCTCTCCGTGCTGGACGTGAATCGTGCTGGACTAACGCGTGTTGGACTGGAGGGTACTGTATTATAACTTTTTCCATACAATTCGTATAGTAAATCAGGGGATATCAGCAAATCAGCTTTTAATTATCACTGCAACTATAGAAGTCAATATTTCTGCAATTTACAAAGGAATTAACTGAACAGGAGAATATTAAAAATGCAAGTGCATACAGTATGTGTGGATGGTTATCACTGTGAGGTGGAGTTAAGCCTCGTACACGCCAAGATACAAAGTCGCACAACATTGTCTCTGGACTGTCTCGCATCTGTCTCAGAAAAATCTAAATTTGTCTCGCAATAGTCGCTAGACACTGTCTCTGGGTCACATACACACCGAGATACTTTATTCAGCAAAAGTCACGCGACAATGTCACTAGACTGTTGCGTGACTGTCTCAGGAAAGTCTAAATCTGTCGCTGGACAGTCCAGCGACAAGATACAAGTTGCTCGGTGCGGAGGGGTAACAGTTGTACCATACATTGAATAATTATATGTATATAGTTCTGTCCTAAATAATTATAGAGTATATTTATATACTCTAATTTTGCATAAAAGTTATACATCATTGTTGAAAGATAATACTGTATGTATACGGGTCTGTCCTAATAATAATTATGGTATATTTACACGTTTTACATACATCATTGAAAAATTATGGGTACGTATATGGTTCAGTCATGACAGTTATTAGCTTTAGTGATTCCACTGTTGGTTTTGGCAGTTATTCACACACACACACACACACACACACACACACACACACACACACACACACACACACACACACACACACACACACACACAGGTCGTTGACAGAGGCGGAGCTCTTCCTGGATCGTGGGGAAATAATCGCTGAATCAGTGACGAAAAGACCAACCTATTTGTGATTATGTTAATGAGTGTGTGAGTGGTGGTCCTGTCGGACAGTAGTTAAAAAAATTGCGGTTTCGGTCATAAAAACAACAAGATATAATGAAAATAGAAAGTCTCCATATGGTTGATTCATGGCGGAAAGGGACGGTGCAATGTTTACAAATGGCGAAAGAGAGTTCGAGGGTTTCTCTGAAGAGGACGTGGGAAATGGAAGTATTAAGCTGAACCAAACAAGAATAGCAGGTGCAGAGAAAACAGCGGAGGGGAATGTCCAGGAAATAAAAAAAGATATGGGCAGTAATTAAAGAGCTACAGGAACGGACCATAGAGCAGGAAAACGAGATCAAAAGTCTGCGAAATAAACTGGAAAAAATTTGTACACGTAGTGATGAACAAGAAAGAGAAGTTACTGAATTAAAAGTGAGCAATGAATCAGCCTCAAGTGAAATAAAACAGCTTAAGAGGGAGAATAAGAGGTTGGAAGAAGAAAGAGACAGGATGAAAAGCAAACCAGATGAGTAAAAATCCAAATCAAGAATACAGGACGAGCACATTAAAGAAATCAAGGAGCAACATAAGGGATGGGAGAAAATTCAGGAAGAGGGAAATGTAAATTTGAAAGAGATTATAGAACAACAAAGCAAGGCAAAGGTGGAGAGGGAAGTTGTTAGGGTGCTGAGAAGTAAAGAATCTTTAGTTAGGAATGTAGCAGATAAGAAAAAATGTATAATAATTTCAGGAGTTAAAGAAAAACATATGACAATAAGATCAGAAAGAGAAAGAGAAGAACTGAGTAAGGTTAAAGAAATAATATCAGTAGTCATGGAGGAAAACAATGAAGCTCAAGAAGAGACTGAAGAGGTGTTTAGGTTAGGAAAGTACGAGGAAGGAGGGGCAAGACCATTGAAGGTAAAGTTTAAGTCTCAGGCAGCAGTAACTGAAATTATCAGTAAAACATGGAAATTATCAGAGAAGCAAGGGTTAAAAAATGTTTGGATAAGGAGAGATGCAAATGAGGAAGAAAAAGCTAAAATAAAGGAGTTAGTAAAGAAAGCAAAGATAAAAAAATGATCAGAGAATGGAGGAAGAGAAGACTGTTTTATTGGAGGGTCATGAATCAGAAATTAAGGAAGTGGTACCGGCAGAGAGAAGGAGAAAAGAAGGTATAAAAAAACATAAAAAATAATTGGAAGGTGGCATATACTAATGTTGATGGTGTAATATTGGCAAGGCTAGAAATCAACGATTTTTTGAGGGTACATGAACTTGTTGTTATGTGCTTTGTAGAGACCAAATTAAGAGAAGATATTGATGTTCATATGGAAGATGGTAAGTACAAACTGTGGAGAAGAGACAGAAAAGAAAAAACAAGAGGAGGAGTGATGATAGCAGTGAAGAATAACATGAATGTAGATACCGTGGAAATGGGAGAAGGCAGGGCTGAAGTGATAAATATGAAATTAGAAACTGGAGAGAATAGCAAGAGAGATATGGCAGTAGTTTATATTCCCTCTAAGACAAGAGCATGGAGTGATGATGAATACCAGGAAATGTTGTCAGACATACCGGTAGCTAGTTATTTACAGAAAATGATTGAGAAAAGCAACAACATCATTTTAATGGGTGACTTCAATTGTAAAGAGATGAACTGGGAGGAATGGGACTCAGGAGGCAGCGAAGAGTCGTGGGGCACTACATTATTAAATATAACCATGAACAATGTGATAACGCAATGGGTCAAAGAAGTGACACGGTTCCGAGGTGAGGACACACCAGCAAGACTAGACTTACTGTTTACCAAAGAACCCGATGTAATAGAATCATTGGAATATCTGTGTCCTATTGAAAAAAGTGATTATGTGGTTAATGAGTTCCAGATGATAACAGGGAATGTGGAGCCAAGAGACGAACTTTATAGGCAGTTTAAGAAAATTTTTCAAAAATGCAGATTGGAGAAAATTCAGAGAATCAAGAGAGATACAGAAGAAGTGGGATATTTTTCTAGGCTTCTATAATTCTGGAGTGGAAAAATTTGTGCTAAGAGTAAGGGGGGAAAGAAAACAGGAAAAACGAGTGGTTTAATAGAAAGTGTATGATAGCAAAAAAAGAGATACACGGCGTGGAATAATTGGAGAAAGAGAGGTAACAACAGAACAAAGGAGGAATATAAAAGAACCAGAAATGAATACACAAGAATACGTAGAGAAGAAGAAAGGAATTTTGAAAAAGGTATAACAGACAAATGTAAGGATGAACCCAAACTTTTATAGATTTGTCAATGGCAAATTGAAACGAAAGGAAGGAATCACCAAACTGAAAGCAGAAGGAGAGGTCTATAAAGATGCAGCAATGCAAGCAGAAATAATGAACAAATGTTTCCAATCAGTTTTCACAAATGAAAAGGAGTTTGTGGAAGGGGAGCGAGTGACTAGAAATGTAGTGATAAAAGACATAAAAGTGGAAGTACAGGAGGTGTATAAATTACTGGAAACTCAAGATGTAACGAAAGCCCCTGGACCAGGTGGAATCTCTAATTGGGTACTGAAGGAATGCAGAAAACAACTGGCGGATAAGATTCACAGTTTAATTGTGTATTCTCTGGAAGAGGGGAGAGTGCCTCAAGAATGGAAGAGGGCAAATGTGGTACCAATTTATAAGGGAGGAAAGAGAGAAGAACCCCTGAATTATAGACCAGTGTCCCTAACCAGCATGGTCACAAAATTGTGCAAAAGAATTCTGAAAGATAGATGGATAAAATATCTGTAAGAGATGAATATTTTGGCTGATAGTCAGTTTGGATTAAGAAGTGGAAGGTCATGTGTTTCAAACTTGTTGAGTTTTTACTCAAGAGCAATTGATGTGCTACAGGAGAGAGATGGTTGGGTGGTATGTGTGTATTTAGATTTGGAGAAGGCCTTCGACAAGGTACGGTACCTCATAAGAGACTTCTGTAATGTGGAAACTAGAGCATATAGGAGGACTGAAGGGGAACCTCTTGGAATGGATGAGAGACTTATTGAGAGACAGATAAATGAGGACAGTTATAAAGGATAGGATGTCTGGATGGAGAAAAGTAACAAGTGGAGTCCCACAGGGCCCGGTGTTGACGCCAGTAATGTTCCTGATTTATGTAAATGATATGGGGGTAGGGGGGTTTCAAGAATACTCCCCCAGTATCCCTGCTTGTCGTACGAGGCGACTAAAAGGGTTGGTGGTGGGTTAGTGCCCCACCCCGTAAAAAGAACTAACTAAAAAAGCAAATAAAGCGCCTCGGACCCGGACGGACCATACGTTGACGACTAAGGAACGGACAAAGGACATTCTGAGGGTAGGAACGTGGAATGTGAGAGGAGTGAATGATGAAGTGAAAGAGAGAGAGATTGTCCAGGTGCTTGAGGATGCAAAAGTGGATATATGTGGATTGACTGAAACTAAATGGAAAGGTGAAAGGGTGAGAGAATGGGAATACAGTGTAGGTATATGTGCGGGAGTCAGTGAGAATGAGAGGGCAAGAGAGGGAGTATGTCTGATGATAAGCAAGAAGTGGAAGGAGAATATAAGAGAGTATGGAACAGTGGGTGCAAGGATTGTATGGGTGAGGATGAAAGTAGGTATACAAGCATGGGCGACTGTATGTGTGTATGCTCCAACCGAGGATCGGGTGGCAAGAGTGAAAGATGAGTTTTGGGCGAGAGTAGAAGCATGTATGGACAAGTTTGAGAGGAGCGAGAGAGTGCTGTTGATTGGAGACATGAATGGCAAAGTTGGGAATGTACGAGTGGATGGAGTGGTTGGTCAGTGGGGTGTGCCAGCTGAAGTAGATGGGAATGGTAGTGCTTTGGTGGACATCTGTGCTGGTAAGGGGTTGGCAATAGCCAACACCTACTTTCGTCATAAGATGATCCACCGGTATACATGGAGAGTAATGAGGAGGATGGATGGTGAACTTGTTGAACGAAAGGCAATGATGGACTACGTGTGTGTGGATGAGCGAATGAGAAGACAAGTGTTGGATGCAAGGGTGTGGAGAGGGTGGGGAAATGGAGTCTTGGACCATCACTTAGTGATGGCCAAGGTTGAGCTGCAACGAAAGTGGTTGAGGAGACGAAGGGGAAGACAGGAGGAAGCAGCTCCTGTGAGAAGAGTGGAGAAATTGCAAGATAGTGAGAAAAGGACAGAGTATAAGAGCATAGTGGAAGAAAGATTGGGAAGGTATGAGCTAGAGCAGATGGAAGGGGTGGAAGACGTAAGTAAGATATTCACGGAAGAGATTAGCGCAGCGTGTGAGGCGGTTTGTGGAGTGAGGAGGAGATGCAAGGGTGTGCAAGGGACAACATGGTGGAATGATGAGATGAAACGAGCTGTGGAACAAAAGAAGAAGGCATATGGTGAATGGTTGGCGAGCAGAAGTAGGGGAGAAGATGAGAGAAAGAAGAGAGAGGTATATGTGAGCAGGAGAAGGGAGGTTAAGAGACTGGTGAAGGAGAGTAAGAAGAAAGTGGATGATGAGTTTGGGAGGAATCTGAGTGTGAAATGGAGGGAGAGTAAGAAATTGTTTTGGAAGGAGGTAAAGAAAGTAAGGCAGTGTGAAAGGGGAAATAGTAGGGGAGTGAAAGATAGGAATAATAGATTGTTGGTGGAGAAGAGAGAGAAATTGAGGAGATGGAAGGAGCACTTTGAGGATTTGTTGAATGTAGAGAGTGAGAGCAGTGTGAGTATAAGTGGTTGGGGAATGGCTGGGAGAAGAAGAGATGAGAGGAGGGAGGAAGAGATCAGTAGGTCGGAAGTAGTGGAAGCGATGAAGAAGATTAAGCTGGGAAAGGCCCCAGGAATTGATGGAGTGTGTGGTGAAATGCTTAGGTATGGGGGTGAGATTGTTGTGGAGTGGATATGGAAGTTGTGTAGATTGGCTTGGGAAAAGGGAAGGGTTCCAGAGGACTGGAAATCAGGTATAATTGTTTCTCTGTACAAAGGAAAAGGGGAGAGAGAAGTATGTGGTAACCATAGGGGTACCAGGTATTTGCCTTCTTAGTGTGACTGGTAAAATATATGGTAGAATACTCATTGATAGGGTTAGGCATATGACAGAGGAGCTAGTTGGAGAAGAACAAGGGGGATTTAGGAAGGGAAAAGGGTGTGTAGATCAGATATTTGTTCTCAGATGTTTAGTGGAGAAGTATCTAGAGAAGGGAAGGAAAGTGTATACTGCCTTCATGGACTTGGAGAAAGCTTATGACAGAATAGATAGGCAAGGTATGTGGAAGGTATTAAGAATATATGGGGTGGAGGGGAAATTGTTGAGTGCTGTGAAGAGTATGTACGAGGGAGCTAGGGTTACGGTGCGAGTGGATGGTGAGCTGAGTGAGTTCTTTGATCTCAATGTGGGACTGAAACAGGGGTGTGTGATGTCTCCATGGCTGTTTAATATATATATGGATGGGGTTGTAAAGGAAGTGCAAGGTAGGGCAGTGGATGTGGGGATGGCCCTAATGAATGAGGGTGAGATTTGGAAGCTTCCGGTGTTGCTGTTTGCTGATGATACAGTATTGTTGAGTGAAGATGAATGGGAGTTGCAAGGTTTGGTGAATGAATTTGGGACAGTGTGTAGGAGGAGGAAGCTGAAAGTTAATGTAAACAAAAGTAAAGTTATGGTGTTTGAGAGGAATGAAGTCACAGAGTGTGCAGTGAGGTTGGATGGTGAGGATATGGAGAATGTGAGTGCATTCAAGTACTTGGGTAGTGTGATGAGTAAGGATGGAACTTTGGGGGATGAAGTACGTGAAAGGGTACAGCAGGGAAGAAAGGTTGTTGGTACACTGAAAGCAGTGATGAGAAATAGGGAGGTGAGTGTGGAAGTTAAGAAGGCACTGCATGATGGTATTGTGATCCCTACCCTGACGTATGGAAGCGAGGCGTGGACCTTGCAAGAGGGGAACAAGTCAAGAGTGAGAGCATTGGAAATGAGTTACTTGAGAGGAGCATGTGAAGTGACGTGGAGGGACAGGTTGACGAATGAAGAAGTGAAGGAACGTTGTGGGGTAGATGTGGATGTGGTTGAAAAGATTAGGAGAAATACACTGAGGTGGTTTGGACATGTGGAGAGAATGGAGAATGAAAGACTGACTAAGAGGGTGTATGTAGGTGAGGTGAAGGGAGGGAGAGGGAGGGGTAGACCGAGGATGAGGTGGAGGGATGGAGTTGAGAGGTATATGAGGGAGGGGGGGGTGAGTTGGGGGGAGGGCAGTCAAATGGTGGGTGACAGAGTGACTTGGAGGCGTTTTGTCTGTGGCCACCCTTGGCGGGATTAGGGCGTCGGGCTATAGATAGATAGATAGATATGGTAGATGGAGTGAACAGTTATGCGAGTCTGTTTGCTGATGATGCAAAGATCTTGAGGAAGATAGAGGTTGAGGAGGATTGTAAAATACTGCAGGAGGATTTGGATAGGATACACAATTGGAGCCAGATGTGGGAAATGAAATTTAATGCAAAGAAATGTAAAATATTGGAAATGAGTAAAAGTACCATGAGGCCATCATTGAATTATTTGATGGGTAATGAACCAAACACAAAAGTGAGAGAAGAGAAAGATTTGGGAGTGCTGGTCCAGGACAGTTTGTCACCTGAAAACACATTAACAAGGCAGTTAGAGAGAAGTATAAACTCCTGACTAATATAAGAGTAGCCCTTCATTATATGGATGAGGAGATGAAAAAATTGATAGTGGCCATGATTTGCCCCAGGTTAGAATATGCAGCAGTAGTGTGGTCCCTACACAAAAAAAGAAGATATAAACAAGATTGAGAGAATACAAAGAACAGCAAACAAAATGGTCCCCAATCTGGCAGATCTGTCGTACAGAGAGAGGCTGGAAAAGCTGGATTTGCCTTCCTTTGAAGAAAGGAGAAAGAGAGGAGACATGATTGCAGTGTTCAGGACCATGGTGGGAGTAGATAAAATTGACAAAGAAGATCTGTTTTTATGGGATAAGAGAGCAACAAGAGGACACGGAATGAAACTGAAAAAACCAAGCTGCTTGAAGGATATCAAGAAATATAGTTT
Organism: Coenobita brevimanus; assembly: GCF_032717465.1. Taxonomy (NCBI): domain Eukaryota; kingdom Metazoa; phylum Arthropoda; class Malacostraca; order Decapoda; family Coenobitidae; genus Coenobita; species Coenobita brevimanus. The sequence goes on along the minus strand of NC_137040.1, from coordinate 27,199,670 downwards.
TCCTTATAGATGTATAGACCTGTGGAATAGCCTGGACAAAGAGATCGTCCAGTCTAAAAACCTAAACGAGTTTAAAGCTAAATTTGACTTATTGAGAAACAGAGACGGGACCCCATGAGAGTAGCTCATTTCCTGTATATCACAATTAGGTAAATACAATTAGGTAAATCCACACACACACACACACACACACACACACACACACGTATGTGCGGGTGCTCACCATCCACTCACTCGATGTAGTGCTGCTCTCAGGTGTCTGCCCTTTCCTCTCCCCCATTCTTCTTTCCTTCCATCCTCTTCTGTGTTTCCTTCATTCTTTCCTCGTCCTTCTGCCTACGGGTGACTTTACACTCCATCTTCTGTCTTTCATTCCTTCATTCTTTCCTCTTCCTTCTGTCTGTGCGTGACTCTGCACTGAGTGACAAGCCAAAAGGTTCCCTGTACACCAGGAAACCACTTAATATGCTGGGTAATAACCATATAACCACATTTTGGCGCCTGGTGGTTTGGTGAGTAAATATGGCGCTCCAATCGGATTGAGCCGGTGAGGGTTTATATCCAAGGGATGGTTGAGGTTTATTGCTCACGTAATGCCACTTAGGGATGAGTGAGGCTGGTCACTCTCATCTTAAATGTCAGGACCAACTGGCCTTGCCCTGAGCTCCTACGCTCCTCATGGGGCACTGTAGGATTGGGTGATGAATGAATGAATTTAAACATACATACCGGTATATACGGTACATATAAATATATATACAGTAATCCCTGTACTTTCCGGACGCCCAGTTTCCGGACATCCCCACTTACCGGATTTTGTGGGCCTGGACCTTCGGAACCCAAAAATGGCCCAAAAAAGAAAAAAATCCCCCCAAAATCCTATTTTTTTCCCACCCGTAAAATGAAATTGCTGCGCGGCGCCGAAAAGCTGTTACACCACGGACCCTCACCCCTTCCTTCCTTCCCCCTCCCCTGTCAGGGTTGCCATTTGGTATTTTTCATTACCAAATGTGGGCCACTTTGGTCATGAAATATTCGTTTGGTAATGAATCAGAGTAATGCATTACCAAATGGATTTTTCACATGTATGAGGATACACAGGATGGAGATGGTGGATTGTTTGCTCTCTCTAATTAATCTGCTAATGTACATAGCGTGAAAATAATCAACATGCTGTTAATTATAAGAGTGATTACATGTATTTCCACTTGCATATATAATTAGTGAAGAACAAATGTTAGCTTTACGAATTTGGTAATAAAGAGTTAAATTTGGTAATGAAAACTGAGGGGTTTGGTAATGTGGCCAATGCGATCTGGCAACTCTGTTTCCCCCCTCACAAACACCCAAACAGTTATTGCCTAACTTCGATCGCGAGTGGTAGCTTATCGTAATGGAGGCCACACGTGCTCATTTTTTTGTGAATAAACAGTGAATAAACTCCAATATCTCGCCACTAGACCACACGGGAATTTACAGTGTTGTGCAGTGTTAAGAAATTAGAATTTAGAGTGCAAAGGATTAACTGTGGAGTGCAAACCTGGCGGTTGAAACTGGCCTGATGCAATTAACAATGTGCAGTGTTAAAGAGTTATAACTCACAGTGCAAAGAATTACTGTAAGTGCAGCACAACACTGGATTACTGTACGTGCTTCAAGAGCATTTTCACCACTGCCAAAACCTTACAAAAGGCGGCCACAAATGTGCTGTAAGTACCCTGGCTGAGGTACAGTCACTTCTAATTCCTCATTATTTGGTTCCTTTTCATTTATATCATGCTTTATGTCCATTACTGGTGTGAATAGGGTCTTAAATAGGTTTAAATAGGTACTATGTATGTCCAGTAGGGAGCTATTTAGGTGGCTTTCAAAGTTAGGCTGGGTTAGGGTCCATAAGTACCAGTCCAGGAGGCAGGGGCCCACTATCCAGACGGGACCACTTTCCGGACTTGCCTTTGGCTCTATTACATCAGATAGTGGAGGGATTACTGTATATATATATATATATATATATATATATATATATATATATATATACAGTAATCACTCCAATATCCGACGTAATAGAGCCATAGGAAGGTCCGGATATTGGTTCTGTCCGGATATTGGGCCCCAGCTTATGGACTTGTACTTATGGACCCTAACTCAGAGAAACACCTATACAACTCCCTATGGACATGCATAGCACCTATTTAAGACCCAAATCACACCAATAAGGCACATAAATGACTGAAATAAAATGCAAAAGAAACATAAAATGAGGGTTTAGAAGTATGTTCATACATTAATAAACATTCTGGTACTTATGGACCCTAACCTAGCCTAACTCAGAAAAACACATTCCTACTGCACATGCATAGCTACTAACACCCTATTCACACCAATAAAGGACATTAAAGAGTGAAATGAGGTAAGTATAGTATGGATAAAAGTACAGTATGAAACATTCTGGCTACTTACAGCAAGTCCCTGGCCACCTCGATGAATAACCGCCTCCTCTCGGACTCTGACAGTAAGAACGATTTCCTGAAGAACTTGCAGTACACTGTTCCTGAAGTCTTGCACTGAACTTAGTCAATAACACACAGAAGTCCGGTCTCTTCAGTGTGCACTCTTGTCTAAATAATGCTCCATTGTAACTTACTAAGTGTTGCACTTTAACTTTTCCCATTCATATAATTTTCCAAAGACAAAACAAACAAGTCTATTTACATTAAATTTTGTTTTTATTGATTCTTTTCTCTCACAACTTTAAATCCTTAACACAACACACTTTTTTTTTCACTGCACAACACTCTAAATTCCCGTGTGATCTAGTGGAGAAGTTCTTGCTGTTTATTCACTGTCAGAGTCCGAGAGTATCACTGGCAGGCGACCAAGGGGTGCATCGCTGGGTTGTGGTTGGCGTACCCAATGCAGACGACTCTGAAGACAGCCGCAAACTCACGTCGAGCGGTGACTCCACTGTGGCTGATGTGCTGGGCTGTGGCTTCGAGCATGAGGGCCTGTCTTGGGGAGGCAACGGAGTGGAGCCAGGGCTGGGCACAGCGGGGGTCACGGGCCTGAAAAAACTGTCAATGGTTGATTGACGCAATGACCGACGATTCTGATGATTGATGATGTGCTGCCTGAAAGCACGCACTTCCTCCACGAGTCCCAAGGGCCCCATCTCCCTGTCGCAGTCCGGGTGTTCCAGGTAGTCTAGGACGAAAACTAGATGTTCCCGGAGTGTGCTCAGCTTGGGGATGGCTGGAGTAGTGTCCTGCTGAGAGGAGTCTGCATCATCGTCGCCTTCAGCATCGGAATCTTCAAGTTCGGTACTGACACCTGCAACCGAAGACACGATCTCGATATCAGACAACGTCTGATACCCGGGATTGCCCTCGTCGTCATCCAACCACTCACGAACATTGTCCACGTCTACATCGTCGCCATGGGTACGTAGCCGTGCATGGAAGTCATCCACGTCAAAGCCTAGAAAATCGTATTCCACACCTGTTCCGAGAAGCAGACGAGACCAACCATTTTCCAGAGTCTTCACAGGGACTTCCTTCCATGCACTAGCCCAGTCGTACAGCGCAGACTTGATGTTGTAGCGGTGAAGGTTTTCCAAAGTTCGCTTGCCTCGTGTGTCCCGTCCCTCCCTGCGCTCGTCCTCGTCCTCGAGAACAACCATCACCTCGTCCAGGAACTTCCGACGGTATAGGCGCTTTGTTGCCACGATCATTCCTTGGTCCATTGGTTGGATGAGAGCAGTCGTATTAGGTGGCAGAAACATACACCTAATACGGCCATTTTCAGTAACCAAGTCCTTGTTGCATGGGTGGGCAGGTGCATTGTCGAGAAGAAGGAGGACCTTTACCTGGTCGCGCGGGATTCCCAGTGTCTTCGTCTGGTAATGGATGACCTCCTTGATGAAGTGACGGTGAACCCAGTCTTTGAAGATCACAGCTGTGAACCATGCTTTCAAAGAATGGTACCAGATGACAGGAAGGACATCCATCACCCCACGAAGGCACCAAGGCTGCTTTGCGCGGCCAACAACAACGGGCTTAAGCTGGTGCATGCCGTTAGCACTGGCACAACACAAAGCAGATATCCGTTCCTTGGAAAGCTTGCGGCCGGGTACACGCTTCTCCGTCTCCTCGGCTAGAGTGTTCGTTGGCAGCGAGCGATAGAATAGGCCAGTTTCGTCAGCATTCTAGACTTGACCGAGAGTTAGGCCCTCCCTGTTGATCAAGCCCTTCACCTTGTGCCAAAACTCGTCAACTCCATCCTCGTTAGCGTCCAATGCTTCGCCATGTGCTTTACAGTTGGTAAGGCCATGGCGCAACTTGAACGCGAAGAGCCAACCCTCGGATGCCTTGAAGTCTAGGGCCTCGTGAAGCCTGGCGAACTTCTCAGCAGCAGAATTCAACTCCGTTCCACATACCATCACACCAGCAGCACGTTGTTGTCGATACCAAATCAACGTGGATCGGTCGATTTCTGCAAACTTGGGGGTAAACATAACCTTCCTTTCCACGTTGCGTTTGCTTCTCGACGAGAAGTCAGCCGTGTACTGCATGAGTTTGTCTTGGGACCTCTTCATATCAAACAAAGTAGACCGGGCCAGGTTAAACTCGCGGAATATGCGGGAAGAAGACCACCCCGCATCTACTTTCTCCAATATCTCCCGTTTCTTCTCCAGAGTCAACACCTCTCTCTTCCTTTTCTCAGGTGGCGGGGCCATCATCACACACACTAAGAGGAGGCCTGAGAGTAGCAGGTGGCCCTGCAGCAGGTAGGGCACCACCACAAAAGCGATCATATGGGCAGCCATTACGACGAGCGTGCACTCGCGGCGACAGACAGGCGGAAAGTGGGGAGGATGCAGCGGTGCTCTATCGGACGTCGGAGGAATGACGCGCCACAACAATGCTTTCCCGCGCCACGCGCGGTAAGTTCAAATTACGGACGGGAAAAAATCATTTTATTTTTTTGGGTTTTCAGACAATTTTGGGAATGTTGGATCCCAGGACGATTATGTTCGGGTAGTGGGGATGTTCGGTTATTGGGCGTCCAGATATTAGAGTGATTACTGTATATAAATATATATATATACAATACCCCTGCTTGTCGTAAAAGGCAACTAAAAGGGTTGGCGGAGGGTTAGTGCCCCTCCCCGGAAAACAACTAACTAAAAAAACAAACAATAAGCCTCTGACAAGGACTGACCAAACGATGACGACCAAGGACCGGACAAAGGACATGGTTATTGGAACGTGGAATGTAAGGGGAGCGAATGATGAGGTGAAAGAGAGAGAGATTGTCCATGTGCTTGAGGGTGCAAAAGTGGATGTATGTGGAATAACTGAAACATAATGGAGAGGAGAAAGTGCGAGAGAATGGGAGTATGGATGGGGTGTATGTGCAGGAGTAGGTGAGAATGAGAGGGCAAAGGAAGGAGTATGTATAGTTGTGAGTAAAAGATGGAAGAGGAGCATAAGACAGTATGGATCAGTTGGGTCAAGGATTGTGTGGGTAAAGTTGAAAGTTGGAATACAAATGTGGGCGATTGTGTGTGTGTATGCACCAAAGCAAGATCGTGCTAGAAGAATGAGAGAAGAGTTCTGGACAAATGTAGAAGTGTGCATGGAAAAGTTTGAAAGGAATGAGAGAGTGTTTTTGATCGGTGATATGAATGGTAAAGTTGGGAATGTGAAGGTGGATGGAATAGTTGGTGAGTGGGGTGTGCCTGCTGAGATAGATGAGAATGGGAGTGCATTAGTGGACATTTGTGCTGGGAGGGGGTTGGTGATAGCCAATACTCTCTTCAGGCATAAAATGATCCACAGGTATACATGGCGAGTGATGAGAAGGGTGGGTGGTGTACTGAATGAAAGGAAGGCAATGATTGATTATGTGTGTGTGGATGAAAGGATGCGAAGATGTGTAATGGATGCAAGAGTTTATAAAGGTTGGGGAAGTGGACTTTCTGACCATTACTTGGTGGTGGCCAGAATTAGAATTCAAGTAAGATGGAGGAATAGAAGAAGGGAAAGACGAGAGGAAGGAGTAGTTGCAAGGAGAGTGGAAAGGTTACAAGAGGATGAGAAAAAGGCAGAGAATAAGAGAGAAGTGGAGGAACGATTGGGCAAATATGAATTGGAGCAGATGGGAGACGTGGAAGGTGTGTGTAGGATATTTACAGAAGAAATATGTGCAGCATGTGATGTGGTGTGTGGAAGGAAGAGAAGACGGAAGGAGGTGCAAGGAACAGCGTGGTGGACTGAAGAGGTGAAACAGGCTGTGGCACAAAAGAAGAAAGCATACAATGAATGGATGAGAAATAGGGGTGTGGAAGAAGTTGAGAGGCGGAAGAGAGAGTTATGTGTAGAAAGAAAGAGAGAGGTGAAAAGATTAGTAAGAGAGAGTAAGAAGAGAGTGGATGAGGAATTTGGAAGGAATTTGAGTGTAAAGTGGAGGGACTGTAAGAAAATGTTCTGGAAAGAGGTGAAAAGAGTAAGACAGGGTGGAAGTGAAGTTAGCAGGGGAGTGAAAGATAAAAATGGTATATTACTAGTGGAGAAGGGAGAAAAAGTGAGCAGATGGAGAGAACACTTTAAGGAATTGTTGAACATAGAGGATGGAAGTAATGCGAGTATAAGTGGCTGGGGAATGGCTGAGAGAAGGAGGGAGGTGAGAAGACAGGAAGAAATCAGTAGGATAGAAGTTGTGGAAGCAATGAAGAAAGTTAAATCGGGGAAAGCCCCAGGAATTGATGGAGTGTGTGGTGAAATGCTGAAGCATGGGGAAGAGATAGTAGTAGAATGGATGTGGAAGATGTGCAGATTGGCCTGGGAGGAAGGTAGAGTCCCAGAGGATTGGAAGTCAGGTATAATTATTCCCTTGTACAAAGGAAAAGGGGAAAAAGAAGTGTGTGGTAATCATAGGGGCATTTGTCTTCTTAGTATAATAGGAAAAGTGTATGGTAGGATACTTATTGACAAAGTTAGAGAAAGAACAGAGAAATTAGTTGGAGAAGAACAGGGAGGCTTTAGGAAGGGAAGAGGTTGTGTAGATCAGATATTCATTCTTAGATCTTTAGTGGAAAAGTTTCTAGAGAAGGGAAAGAAGTTGTATGCGGCTTTCATGGATTTGGAGAAAGCATATGACAGGGTGGATAGACAAGGATTGTGGAAAGTATTAAGAATATATGGAGTAGATGGGAAGTTGTTGAATGCTGTGAAGAGTATGTATGATGGTGCGAAGGCTGCAGTGCGTGTGGATGGTGAACTAAGTGAATTTCTCTCTTTGAAAGTTGGGTTGAAACAGGGATGTGTCATGTCTCCATGGTTGTTCAATCTGTACATGGATGGGGTAATAAAAGAGGTACAAGGTAGGGTGGTGGATGTTGGAGTGGCCCTGGTGAGAGAGGATAGTGTTTGGAAACTTCCTGTACTGTTGTTTGCAGATGATACTGTGCTGTTGAGTGAAGACGAAGGGGAGCTGCAAGGCTTGGTGGATGAGTTTGGGAGAGTGTGTAAGAAATGGAATCTAAAGGTGAATGTAGGGAAGAGTAAAGTGATGGTCTTTGAGAGTGGTGAAGTCAGTGAATGTACAGTGAGGTTGGATGGTGAGGAATTGGAAAATGTGAGTACGTTTAAGTACTTGGGTAGTGTGATGAGTAAGGATGGAGGTTTGGAGGGTGAAGTGCTTGAAAGGGTACAGCAGGGAAGAAAGGTTGCTGGTTCTTTGAAAGCAGTGATAAGAAACAGGGAAGTGAGCATGGAAGTGAAAAAGTTACTACATGACAGTATTGTGATACCAACTCTAACGCACGGAAGTGAAGCTTGGACGTTGTTGGAAGGACACAAGTCAAGAGTGAGAGCAGTGGAAATGAGTTATTTAAGAGGAGCCTGTAGAGTCACATGGAGAGACAGGCTGACGAATGAGGATATAAAGGAGCGTTGTGGTGTGGATGTGGATGTGATAGGAAGTGTTATGAGGAACACACTGAGGTGGTTTGGCCATGTGGAGAGGATGGAGGGTGAAAGACTGACGAAGAGAGTGTATGTGAGTAAGGTGGAGGGGGGAAGAGGGAGGGGGAGGCCGAGGATGAGATGGAGGGATGGGGTGGAGAGGTATATGAGAGGGGGTGTGAGTTGGGAGCGGGGCAGTGAAATGGCGGGGGACAGGGCGACGTGGAGGCGATTTGTTTGTGGCCACCCCGAACGGGATTGAGGTGTCTGGCGATAGATAGATAGATAGATAATGATTAATTTAACAAAAAATGGGTGAGAAAAGTGATCAGGATGATGCTGACAGTCTTAATGATTAATTTAACAAAAAATGGGTGAGTGAATGTGTGGCTCATTTCAAAATGCATGCTGTTTGATAGTTCTGCCTCTATAATGTTTTTCTTCCTTGCCTTTTGGACCTTTCTTTACTCCACATGGGTGAGGAAAGAGATCAGGATGATGATAACATCTTATGATGATTAATTTAACAAGAAATGGGTAGGTGGGGGCACTCACCATCCACTCACACGGTGTAGTGCTGCTCTCGGGTGCCTTCCCTTTCCTCTCCTGTCTTTCTTTCTTTCCTCTTCTTTCTGTCTACGGGTGACTCTACATTGAGTGACAAGCCAAATGGTTTCGTGTACACCAGGAAACCATTTACTGTTTTGGGTGTTAACCATATAACCAAATTTTGGCATCTGGTGGTTTATTGGGTAATTAAGGCGTTCCAATTGGATTTAGCCAGTGTAGGTTTATATCCAAGGAGTGGTTGGGCTTATTGCTCACGTAATGCCACTTAGGGATGAGTGAGGGTGGTCACTCTCATCTTAAATGCCAGGACCAACTTGCCGAGCCCCGGGCTCCTACGCTGCTCATGGGGCAAATAGGATTGGATGATGGATGGATGAATGGATGGATAGACAGTCTCCCATGCTACTTACAATACAGCCTTGTAACTTCTTTCTCATGAATATGTAGTATGTGACTGTTTTATACTTGTGTAGCTTTGTGTGATTGTTTTATACTTGTGTAGCTTTGTATATTATGAGAAATAAAAAGGAACTCTTGCAGGTTCCTGGCCTTTGGTTCCTTCTTCCTTAAAAAAAAAAAAAAAACTATTCATTTTATTTGTTCTCTCTACAGACAGTGTTATTCTGTTAAGAAGTTACTTTTTGAACTGGAGGGTTTAAAGTAAACATCCTTCATTGATCCCTTCACTACCAGAATCCTCTCCTAAGCTGAATAAATTGTTTAGGTAGAAATAAGCTGAAAAACATGTTGGACCGAAGGGGCTAACGTTACATGTTTTATGTACAGTAGTTTTCATGGTCAGGTATTAATTCTTTATCCTCTTCTGCCCAAGGATGTACAGTACATTTTATCTTAGTTAAGATGATTCCAGATAATTTTATTCTACTTAGGATTTTTTTTTTCTAGGGGGGGGGGGAGGTTATAGACTTCATCAGCCCCTTCACAACTAGGGTGCTATCCTAAGCATCAGCTGGTAGTGTAAAAATAAACTACAAAACATGAAGTGAAGGCGTTAAGCTCTTTGGTACAAAATATCTTATCATCATCATCACCTTGATCCTCTTCCCACCTGAAAATGGGGTGAGGTACAATCCAGAACCAAGACAAGAGAAAGTACAAAAGTGTGACAACTATTAATGGCATGCCCAGTGAAAAACATCAAACAGTTAAACATTCATCATTTAAGCCCCTGGAATCTTCACTCCTCTCAGCTGGACAGCTTTTGTTGTAGTAAGAAAAAAAAAAAGGGTAGTGAAGAGGCTCTTGTTGATTATAAACCCTGGGGTCGCTTTTAAGCTTAATAAAACTGTCTGGTGGAGGCAAAAATGTAATATACAGTCATGACATGCTACACATTAAGGCTGCATCAAGTGAAAACACTATCTCATAACAATTTATCACATAGTGAGGCTGATATCACATGGGTTCAGTGGGAATGGGGAGGGTGACCTTTACCACAAAACCTAAAATCACCCTAAAAAAAAAATGCCACCCACCTGAAGTGTGTCTTAGGCCAATCTGAGTGATCACCAAGGGTCCCCCATGAGGCTGGGGGACACTAGAGGGCCTGGACAACTACTCCAGGTCTTCAGGAGGAGGTGAAGAGAGATGGGGATAATGATGTGGTAAGGCCATGGGAGAGTGATACTCTGAGGCTGATGGGAAGCAATGCAGTGAGGCCAAGGAGAGTAGAGCAGTGAGGGTGAGGGAGAGCAAAGTGGACAGAGCAAGAGAGAGCGGAACGGTGAGGGTAACAGAGATCATGGTGGTGTTGAGTACTGGTGTGCCAGACAACGATGACGACAAAGCATATAATAAAGGGGCAGGTGATGCAGGAAGTTGCATTTGCACACCACTCATTGATGGCCTTGACTCCTCCTTGGTGCTCCAGGCAGGGGAGAAGAAGGTGGTGGTGGTCTGCCATGCTGCCTTTTTCTCAGCTGCCAGGAGCTCCCTGTATACCTACAACTGTTGTTTGATGCCATGCATTGACAAGTCACTCCTTGCTGGGCTCAGGTCCATGTCCTGGATGAATGCAATGCCCTTGTCCACTATCCCATGGAACTCCTTCGAGGTTTTTGTATCAACAACACAAAGGTGCCTGTGCTCGCTGCAGTCCTCACCATCCTCCTGTGCCTCTGCCACCCATTCCCTTAACTCACTGAGCATCTCTGTGGACAGCTGCTTGGTGTGGCTGTGCAGGACCTCTTGCACATCTTCCTCGCTGATCTCAAATTCTACCTCACCAGGAACCCCGTGAAGGAATACACACACTCCCGCCACATTTTTTGGCAAATGGCATTCAGTGTGCTTAGCAGCACCTCCTTCCAAGCTGCCATTTTATTGTTGATTGGGTGCTTGATGTTGTACTTCCTCCAAAACTGCCACACTGTATCACTCACCCCAGAATCACCTGCCCTCATCATCTGCTTCATGGTGTGGTGGATGTAGTATGCCTTGAAGGTTGCAGTGACACTCTGATCCAACAGCTGGAGCAGCAGTGTTGTGTTGGGGGACAGGTGCACCACTTGGATGTTATCAACCCAGTTCTCCATGCCCTCAGGATGGCTCAAGACATTGTTAATCAGCAGGAGGTAACATCTGGCAAGGCTGCTCTTGCTGGCATAGTCATGCAGACGGGGGTGCACTTATCCTGCCATATATGAGCAGATGAACATGGAGGTTAGCCAGGCCCTGGGGTTACTCTTCCAAATACTGTAATCCGAAAGTTCTCTTTCATTACCCCTGCATGCACTTGGGGATTCTCCCAGTGATACACCAAGAGCAACTTGAGCTCCAGGTTCCCCTCTGCATTTACACCAAGGAGGAGGGTGAGGCGGTCCCTCGCTGCCTTGAACCCTGATGCACATCACTCTTCCTTGCTTCCATTCTTCTTGGATATCCGTTTCTAAAACAGACCCGTCTAGTCAAAGTTTAAGACTTGTTTAGGAGAGTATTCCCCATCTCTATAACTGCCTTTCGCTGTGCAGGACAGGCCTCGGCTGCCACATGGTCTGCATTATCAGCCTCACCAAGCACGGTCACATGTTTAAGGCCAGCACAGGCTTTAAACCACTCAAAGCAACCTGTGCTGGTCTTGAACTCCTCCTTGGCCTCCATATGTTGCTTATCCCAAGTAGTGAGACTTGGACAGTAAAGTAAAAGGATATTCACAGGCTCAAACGTACAGAAATTACAGTGATTAGGTGGATGTGCAGTGTGTCCTTGAATGTAAGGGCTGACAGTGCTAGGTCTATGATGGATGAGTTGAGAGGAAAGATGGGATTGGAATGTATTGGTGTTGTGATGAGGAGGGGTAGACTGAGATGGTTTAGGCAGGTGGAGAGGGTGGGGGATGACAATTAGGTGCAAAAAGTGAGAAGTGTGAATGAATACTGTGGATGGGGTTGCAAAAGGCAGACCAAAGAAGACCTCAGATGAGGTCACAGAGTGTGACCACAGGGGGACTGTATAAACAGGCTGCCAGAGATTGAGCAGCATGGAAAGCCACCATTAGGTGACCAAGGCCGATACATGCTAGCATGTTGGAGCCTTTATAAACGAAAACGGAAACAAACGTCCTTCCACAGATCAAGAGCCATGTTGTAGATGAAGGTGCAGTGAAGAGAATGCTTGGTTTGGGTCTACCCACAGAGCTGGGAGATGCTCCATCTCCTCCAGGATAGGGCTCGCTTGGTCTGGTTAGTCATTTAGATGTCAGGGAAGGGACGTTCTACAATGCTATAATTACAGCATCTGATTTCTTTATCACTGTGAAGACCCTGGACTAGATCAACGATCTTGCTCTGTCCTTTCTCCTCCTGATGATACTTAACAATGTCTAAATTTTCGTCAAGGAAAGACTATACATTGCCCTTTTGGCTTTGCCCTCAACAGCATCAGTTGCACCATCCATTCCACTTGTGGGTAGCACCAGACATGATTTTCAAGTTAAGAGTTTCATTTACTGTATTTCACACACTAAAAGTTCTCTCTCAAATTACTACCACATGCAGCACTATTTGTTCATAGCATATTTACACTTACTGAGCACAGTGATAGTGTTACAATCACTACACTGTTGTTACAATGATCTTTCACAGGTGAAAAGGTCACGGAACTTGAAGAACGCAAGGGAAACAATCACAGGTACAGGACACATGAGTGAGTGGGTGAGTGAGATTCAAAGGGTTGGCACGAAGGCCTGCGCAAACCTGAGATAGGGGTTCTCCACATGTAAACACTATGGTCCGTCTATTTTATGAAGAGCGTTTGGGCGTTGTCCACCCTGGGGAGTCCCTGTCCCACAGTGTTGCCATACTTTGTACTGGGCTACTTAATCGGATTAGAGTAAAGGTGCAAATGGCAACTCTCCCTCCCAGCACACCACTCTCTCTCTCTCTCTCTCTCTTTGCATATAGAAATTGCATTTTTTGTAGATTTCTTTCCATAAAAAGTCTATACAGTTTTATGAATTATTAAAATCTGAGGAAAAGCCTCCTGACTGACTCTCTCTCTCTCTCCCTAACATTATTATTATTATGACTGTGATTTTTTCCTTAAAGTATGATGTTTTATTTGTGGTTTATAATTTTGATTTATTTTCCACACCATTTCTGAGGTTGAGGAAAAGCCTCCTGACTGTCTTGTTGCGCTCCTATTCAGTTTCCACCACAATCCTTCCCTCCCTCCGTCTTGCCTTTTCTCCCTTATCTCTGGCCTCTCCAGCTTCCCTCCCTCACTGTCTGCCTATCCCCCTTATCTCCATTCCCTTTCCCTCCTCTCTCACTCTCTATTACTGTCTGTCTGTGTCAACATTATGTTTTTCTTATGAATGTGATACTTTCCTTAACCCTTTAACCGCGGGCATTGTATTGTGATCCCTACCCTGACGTATGGAAGCGAGGCATGGACCTTGCAAGAGGGGAACAAGTCAAGAGTGAGAGCAGTGGAAATGAGCTACCTGAGAGGAGCATGTGGAGTGACGTGGAGGGACAGGTTGACGAATGAAGAAGTGAAGGAATGCTGTGGGGTGGATGTGGATGTGGTTGAGAAGATTAGGAGATACACTGAGGTAGTTTGGACATGTGAAGAGAATGGAGAATGAATGACTGACTAAGAGGGTGTATGTAGGTGAGGTGGAGGGAGGGAGAGGGAGAGGTAGACCGAGGATGAGGTGGAGGGATGGAGTTGAGAGGTATATGAGGGAGGGGGGAGGTGAGTTGGGGGGAGGGTAGTCAAATGGTGGTTGACAGAGCGACTTGGAGGCGTTTTGTCTGCAGCCACCCTTTGCGGGATCAGGGTGTCGGACTATAGATAGATAGATAGATTGTTTTGACCCGACTGGCCGCGAGCCAAAATGTAAACAAACTTTAAACCTTTATAACTCTGCACAGAATAAATCTAGAGCGAAAAATAAGGTACCATTAGAAAGTACTAACCTTCAGCTTTGCAATGATGTAGGTTTCATGATTTCGTTGACTATCACTGGATGGGCAGTGCCATTAGAAGTGAGCGATCTAAAATCACTATTTTTTGCTCACACACCATTACCAAATGCCAACCTCATTCTCATAATAATACTATAAGCATATATGAACACTGCACATACGATAAACACCCACTCTGTGTTCACTGAGGCAGGTAAAAGGCACTGTAATTGCCCGCACTTCACTGCCACATCAGCGGTGTTGTCACTCACAAAGCTGGACAGATACTGATGCGTGTTTGGTCAGGGGTGGGGTGGGGGGCCCGGGGGGTGGGAGGTGGGGGCCCGGGGTGTGGGAGGAGGGAGGTGGGGGTCGGCTGGAGTGAAAGAACTTAATAGCTACTCTCCCTTGAAACAATTGGCGCGCGGAAAAAACGCGCGGTATTCAAAATATTCACAAACATTCCAGAATGACATCCGTGGTTTGGTCCAGTTTTTGCAATGTCATTCTGGAATGACACCCGCGGTTAAAGAGTTAAAGTATGATGTTTTATTTGTTCTTTATAATTTCGACTTTTTTTCCACACCACCTTTGAGGTAAAATTCCAGGCGCGTTTTTTTATAGAGGTTTTCCCCAGGAGGCCAAATCAACAGCTTTTGAGGGAACAATTATAGGTCCTCTGTTTGCCTTCTCTTCTAAAAAATACTTATTTATGTTGTAAATAAGTTCTTTTTCTATACTGTGGAGCACACGAGAGCAAGTAGCAGGAGTAAGAGCATCCACCTCAAGTGGCGGCCAGAGTGGATATGACCTGGATTAACACAGTCACTCTACCCTTACAAGCGCGGCAGCGTTGGAAAGCAACGTTGCCAAGTGTTGTGGTATTTATAGAAAGTCATTGTTATTATTAGAAAAAAAAGGGATGTTTTCGTTTAGTTTTCGTTTTTAAAGGCTCCACCATGCTTGCATGTGTCGGCCTTGGTCATCTAATGGCGGCTCTCCACGCTGCACGATCCATTGCAGCCTCCCTGTTCAGTCCCTTAACCCTAAGGTCACACTTAATGACCTCATCCCATGTCTTTCTCAGTCTACCCCTCATAACCCCACCCCCAATATTAACACTTCTCACCTTCCTCACCCAATTATCATCCCCCATCCTCTCCACATGACCAAACCACCTCAATCTACCTCTCCTCATCACAACACCAATACACTCCAGTCCCATCCTACCTCTCAGCTCTTCCATTGTAAACCCAGCCCCTCCAGGCCTTGGACGCAGGGACGCACTGCACATCCACCTAATCATTGTCATTTCTGTACGTCTGAGCCGGCGAA
This sequence comes from Coenobita brevimanus, assembly GCF_032717465.1. Taxonomy (NCBI): domain Eukaryota; kingdom Metazoa; phylum Arthropoda; class Malacostraca; order Decapoda; family Coenobitidae; genus Coenobita; species Coenobita brevimanus. Next base: position 27,184,372 of record NC_137040.1, on the reverse strand, counting down.
TGTCTTCCTCCCTCACTGCCCAGGTCTCACTGCCATACAGCATTACACTCCTAACACATGCTGCATACAAAGACCTCTTAGCACGTAGGGAGAGCCCTCTCAATGTCAGGAGAGGCAAGAGCTCCCTGAACTTCTTCCAACCACTTCTCACCCTAGCCACAGAGCTAGCTGCAGCCCCACCTCCAGCACACAACATGTCTCCCAAATAACAAAACTCTTCCACACACTCAAGAGATTCACCAGCAAGTTCAATCCTTTCATGTCTGACGATCTCCACCTGCTCACCCCGGCACGCCGTACACATAAAATCAGCATTATCTTGCAGTCTACCTCTGATACCACTACATCTCTTATGCACCCATTTATCACACACACAGCACAAGATGGAATTACATCCCACGCCCTTGTGGCAAACTGCACATGGCCACTCTCCCTCGTCTTTGACGGTACCGCCACAAACCCTAGATATCATCACTTTTGTTTTATCTGCATTTACCCTTAAACCCTTTTGCCCCATACCATCTCTCCACTTCCTACACCTTTCCTCTGCCTCCCTTTCGTTCTCTGCAATCAACACCAAATCATCAGCATACAACAACTCCCATGGGAGTCCGTTTCTAAAGTCACGTGAAAGGGCTTCAAGTACCATGATAAACAACATGGGACTCAAGACTGACCCCTGATGCACATCAACATTCACGGAAAACTTATCACTCAAATCTCCATTCACTCTCACCTGGGTGTGAGCACCCACATACAAGGCCATAACCACCCTAACCAGCCACTCCTCCAAGACAAGCTTTCTCATTGTCCACTTCACCACCTCTCTAGGGACTGTCAAAGGCCTTTTCCAAATCAACAAAAACAAAATAAAGATCCCTTCTCCTACCAATATATTTTTCCTGAAGCTGTCGAACAATGAATATGGCATCAGTGGTCCCCCTACCTGGCATAAACCCAAACTGCATCTCATCAATATTCACTCTTTCTCTAATCATACCTTCTAAAACTCTCTCCATTACCTTCATTATCTGATCTAAAAGCTTTATACCTCTATAATTTCCTCTTTCCAGGGCATCACCCTTTCCTTTATACACATTATACAATTACACTGGTATAACTTTAGAAGTAACCAACGTTACCAATTTTCATTATATTACGTCCCTGAACTATTCTAACTAAGACTTACCCTTTAAGCCTAGTTTCAGTTAGGGGAGCAAATTTTGTAGGGATAGTCATATAGTGACTTAGGTTAGGCTGTCGCTCAGTAACGGATGAATGTTGCGCCATATTGGTTGGTGCAGGCGTGTGCATTTGGTCTATGTCAGGCTCTAGATCAGGCCTAGGTTAGGTTAGGTTAGTTTAATGCAAAATAGTGTATTTTTAATTAATCTTGATCTTGATTTTGGGGGATAAACCCACTTTTGGAAATCTTACTCAAAATTCCAAAAGGGGGATTTTCCCCCAAAAATGAGGGTCAAAACTAATTAAAGCACAGTATTTTGCATTGGAAACCATAAAAAAAAATAATAAAAGAAAACGTTGGTTACTTCTAAAAATTTACCATTACACTCTTCAACCAATCATCTGGGACAACACACTCATAAATAATCCTATTTATCAGGTCAGTGACTAAACTCACCCCTATGTCGCCTGAGGCCTTCAACATTTCGGCAGTCAACCCAGACACACCTGCTGCCTTCCCCACCCTCATCCTGCCTATTGCCTCACTCACAGTAGCAGTATCAATCAAAGGCCAAGAGCCAGACACTGGATCTGCTGGCTCCAAACCTTCCCTGTCCCAGTCAAACTCCTCATTCAACAACCGGTTATAATGCTCTCTCCATGCATCTTTAATATCCTCACTGTTCACCACTACCCTTCCTTCATCATTCTTCACACACTGCTCACCTATGATATCCCGATTATCCCTCTTCACCTGACCTGCCACCCTAAATATATTTTTCCTTTCCCCATGATTTAGGTTATCAAGTAATTGTCTCTGTGACTCAGACTTTGCCCTGTATACCTCTCTCCTAGCCCTACGCTTGGCAGCCAAATATTCCTCTTTGCTACAACCCTTCTTCCATTCCCGGAAAAGCCTTCTTTTCTCCTTAATTGCAGCTTCTACACCCTCATCCCACCACCAAGTTACTTTATGTCTTGGTGGTCCTCTTGTCCAGCCGCGTGTTACATCAGTAACTCTCAAGAAATTGTTCTTGAGGGCTCTGTACTGTTCATTAACGCCTCTGTCGACAGCTCCCTGTTCAGCCACCACTCTCCTCAACTCGCTATAGAAGGCATCCCTTACTACTTGGTTTTTCAGCTTCCATATTTTCCTCCTAGGTACATAAGTCCTCTTTTTCATCACTTGTTCCTTAAGCACGGTATCACAAATCAATAGTTTGTGCTGCTGCACACACTCCTCACTTCCTATAACATTAACATCCCTCACTAACCTCCTATCGGCCCTCCTAACCAGAAAATAATCTATCTGACTGCTATTTCCCCCAGACTCATACGTAATTAACCTACTGTCTCATTTATAACATTACATAGCCTTATTAGAGAATTAAATATATATACTGTATATATATATACTGTTATGCTGAGTGTTTTTAGGCCGACTCCTCGTACTAAAGACACTAGCTACTGAGCGAGGTCCTCTTTCCGGACTGGAAGTAATGCACTAACAAGGGAACAGGACATAAAAACTAGGCAGTCCACCTTTAACACATCTATTACCTTAATTACAACACCTTAACAATATTACATAGGATGGTATTATAAACAGAGGATACAGATATACAAAGTTACGTTAGTGTAATATGGGATATTCACACACTCCTTAATTATGCTTTATAATAGGTTAAAAGTCCGTAAGTGGATGGGATTCACTTGTATCAATGTCCAAAAGGTCTTAGCGTGTCGGAGCAATAGAGATGTCTGGGCTTGGTGAGCCGAGGAGGGATTATTACTATAAATTAACAAGGGGGGTAGAGCACTAAAGTTCACTGTTTGGGCTCGGCGCGGCAACTCTCGCCCGCGCGTACACTGACAGGGGGGGAGACTACTCTAGATTGGACTTTGGGATAGCACTGGTCGGATGAACCCGGAACTTATAGTCTTTGCTAGGGGAAGGTATTTACGGATACTTTTTGGTGTAATCCCGCTGGTTCATTCTGTCACTGGATCACTACAGGAAAGGGAAAGTCGCTATTCTTGCCCGAGTTTCTGGGGCGATATCACTTTGTCACTGTAAGGTGTAGGTCCTCACTCTGGCCACGGTGCAGGGAGACCCTCTTGCCTGGGGTCTCGACCTGTTGTAGGTTTTCCTCTGGTCACGGTGCAGGGAGACCCTCTTGCCTGGGGTCTCGACCTGTTGTAGGTCTTCCTCTGGTCACGGTGCAGGGAGACCCTCTTGCCTGGGGTCTCGACCTGTTGTAGGCCCTCCTCTGGTCACTGTGAAGGGAGGCCTGTCTGTGTTGGCCCTAGGGACGGGCCAAACAGGTGTAGCAGACGGGCCTGACGTCGTAGGGTCTGCGGCAGGGGGAGGTCGGCGTCGACGGGTTGCCGGGCTCGCCTAGGGGTCCGAGGACTGCGGAGGTCTATTGGGGGACGCGCCGTCAGGTGTGGGCTGCAGCCTCGTCTCCCGCTGGTACCTGGGGAAGACAAGAATTTCCCGGGGGTAGGAGGTAGGTCCCGACTGGGACCAGGCCTCTGTTCAGGTGACACTTTAGGGGCAACTCCCCCGGGTGGTGTCCGGCTATTCCTGCAGGAGTTAGCTGGCTCTAGAGGACACACGGAGGCCGTGGTCTCTCTTGCACTTATGGAGGGTAGCACAGAGGCGACTCTCTCTCTTGTCTTTACAATTGCCATGGCACCAGGTTGATCGGTCCTGGGACCCACTTGTGGCGGGGTGTGAGGGTCTCTTACCCTTACAGTGGCTAGGGGCGTGAGCCCCGTACAATCCACTATTGGGCCTCCTGCCCTATTTGTTATAGAGGGCTCTCTTCCCTCGTCAAAGGACCTCCTGTCCTGATTGTGGCAGAGGGTATTATGCCCTCGTGGCTCACGGTGGCAGAGGATACAAGCCCCTCGTGGCTCACCTGGGTTGTTGCGGCAGAGGAAGGTACTTCCCCGTGGCTCGCGGTGGCAGTAGGTGTAAACACCCCGTGGCTCACCTAGGGACCTCCTGTCCCGTTGGGGTGAAGTTGTGGTCGTCACCACAAGACTACGAGGGACTGACGTATCAGTCCCACCCCACTACTGTCGAGGGTTAACCCGCCGCGTAACTTGTTGCAGGTCTGGGCTCACCTGGTGTTGAGGTAGTTGCGGGGAGAAGGGGCCCAGGTCAGTGGTGGTCGGATGACCCTCTTGTCCCGGGTCACTAACCTGACCATTATCTCCTCCTCGGGTGGTGGGGTGGTGGTGGCCCGGTGGTGGTGTGGGGGGTGGCGGGGCGGAAGGTCCGGTCGCGGGCATTTTACCACCGTCGTTCGTGAAAAAGTCACGACCCCGTGACTGCAGGTGGTAGGTGATGGTGGTTGGTGTCATGTTGACTGGGGTGAGGTGATGCAGGAGGTTGATCCAGTGGTTGGTCATTCTGGTTGGTTCGTGGGCTGGGTTGATGAACAGCCGGATGGAGGATGGGTGGTTCGTGCGGCGTAGACGGCGAAGAAGCTGGGGCGTCTGTCGGATTCTGATGGGCGGCTGGCCGTGAGATAGCCACTGGACGCGGGTGATTTTCATGCTGGTGGTTGCTGCTTGGTGGGGCGGCTGTAGCTGAATGCTGGCTAGGGTTGGCGGGTTGGTGCTTATATGGGGGATGGGTCGGTGGGTAGGGGATTTGACTTTGGGGAATTGGGACTTGGGGTTTTTCCATCGTGCTTGGTGGAGAGGGAGAGTGATGGGGGAGGTGTTTGGGGTAGGGGGTCTTTGTGGTGGGGTATGGTGGGTTGGCTGGTTACCGTGGGGTGGTGTAGGTGTATATCTGGGTGGTGGGCGTGAAAGGCGGCCTGATCTAGTAGTGGTGGTGGTAAGGGTGGGTGTGGGTGGTGAGGGTGGTTGAGCACATGGTGGTGGTGAGGGTGTACGGGTGGTGGGAGGTGAGGTGGGTGGCCTGGTTGTGTGGTGGGTATAGTGAGCATGGTCGCTGGGTAGGTCGGGCGCGTTTGCTTGGGTGGTTCTGGGCGTGGTGTAGGCACAGGTGGGCGAAGGTGGAGGAGTATGGTTGAGGAGGCAGTGGTTTGGGTTGATGGAGAGGCAGGGGATGTTGGTGTGTTGTGAGGGGTGGTGCGGGAATGGGTGGGGGAGTGTGGTGTGGGCGTTGTTGGGTATGTGGTGGTGGTGGGTGGTGGTGGTGGTGTAGGCGGCTGCTGAGGTGAGTCAGGATCCGGGGTGGTGGGGGGTGGTGTGGTTGTAGGTGATGTGGTGGGTGGGGGTGGTGGTGAGGGCGGTGGTTGAGTTGGGTCAAGGTCTGGGGTGGTGGGGGGTGGTGAGGTGGTAGGTGAGGTACTGGGTGGGGGTGAGAAGTAGTAGGCGTGGTAATTTCCGGAAGTGTCGTCATGGCCAGGTGGTCGGGTAGGGGTGCTGGGTGTGTGGTTATTGTTGGGTGGGTAGAAGGGTCGCACGTGACGGTTGCGATACGTGCGCTGCTGACCGTGTTGATTGATGATGACTTGATACGGGTTGGGGACTTGAGTTATGGTGAAGGGTCCGATGAATCGTAGTGCAATTTTGTTAGGAGTAGGTAGTTGGGCGACGACGACGGATTGTCCTGTTTTGTAGGGGTTGGTGTGGTTGGTATCGGGTGTCAGGTCTTGTTGTGCTTGTAGGTGGTGGAGGCGGCGTTTGAGATGGTGGAGGGGGTCAGTGGGGGAGGGTGGAGAGGGTGGCTGGAGGTGGTGGCGGAGCGGGAGGAGGAGCGGGGTTTCCCTGAATATTCGCTCGTGTGGTGTTATGCCGTCTTCTCGCGGGCATGTGTTCAAAGCCCCATTGAACTATTTTGACGTGGGCAGGCCAGTCTTCATTTCCTGTTTGTGTGATGCGAGTGCGGACTTGGTTTAGGAGGGAGCAATGGCTTCTTTCACAGATGCTGTTGCCTTGTGGCCAGTAGGGGGATGAGTGGGAGATGTGGAATCCGAATATTTTAGCTAATTCCTGCCAAACTTTTCCGGTGAATTCTGGTGCATTGTCGGAATGCAATGCCTGGGGAATGCCAAAATATGGGAACACGTGGCGAGTCAAAGCATCAGCGACAGATACTGCACTGTGATCTTTAGCAGGACAAGCTATGATGAATTTTGAGTAGATGTCCACGAAGGTGATAATATATTTATATCCTGCCTTGGGGGTGAGTGGTCCGACGACGTCCAGGGACAGCAGTTGCCAAGGTTTAGTGGCCGTAAGTTTTCCGGATGGGCCTGGTGTGCGGGTGATATCTTTTCCTAGCGCACAGGCTCGGCAGGATTGCACGATGGTTTTGGCGATGGTGGTGGGGTTCGGTGTCCAGTATATGTCGTTGAACACTTGGGTGAGTTTCTTGGTGCCCAAGTGGATTCCGTTGTCGGCATGGAGGTGGAGCATGGTGTCATGGGCGGCTGTGGGGCTTAGGACTATGTGGCCGTTAGGGTCAAACAAGTGTTCGCCATGCAGGTGGAGCTTGCTGAAAATATTCGGCGGAATCCAGGTAGGGCGTTGGTTGTCTTGCCACATCTTAATCAGGTCGGGTTCTGGTGTGATGGCATTAATGGGTAGTCTTGATAGGGCGTCGGCATTCGTGTGGAGCTTGCCTGGACGATACGATATTTCAAAATCGTATTCTTCTAAGGTTTCGCGCCACCTAGTGAGCTAGGCGTTCGTGGTGTTGGACTGGCGCAACCATTGTAGGGATTGGTGGTCCGTGATGATGATCACATGGGTGCCTGATATGTATGAACGGAAGTACTCCAGTGACCATATTATCCCTAGGCATTCATGTTTGGTGGCCGCGTAATTTTTTTCCGCCGAGTTGAGGGTGCGGCTGGCACAGGCGATGATGTGTTCGCGGCTGTCCTGTACTTGTGCAAGAACTGCCCCTATTGCGTGGAGTGAGACGTCCGTGTACAGGCGGAATGGTAGGTTGTAGTCCGGAAAGGCGACGACTGGGGCGGAGGTGAGTTTGGCTTTGAGAGTGGTGAATGCGATGTGTCAGGGTTCAGTCCAGGCGAAAAGTTCTCCCTTTTTTGTCAGATCGTGCAAGGGTTTTGCGATGTTCGCGAAGCCTTTCACGAAGCGCCGATAATAGGAGGTTAGTCCTAGGAAGGCCCTGGTTTCGTGCACGTCGCGGGGTGGTGGAATGTTGGCGATTGCACGCAGCTTGTCGGGGTCAGGGGAGATGCCTTCTGCGTTGATCAGGTGTCCGAGAAATGAGACTGATCTTTCAGCTAGCACACATTTGGTTGGTTTTAGCTTCAATCCGGCCTCTCGTATGCGGTGGAATACCTGTTTGAGGCGGTGGAGATGGTCGGCCCAGGTATGGCTGAAGACAATTACGTCATCCAGGTAGGCTAAACAGGTTTCCCAGGAGAGTCCGCTCAGCACAGATTCCATTAGGCGGGAGAAGGTCGCAGGGGCGTTGCAGAGTCCGAAGGGAAAGACGTTGAATTCGCAGTGCTTCCTGTTTGATGTAGAAAAAGCGGTTTTGTGTTTGTCGTCGTGGTGAACTGGAACCTGCCAATAGCCTGATTGGAGGTCTAAGGTAGAGAACCAGGTGGATCCATGTAGTGAATCTAGGGAGTCGTCGATCCTGGGTAGTGGCGTAGCGTCTTTGATGGTAACGTCATTTAATTTTCGGTAATCGATGCAGAACCGCATGGTTCCGTCTTTTTTCCGCACGAGTACTACAGGTGATGACCATGGGCTGGTGGAGTTTGATATGACACCGTCATCTAGCATTTCTTGAACCTGCTGGTCTTCTTCAGCCCGTTGTTTAGGATTTTTTTCTGCGAGATGGTTGGCGAATGGGAGGTCCTGTAGTGTGAATTTCGTGGCTGAGGTAGGTGGTATGGCCGAGATCAGTGGGGCCGACGGAGAATAAGTCCTGGAAGTCCAGGAGTAGTTGGTGGAGGCTGTTTGACTGGGCAGGGGAGAGATGTGGTGGTATGTTGGGGAGGGTGGGGTGATTGGGGGGTGGTGTTGGACATGGTTCTGCCTCTTCTGTGTCGCCGATGATGAGGCCTCGGGGCAGGGTTAAAGGTGTTGTGGCGAGATTGGCAATACATATCTGGTGGGCGTTGGGAGGGAGGAAAGTGGGGGAGACTAGGCAGGATGCTAAGGGCCCGTTGGGGATGGATGGTGAAAAAAGGACTGATGTACTTGAGGGTCTGGTGAGCGGCACCCATGCTTCGTGGTGGGGTGGAATGGTAATGGTGGAGGCAATAGTGGCAGGGAATGAGGGGTTTTGTGATGGCAAGGGTGGAGTGGGGGGTGGTGGTGGGAGGGAAGTTACTGAGGTACTTGGGGAGTGTAGGCTTGGGTTACGGGAACAGGTGGGCTGGAGGTGGAGCGTGTGGTGGTGTGTTGTGTGGGTGGGTGGTGTGGGGGTGGTGTCGGTGTTTTTTTTTTCTTTTTTTTTTTTTCTCTTGTCGGTGAATGCTTGGCTGGGTTGGGCTGGACCGAAGTGGAGGCGACGTTGATAGCAATCAATGGTCGCGTGGAGTTTCTGAAGCAGGTCCAGGCCGAGGTAACCATCATATTGGCTACAGGAGGAGTCAAAAATGATGAATGGGTGGTCGGTGGAGACTCGTTGGTGGGTGGTAGTTTGTAAGGCCCTGGTTTCCCCACGGATGGGTAGGGGGCCATCCCTGCCGTCTACGAGGTTGGCTGAAGTGGGGAGAAGTGGGCCGAATGCTGAGATGTGGCGGGAGTAGAAGTGGGAGTAGAGACAAGACCTGGCTGCTTCCGTGTCCACCAATAATCTTGTCTTGACCCCATTCAGCCATATCTTGTTGTAGACTGGGGGTTTGTAGGTATATGAGGTGGCCCCCGCCACCGTGGGGAGGTGCGGGGGTGGGCCTAAAAATCCATCTGCTGAGGATGGGGGTAGTCGTCGTGCTCGTCTTCTTCCGGTCCTTGGTAGAGCAGTGGTGGCACGTCGTCCTCTTGGGTGTCGTCTTCAAGGGAGGAAACTTTTCTACGGCTTTGTTGGGGGTTCTTTCGCCGATTCGCCTTGAGTTGTTCCCTTATGTCATGAAGGGGGCAGGTGCGGCTGCAAGCCGTGAACTCCCAAGGGTTTATACTGATTAAGTTCCCTTGTTCCCTGGGGTTGTGGCGCTTCCTGTGCGGGTAAGCCCTGGGTACTGTGGGGGGCGGGTCTGCAGGCGTTTGGTGGGGCGTCGGCTTGGCTTTTGGTGGGAGGTTGTGGTTTGTGGGGAACTTTGTCACTGCGTGAAGCGGTTGTGGTGTGGGACGGGCGGCGAGAAGGCGCCTGACGAGCTGCAGGTCTTGGTCCATATTTCCTGAGGGATCATATATGGAGAAATGTTCCCTGACTATGCTCAGGAGGATCCTCAGCAGGGCGTTGAAGGTATGAGTGTCCTGAGTATTTACTTCAGCTTCGGGATAAGCAGCGGTGACGAGGCGCCGAGTCTGGGTGAAAGTATCATCCAGGTTACTGTCATAGGTGAGGGCGTCGAGTTGTGAGAGTGCAACAACTCTGCCCATGGAAGGCATAAAAGCCTGTTTCACTATTTGAGTGAACTGGTCCCATGACAGTTCTGGGACAATTTTGGGTGCGACATTTGTGATGATTTTTCCCAGATTCGGTAGTGTGACTGCAATTTTCTCCTTATCTGATTCAAATCCTATGTCTAAAAGGGGTTTGATCATGTCCAAATAAACATCCATGTCACACTGGTCCGGGTTGAATTTTGGTAATTGAATGTGCGGTTTAGCTGCCATTGTGCAAGGTTTCCTTTAACGTTCCCCCATGCGTTACTCGGATCCAGAACCACCGCTTGCCACCAGTGTTATGCTGAGTGTTTTTAGGCTGACTCCTCGTACTAAAGACACTAGCTACTGAGCGGGGTCCTCTTTCCGGACCGGAAGTAATGCACTAACAAGGGAACAGGACATAAAAACTAGGCAGTCCACCTTTAACACATCTATTACCTTAATTACAACACCTTAACAATATTACATAGGATGGTATTATAAACAGAGGATACAGATATACAAAGTTACGTTAGTGTAATATGGGATATTCACACACTCCTTAATTATGCTTTATAATAGGTTAAGAGTCCGTAAGTGGATGGGATTCACTGTATCAAAGTTCAAAAGGTCTTAGCGTGTCGGGGCAATAGAGATGTCTGGGCTTGGTGAGCCGAGGAGGGATTATTACTATGAATTAATAAGGGGGGTAGAGCACTAGAGTTCACTGTTTGGGCTCGGCGCGGCAACTCTCGCCCGCGCGTACACTGACAGGGGGGGAGACTACTCTAGATTGGACTTTGGGATAGCACTGGTCGGATGAACCCGGAACTTATAGTCTTTGCTAGGGGAAGGTATTTACGGACACTTTTTGGTGTAATCCCGCTGGTTCACTCTGTCACTGGATCACTACAGGAAAGGGAAAGTCACTATTCTTGCCCAAGTTTCTGGGGCGATATCACTTTGTCACTGTAAGGTGTAGGTCCTCACTCTGGCCACAGTGCAGGGAGACCCTCTTGCCTGGGGTCTCGACCTGTTGTAGGTCTTCCTCTGGTCACGGTGCAGGGAGACCCTCTTGCCTGGGGTCTCGACCTGTTGTAGGTCTTCCTCTGGTCACGGTGCAGGGAGACCCTCTTGCCTGGGGTCTCGACCTGTTGTAGGCCCTCCTCTGGTCACTGTGAAGGGAGGCCTGTCTGTGTTGGCCTTAGGGACTGGGGCCAAACAGGTGTAGCAGACGGGCCTGACGTCGTAGGGTCTGCGGCAGGGGGAGGTCGGCGTCGACAGGTTGCCGGGCTCGCCTAGGGGTCTGAGGACTGCAGAGGTCTACTGGGGGACGCGCCGTCAGGTGTGGGCTGCGGCCTCGTCTCCCGCTGGTACCTGGGGAAGACAAGAATTTCCCGGGGGTAGGAGGTAGGTCCCGACTGGGACCAGGCCTCTGTTCAGGTGACACTTTAGGGGTAACTCCCCCGGGTGGTGTCCGGCTACTCCTGCAGGAGTTAGCTGGCTCTAGAGGACACACGGAGGCCGTGGTCTCTCTTGCACTTATGGAGGGTAGCACAGAGGCGACTCTCTCTCTTGTCTTTACAATTGCCATGGCACCAGGTTGATCGGTCCTGGGATCCACTTGTGGCGGGGTGTGAGGGTCTCTTACCCTTACAGTGGCTAGGGGCGTGAGCCCCGTACAATCCACTATTGGGCCTCCTGCCCTATTTGTTATAGAGGGCTCTCTTCCCTCGTCAAAGGACCTCCTGTCCTGATTGTGGCAGAGGGTATTATGCCCTCGTGGCTCACGGTGGCAGAGGATACAAGCCCCTCGTGGCTCACCTGGGTTGTTGCGGCAGAGGAAGGTACTTCCCCGTGGCTCGCGGTGGCAGTAGGTGTAAACACCCCGTGGCTCACCTAGGGACCTCCTGTCCCGTTGGGGTGAAGTTGTGGTCGTCACCACAAGACTACGAGGGACTGACGTATTAGTCCCACCCCACTGCTGTCGAGGGTTAACCCGCCGTGTAACTTGTTGCGGGTCTGGGCTCACCTGGTGTTGAGGTAGTTGCGGGGAGAAGGGGCCCAAGTCAGTGGTGGTCGGATGACCCTCTTGTCCCGGGTCACTAACCTGACCGTTATCTCCTCTTTGGGTGGTGGGGTGGTGGTGGCCCGGTGGTGGTGTGGGGGGTGGCGGGGCAGAAGGTCCGGTCGCGGGCATTTTATATACTGTAAATAAACTTCATTTAAAAGTAGTAAATAGCTGACATGAGACAGAGAGGTGTACACGTTTGGCAGAGAGGCGGCCTAGGAAATTCCCAAGAGGGACAATGCCTAAACGTGCTTCATAAAGTAGACACACCATAGGCAGGCATGCTGGCTCAAACAGCTGACTGTTGGCTTCCATGCATCACTGTGTTTGCACGAGATTCTCAGAGGTGGCCATTGCAATTATCATTCTAGCGAAGCGAAGACCAATTTTTATCATTATTCTGAAAATGGGTATAACTTCTGAGCTATCTTTGTAGTGATTTATCACATGGTGAACAGTTGTATAACAAGACTTGACTATGCAGTACCCTCGTGTCCAAGACTGTAATATTGTTGCCTGAGGGTCCCATCTAGGACGAAAAACGTCTTGGACAGACACAAGACCTTATGGAAAAAATTAAGTCACAAAATCTTCGAAAAATGACCCTAAAAACATCAACCTAGACCTAATTTGGCACCAAAACAAATTTCTTCACCTAGAAAGTGTGTTTCTGAGTTTATCTCCAGCTTAGTAGCTGAATTATCTCCCACATGGTAGCCTGAGATAGATGGCGATGCTTCAAGGGGTTTGCAGACAGTTTCCTAGGCATGGTTATGTAAGGGAAGGCATTAACCTAGCAGTGCTACCCTCTCCCAACCCTTGACTTCAGTGGGTTGGTGACGAGTCAATGGGCCAATGTCGGTGATGGGGAGAGGTTACACACTGCTACCCATCCTTCTCCTCCTCACCCTATCCTCTCCTCTTTATAATATATATATAGTATATACACAGTCTATATAAATGTATATTAAAATGCAGTACAGTCTCACGGAGAGCAACCCAACACCCCCAGAAGGAGCCTACAGAGGGACAAATACAGCGCGACCTGACTCCGGGTGACGGGGACATAAGTCCACCCGGGCTGAACGCCCCTATGACCTGGAGCTCGCCTGCCGCCACCATAGCACGAAAGCGAGACTACCTTCCGGGCAAGCCGACCACCGACAACTACGGGGTGGGGCTATTACTCTAGCTCCAGTCAGCACCCCTGAGACGGCCGGTAGCCGCTCAACCCTCCTACAGGAGACGGCCTGCAGCCACTCTGGAGGAAATAAGGAGACAGCCGGCAGCCGCTCCCACCTTCGTCAGGCAACGGCCAGAAGCCGCTCCAAAGGTGCCCTGAAAGAGACGGCCTGTAGCTGCTCGACCCTCCTACAGGAGACGGCCGGTAGTCGCTCCGGAGGTAATAAGGAGACGGCTGGCAGCCACTCCCGCCTTTGTCAGGAGACGGCCGGTAGCCACTCCACAGGTGCCCCTGAGTCGGCCTGTAGCTGCTCTCTTCCCCAGGCCACGGCCAGAAGCCAGCCTTAGCGACGGCCGGTAGCCGCGCCCCTAGAAGGCCACAGCCAGTAGCCGGGCCCTACGGCAGGAGACAGCCGGTGGCCACTCCTCCGTCAGGTGCTGACTCCTACCCACGAGACTATGACCCAGAGGGAGACCCCAGCCTGGAGGACTACTGGAGAAGCCCTGTGACTACACCCGGGCTCTTCTCACTGCAGTTCTTGAGAGGACTTGCCTGACAGACCCTGACGTAGGCCAATGCCACAGCCCACTCCTGACGGCGTCCCCAACTACTGGAGACTGCAGCCTATGGGACTTCCAGACCGCCCCCAGGACCTCCACGCGGGACATCCCTACATCCCGATGCCGGACATCTTCCTCCATCAGGCGCCTGAGCGAGAGGTTCAGGCAGCTGTTCGGCCCCAGTCCCGAGGGCCAGACTCCCGCCCCAAGCCCAAAGAGTGCAGGACCCTTCGCCACCAGCAGCCCTGGACAAGAAAGGACGCCCCTGCGCGTGATCCCGTGGCCCCTGAATACGGAGGCCTCTGGCGGTACTCAGCCCCGTCAGTAGTGAGCCTGAGTCGTTCCCACCGCCCTTGTACTCGACCGCCATTACGACCAGTGAGTGACAGTGAAAGCACAGTGTCAGTGATACAGTGAAATGCAGAACAGTGAATTATCAGAATATGAGAAGTCAGTGAGACAGCATCAGTAGTAATATAAAAGACAGGTGGAATAAATAAGATAACCGTGAAACAGTGAATACGGCAGGACAGTGAAATAAATGTCTGTCTAAGTGAACACACTACCATATAGTGACGTAGCCTCACATTAAGATCATACAGAGGCCCCAGTGTAAGAACAATAAATAACGACACTACAGACAAACCAGTTAGACTGCCAACAGTGAAAACAGTGCCACGAACTCCACCCGATAGCCAAAACCTAGACTTTCCCAAGTAAAGGGTTTAGCTTTACTGCCCTAAGATTCCTGATCGTAGTGCTATTCACCATACCCGATCTTGTCCTAAGTAATATCCTGTGTGATACTAACACCCACAACCTAGGCCTAAGGATTATAATTGTTCAGTATAGTTACTCCTGTGACACCTACCCGTTCCACTGTAGAATTTAGCAATACACGTGTACCGTTGTTGCCTTGAGTTTTTGTGTCCTGCCTCTCTCCTATTTGTCTAAGTTGCGGTCTAGAAAGAGAACCCAGCTACACAATAGGCGTTAGAGGGACGGGAAGCCGACCCTAAAACATCTTGCATTACATATATATATATATATATATATATATATATATATATATATATATATATATATATATATATATATATATGTATATATATATATATATATATATATATATATATATATATATATATATATATATATATATATATATATATATACAGAGAGAGAGAGATGGTTAACAAGTACAGCAGTACTCGTAGGTACTCTCTCTCTCTTTCTCTCTCTCTCTCTCTCTCTTTCTCTCTCTCTCTCTCTCTCCTGGAAGGAGGAAGCAAATGCAAGTTGCAGTTCTTCTGCTTCTACAAATTTCACTTACAAAGAACATTATCTACTCAGCGCGTGGAACAGTCATGACACACCACTTGTATAACTGTTGTGGCAAGGACTGAATGGCAGCTGGAGTGTAATGTAATTTGTGTACCCAACGGAATGCTAATGAAATAAGGCTGCTCTAGCCCTTCGTGAGCTGAGCCTTTCCAAATGACACGGGAGACTGACGGGGTCCCACTGCACCCCAAAACTTTCTGGTGGATTTCTGCCATATGCATAAAGCTACATCATTTAAAGTTTGTGCATAAGTTACCCAGGATACGGCACGTGGAGGCCCCCCCCTCTTTTTTTTTTTTTTTTTTTGCATTATAAGAAAATTTACTGTAATGCTAGGTGTTTTTGGCTTGGCTTCCCGTTCTGTAAACGCCTAGCGTGTAGCAGGGCTCTCTTTCGAGACCGGGGCTTAGATAAATAAGAGAGAGGCAGGACACAAAACTCCAGGCAACAACCTTACACGTGTATTGCTTAGTTAGACAGGGGGATGAGTAGATGTTACAGGCACAAGTATACTGGGCGATTATAAACTCTTATGTCTAGATATGGTTAGTAGTATCTCGCAGGATACTGTTCTGAGTCACGGTGAATAGCACTTGAGGCAGAGCGTTCTTAATCAGGGAAGTCCAGGGTCTCTATGCATGTGGAGTTAAGGTTATTTCTCACTGGGGAGTGTTGTGTAAGACACTGGGGTCTGACTATGATCTTACTATTACGAGATATTTTCAGATAGTAGCATGTTCACCTTGTTACCCTCAACTCGCATTTTGCTTTTAAACTATTACTGTCGCTTACTCCACCACTTTGGTATTATTACTGAATTATTCTGTACTCTGTTCACTGTATCTATTCTTCTCTCCAACACTTTGGTATTATCTCTGGCTTCCACAAGAGGGTCAGTTCACTATTCTGCCTCGGTACTGCTTCATCACTGACACTGCACAACTATGATTGGTTGGCATTAATATCAGATAAGCAAGTATCCTGCGAGATACACATGTCCTAGATAAGGGTCTTATATTGCTATATATTATGTTGTAATATCTGCTGATTTGTCCTGTGTCTGATTGTGGTAATATACGTGTAAAGGTTATTGCCTGAAGTTTTTGTGTCCTGCCTCTCTTTATTGCACTAAGCTCCGGTCTCGAAAGAGGACCCCGCTCCACGTTAGGTGTTTTAGGAACGAGAAGTCGAGCCTATTTACACCTAGCATTACACTTGGCTTACAGGAAACTATTTGGCTTGTCACTCAATGTAAAGCCATCTGTAACAGAAAGAAAAACAATAAGTAGTGACAGGAAAGATGGGAGAAATAGGAAGACAGGAGGGCAGGCACAGAAAAAGAATGATAAAGGCTAAGGAAGAAGTAGGCAGCACTATATCAAGTGAGTGGATGATGGTCGCCACCACCTTGGTGGTAGCCTATATAAAGCTTGTAATGTCTCTAAAATGGTTTCTGTATCCTTTTAGTATGCAGAAAAATATAAGTAAAATATTAGTTATTTACAAAATAAATCTACTGCATCAGTAAGTGTAATCAATAAACATTACCATCATTATGGGCAAGCAGTGTCCTGGAGGTAGTAACAAAGGTGGCAGGCGTGGACTGTTCCCTGGGTATCCGCCGTACTGAAGGCGTCTGGATGACAGATCAGCGGCTTCACAGTCAGGTCATGAGGTCGTCTCCACCTCTTTCCTACCTCCATGAGTGCGACTCTGTAGAACCGAAAAAATCCTGAAAGATATGAGAGAGAGAGAGAGAGAGAGAGAGAGAGAGAGAGAGAGAGAGAGAGAGAGAGAGAGAGAGAGAGAGAGAGAGAGAGAGAGAGAGTTACCGGCATGTGGACAGACAGGTCAGTGGGGTAAATGACCATTGGTTAAAGTAGTGCGGTGGGTACTCTCTCTCTCTTCTTCACATCCATCCATCCATCCACCCTGCTAAATGGATTATTCATTAAGCATAATTTGATATAATGATTAATATAACGGTGAATAAATGTAAAATAAATTAATTATTACCCTCATCAGCCCAAAGGAGGTGATTTTCCCTTTATTCTTGTTATCCGTAGATGACGTTATTCAACCAAGTAAGGACCTCCAGCAGTGAGGGTTACTGAAGGCATATCTAACTTCTATTCGAAAGCTCTCTCTTAAGTCAAATAAAATCGCCTGGTAACGGTAACACTTAAACAGGAAATCCCTCATCGGTTTTAAAAGATTAAGTTACTTCAAACAGTGCGGTGAGTGAACAGGTTAGGAAAACGGAGATACAGATTGAAAAAAAAAAAGGAAAAAGAATATAATACTGTGAATAACGAGAAATTGTGTTCCTTCATTGAGCGAATACAGAGAGGTGAAACAAAAATTTGCATAACAAAAAGCTAATTCGTTTCTGTATAAGTGAAAAAGATTAATAACTCCACTTCAACCTTCAAACTACGAAGACAATTTTCTATTCTTTTACTGGTCACTAACAGACGATTCGTATTAAAATCAACCCTTTAAAAACCATGACCTTTTTCAAATTAAGTTTGCTACCTCCGGACAATTTTTTTTTTAACACCGGTGAAATCATCTGCAGACATGAAGAGAGAGATGAAAAGGTTAGTATGAGAGAGTAAGAAGTGAGTGGATGAGGAATTTGGAAGGAATTTGAGTGTAAAGTGGAGGGAATGTAAGATAATGTTCTGGAAAGAGGTAAAGAGAGTCAGACAGGGTGCCAAAGAAGTTAGTTGGAAAGATAAAAATGGCAGATTACTAGTGGAGAAGGAAGAAAAAGTGAGCAGATGAAGAGAACACTTTAAGGAATTTTTGAACACCAATGAAAGTAATGCGCGTGCAAGTGGATGGGGAATTGCTGGGAGAAAGAGGGATGTAAGAAGAAAGGAAGAAATCAGTAGGTTGGAAGTTGTGGATGCATAGAAGAAAGTTAAAATAGAGAAAACCCCAGGAATTGA
This sequence comes from Coenobita brevimanus, assembly GCF_032717465.1. Classification (NCBI taxonomy): domain Eukaryota; kingdom Metazoa; phylum Arthropoda; class Malacostraca; order Decapoda; family Coenobitidae; genus Coenobita; species Coenobita brevimanus. The sequence goes on along the minus strand of NC_137040.1, from coordinate 27,166,567 downwards.
TGGAGTGTGTGGTGAAATGCTGAGGTATGGGAGAGAGAGACTAACAGAATGGACGTGAAAGATGTGTCACCCAATACGGGATTAAGGCGTCTGGCAAAAGACATATAGACAGACAGAAACCATCCGCACCGACGGAGATAGAAACACTCTCTATCAAAACCCTTAGACCCTAATGTCCCATTGTGAGCTTAATAAAATCGTCTTAAGGTAGGAAAAAAACTAAAATAAAGCAACATTAAATAAATAAATAAATACTTCTCGTGGGATCGATGGGGTTAAGAAGGCTGTGTTGGGATGAAGCGATTAGTAATGGTCTTTATCAATCCCTCCAAAAAACATCTTTTCTATTCTAAGTACTGACAGACGGTTTAATTGGCCCTGAATGACCTCTCGGGCGTACAGCCGTATTTGATGTGGCTTTGAAGAGGTCGTAACGCCTCTTCCTTAGCGATTTATTCCTTCCATTACACCTCAGCTCCTCCTGCATGCTGTGATGTTTAAGTCGATAATACACTATTGAATAACATATACGAGAATGCTATGGTGTAGCTAGTATTAATATTAAACTGCTAAGGAGAAAGTGTTATGGAATCCTCATTGCAAGAACATGGAATGAAAGAGCACACACACACACACACACACACACACACACACACACACACACACACACACACACACGGAAGTATTCCTTCCATTTCAAAGCCTGCCCGTTCTGTCCTCCTCAGCGGGTTTGTTAAAGACTGGTTCTCCTCCCAATCCTAGCTCTTGAAGCATGGAGAAGGAGCACAATTGAAAGACACTAACAAAAGATTGACTTGTTAGTCCTTTAGAGGCTGTTTGTAATAGGGAAGGTTATAACTAAAAAAAATATATATATCCATAAAACACAAAGATATGAGAGAGAGAGAGAGAGAGAGAGAGAGAGAGAGAGAGAGAGAGAGAGCACCGTACTTACAGACTCCCTAGCTTTAGCTGTAAGATTGCCGTTACACTTTACTCTTCAGTCGTGTAGCTTCCAAACACTTCACAATCAAACCAGAGTGAATATTAATGTGGGAAATACGATTATTCAAAAAGGACATTGTTGGTGGTGGTAATGGTGTTGTCGCTGTTGTTGTCACTGTGCTTATCCAAAATGTGAACCTCGTGGACGGCAGGCTGAAATTGTCCTGCAATCCACCATCTTCCTATGAATGAGCTGAGGGACGCTTGCCTGACCAGGTAGCAGAGTCATCCAGTTGCATCGGTGCCACCACATGTAGGTGTCTCTTTCCAGCACCATTTCTCTTACCGACTCACACACACTGACACATTAATTGTAGTTACTGTACTCTGTTCACCTTGACTTGGCCTAAGTATTCGTCATTTTTCAGCTCATTTCACGTAGCTCAGCGGGGTAATAAGTGTAATGCTAGGTGTTTTAAGGGTCGGCTTCCCGTCCCTTAAATGCCTAGTATAGCTGGGCTCTCTTTCTAGACGGGAGCTTAGACAAATAGGAGAGAGGTAGGACACAAAAACTCAAGGCAACAACTTTACACGTGTATTACCAAGTTGTAGAATGGAACGGGTAGATGTCACGGATACAGATACACTGGACAATTACATCTGTTACGTTTAGATAAAGGTTATCAGTATCGCGCAGGATACTGCTCGGGTCAAGATGAATAGCACTTGGGGCAGAGGTTTATGTCTTAGTTACAGGAAGTCTAAATTTTATATATTCGTGGAGTAGCTGGTACTGTTTCACTGTTGGTAAGTGTTACTTTAGCACTGGGGTCTGTGTACGGTTTTAGTATTAGGAGGTGTTATCAGATGGTAGCGGATTCACTAGAATAGACCAGTACCTCACTGCGTGGCCGTGTCACTTTTACTTACTCCACCACTTTGATATTATCACTTGTGCTTTCTGTGCGTTATGTGGTTAGTTCACTGCTCTGCCTTCGTGTCACTGAGTCACGGACACTGTGCTATCACTGTCACTCCTTTCTGTCCTGGGCGTCGTCGCAGTCAGGTACAAGGGTGGCAGAGGTGTCACAGCCTCACTACTGATGGGGCTGAGTTCCGCTGGGAGCCTCGGCGTCCAGAGGTCACGGGATCATGCGCAGGGACGTCCTCTCTCGTACGGGGCTGCGGGTGGCAAAGGGCCCCGCTCTTTCAGGGCTGGGGGCGGGAGTACGGCCCTCATAGCTGGGGCTGAACGACTGCCTGAACTTCTCGCTCAGGCGCCTGACGGGGGACGAAGACTTCTGTCGTTGGGGTGTGGGGAGATCACGCCCGGGGGTCCTGAGGGCTGCGGTCCCCAGTGCTCGGCAGCGTCGTCAGGAAGGGGCTGTGGCACTGGCCTACGTCGGGGTCCATCAGGTGAGTCCTCTCCAGATCCGGTTGCAGGGAGAAGAAGCCGGGGGAAGTCACAAGGCCTCTCCAGTACTCCTCCAGGCTGGGGACTCCCTCCGAGTCGTGGGTTGGGGAACAGGAGTCAGCTCCTGACGGAGAGGCTGCTACAGGCCGTCTCCTGCCGTAGGTCCCGGCTACTGGCTGTGGCCTTCTAGGGGCACGGCTACAGGCTGTCGCCAAGGCCCGGCAACTGGCCGTGGCCTGGGGGAGGAAGCAGCTACCAGCAGACCCAAGGGCACTTTCGGAGCGGCTACAGGCCGTCTCATGACGAAGGCAGGAGCGGCTGCAGGCCGTCTCCTGCAGCCACTCCCTCAGAGTGGCTGCAGCTGCCTCCTTCAGGAAGGTTTAGCAGCTACAGGCCGTCTTGGGAGTGGCACCTTCAGAGCAGCTACAAGCCGTCTCCTGACGAAGGCGGGAGGAGCTGTAGGTCGTCTCCTGATTCCCCTCAGAGTGGCTACAGGCCGTCTCCTGATTCCCCTCAGAGTGGCTACAGGCTGTCTCCTGATTCCCCTCAGAGTGGCTACAGGCCATCTCCTTCAGGAGGGTTAAGCAGCTACAGGCCGTCTTGGGGAGGGCATCTTCAGAGCGGCTACAGGCCGTCTCCTTATTTCCTTCAGAGTGGCTACAGGCCGTCTCCTTATTTCCTTCAGAGCGGCTACAGGCCGTCTCCTTATTTCCTTCAGAGCGGCTACAGGCCGTCTCCTTATCTCCTTCAGAGCGGCTACAGGCCGTCTCCTTCAGGAGGGTTGAGCAGCTACAGGCCATCTCATGGGTGCTGGCAGGAGCTGGAGAAACAGCTCCACCCCGATGTTGGTTGGGGAAGGCTCGCCCGGAAGGTAATCTTGTATTCTTGCTTTGGTGGCGGCGGGCGAGCTCCGGGTCATAGGGGCGCGCGGCCCAGGCGGACTTATGCCGTTGTCGCCCTGAGTCCCGGCGCGCTGTTGTCGCTCCTCTATGGGCTCCTTGTGGGGGTGTCGGGTCCCCCCCTGTGGCACTATACTGCATTTTAATAAGATAATGTTATGGTTGCACATACCTTCCATAGCACTTCATCGTAGCCAACACCATAATCTAGTGGCAATGAACCGTTACAACTAAGAATTCAATATAGATACGTCGCAATTTTAGGCCTTGTCAGAACAAAACGAGTATAGTTAAGATCATTCCGAATTTTTCCACTGGACTCGTTAATCTTCCACTTCACTTGGTGGTCACAAAAGAATGAAACCAAAAGGGAAAGAGGCACCTGGCAGACGACCGACCACATCATTCTGATACCAAATGCAGTTTTCCCGTGGATAGTGTGAACATCCCTTGCCACAAATCTTCGTTCATTCTTCTCATTTACCTTCGCTAATTTACCTGGTCACAGGGGTGTGCCGCGTTCACCTGTAATGCCAAGTCTTGAAATCCCTTCCACCTACCTTCATAACATTTAAAACTCGATTTAATATAACCTATGGAAGTTAAATAGTCTCTATGAAAATGGTAAACGTGGATGCAGTACTTTACGAATATTAAAATAGGGGAGTGATAAAAAAGTTACGAGTAGAATGAAGATGACATCATGAAAGGATGAACACTCGACTTGGCAGCTCTGATCCACCCCCACTACCTCTCTTCCTTCCCCACCCCATCCCCTCTTGCACCCTCCCAGCCCCTTCCCTCCCCACCACCACCCTCTCTCCTGTACCCCATCCTCCCCCCTCCCGTCCTCCCTCGCTTCCACCCTCCATTCCCTCACTCTCCACTCCCAACTTGGTCCCACCACCAGACCCACAGTGAGAGTGAAAGGGAGTGGTTGGTGGTGGCGATGGGGCTCAGCTACCAAGATCTTCCTACCACACGCTACCAGATATAAGGTACAACTAGGAGGTCAAAGAGAGTGGGGGAAAGAGGAATATTCAGCGCAATAGTGAATGTGATTAATGAATGCAGTGTTCGAGTGCGTGTGGGAGTGTGCGCAGCAGATGTCTTTCTTGTGACTTTGGTTGTGGGATGTGTGCGTGTGTGTGACCTGCTTCAAATATTCTTTATACCAAAAGATTCACACACAAAGATTAACAAAGAACAGATTTACCCTGTTTTTTACAAAATGTGATAATATAGTGATGATCAAACCGGTGATGAAAACAAAAAAGGCTGAGCGAGATACCTAGGAAACGCCGAAGCTTTTCTCATCTATAAAAGGAACTTTGTGGGTGTGTCGCACAAAGCAGTTCCTGGGATGTGTTGTATAATAAAAAGGGTTACATAAAGCGTCTAGGGATTTAATAGCATTGTGCACATCCCCATGCACATAGCACACATATGTTTTGCTTCTGTTATAAGAGTATCTTGCTACACACACACACACACACACACACACACACACACACACACACACACACACACACACACACATTCGTGGTGTGGGGGGGACTCATGTGACTACTTGATCATGTGAGTGCGTGTGTGTGTGTGAAAGCGAGACCGGTTTTTCCACACACACACACACACACACACACACACACACGCACATATTTGACACAATAGGTAATCAAATGTCACAACTGACTTCGCGCTGAGGAAAGACTTCGTCAAAGGTCCTTGGTGAGATGTGGAAGTGACATGAAAAGGGAGTCAAACAAGAGTGTCGTCAGAGAAAGGTGTCACATACAGATATCTTAGGAAAAGGATTCCAAAGGGGATGTTAATAGAAAAGCGTATCAGGAGGGCTATTGTAAGAAAGGGGTAACACATGCGACATAAGAAACTGGCATCTAACGGATTGTCGTTAGAAAAGGGTGTCAATGTGTCATATGAAAAGGGTGTCGGATATGTCATATGAAACTGGCACTAGATGAGATATTAGTAAAGGGTGTTAGAGAGGTGTCATAAGAAAAGGGTGTCAAATGTCATACGAAACTGGTATCAGTTGGGATACTATATGAAACTGATGCCAGACGGAGTGTCAAAAAAAAAAAAATGGTGTCAGATGAGGTGTTAAAAGAAACCGTCGTCAGATGGGGTATCATAAAGGTTATCAAATACGGTGTCATAAAATTATATCAGGCCGAGTGTCATAAGAAAATGCATCAATGTGTGATACGAAAATGGTGTCATCTGAGTGTCATAAGAAAATCGTGTAAGCTGGAGTGTCATAGGAAAAGTGTCAGATGGGGTGTGAAAAATAATCAGATGAGGTGTCATAAGGAACTGGTGTTAGGTCATAAGAAAATTGTTAGATGAGGTGTTATATTAAAATTATGTCAGATCAGGGTGCCGCATGAAAGGGATGTCGGAAGAATGCATACTGCGTTAAATAGGGTACCAAATTGTAGCGTCAGGTGTCATACGATAAACGTGTCAGACGAAAGTGCTAAAGCTATTGCACTGAATGGGGTCTCATAAAAGATGTGAGGTGTGTCATAAAAGAACTGTCAGATGGGGCATTATAAAGAGTGTTAGATATCATAAAAGCTGTGCCAAACGGGCTATTATAAGTTTAGAGTGGTATATGGGGTTCATATTAAAAAGAGTGTCAGGTGGGATGACGGTAAAAGGTATCGGGAAGGAGAGCATAGGAAGAGGGAGTAAAATCGAAGCGTTATTACAATGATGTCAAATACGTTGTTACATGAAAATGATATCAGATAATGTTACACGAAAAGTGTAGAATGAAAACGGATGTCAAAGGCAGTAATAGAAGAGAATCAATTTGATTGGATGCCATAACACAAGACGAAAAACACGAAACAAATGTAAAATAGGCAAAGTTAAGTAAAACCATGTGACTGTGTGTGTGTGTGTGAAATGTGCTTAAGACGTCCTTGGTGCTTCTGCAGCGCGCGCGCGCGCGCGCACACACACACACACACACACACACACACACACACACACACACACACACACACACACACACACACACACACACACACACACACACACACTACATTTACATATCA